>NW_019154099.1:54211511-54399503 GCF_002288905.1 Enhydra lutris kenyoni
TAGCAGCACTTGATTCAAAATGTCATATGATACAATAATACACAAATCGAGCGCACAGGAGGGGGGAAATCGTGCAACCTGTCATAGGTAGAGCAATTTCTCGTGAGTATTCAGGGAGAGAAATGTAGAAGGAGAAACCTGAAATCTGAAAAAAAATAAAATAAAATAAACACTTAACATCCGCAAACACGAGAAAAAAATCATTAACAAATGGAACATAGCAATTTTTATGTACTCACAACACCAGTGGTTTCTTTAATCAAAACCCGACGGCATTCACCTATGAACAATCTGGTACAGCGAAAGTGCTGGAGCCAATGAGAAAGCATATCTGCTTAATACGATCGAATCCACTTCCTACTTGTGTTTGAGTAGTTGAACAGTTACTGGTAGCGGACCGGACTGTCAGTCTGTGCTAGCCCCTCCTCTCTTTTTGTTTCCACTGTTTTCCTAACTGTTCAAACATGTGTTTGTTTTCCTGGAATCAATTAGTGATATTGTCCCAACATACCTTTTTTAAAAAAGATTTTTATTTATTTTTAAGATAGAGTGAGAGCGATCGAGCAGGAGCAGAGAGAACAGAGGCAGAAGGAGATGCAGGCACAGGGAGAAGCAGGCTCCCCGCTGAGCAGGGAGCCCGATGTGGGGCTCCATCCCAGGACCCTGGGATCATGACCTGAGCTGAATATAGTTGCTTAACTGACTGAGCCACCAGGCAGCCCCATCCCAACATATTTTTTGTTTCATATTTATACTTTGACTGCCTTTGTCCAAGTCCTGGCTCCCCAAAACCATCCATGTGATCTCAGTCATTTTTCCCTCTGTGCCTCAGTTCCCTTGTCCTGCTAAGGCTACGGTGGGGACTGATGAGTTAGGGTGGCGCTTAGGGCCACATCTGGTACACAGGAAGCTCTTTGTTCCTGTTCCCATCTGGAAAGTAGAAGTTTTTAAATGTGATTACTTATTAATTATTCAAAGTATATTAATGTATCCATTTTTATTTGTTTCTCTCCCCACCAGTCTATGGATTACTTTAATTCAAGTAATTGGTTTGATTATTTTAAATTGACCATCCATAAAATTTCAAAACCAGAAAGAATCCTAAAAATCATGTTATCCAGCTTTCATTTTGTACAGTACATTCTTAATCATCATGATCACTGTCGTCAGGCTTTTGTGAAACAACTAGTTGCACTTCTCAGGGACTCTGATGCCGCTGAAGTACATTTGTAATCTAAGCTGTGGGCATGGAGATGTTTTCAACAGTATCGACAAACTCACTCTCTTTGTCTCTCCTTCCGATTTACTTTTTTTAATAGCAGGAATCTTCACCACACCCTGCATTGTGGTATAGGCTCTGGTATAGGTGGAAAGGATTTCTGTAGACTTTTCCTTGCCCCTATGCAGACATCCACTCTTTCTTTTCCTTTAACTGTCCAGCCCTCTGTGGTTTGTAATCCATTTTATTTGCATGATTACCATGCACTGGATCCTGAAAAGACCTTTCTGAGGGCAGGGGCAAGGCAGCTATAATTGTCTCCTCATCAACACCCCCCAGCCACCCACAGGAAACTGGGAGTCAAAGGTTAGGATCTTGCCCAGGGTGGTAGTATTAGAAGTGCCAGAGGGACCTGAAAAGCACAGACTATAGGATTTCCCATCCAAAGTTGTTTTCACTGTACCATGCTGCTTGTCCCCAAATGTTGTTCCACATCACCATATTGGTGGACGCAAACATCCTAGCAATAGGCAGAGAACCAAGACAACCTAGGAACAGAAAAATAATGCCTGAATGGGCAGTAAACTATTTACTTGTTCAGCTGCTTAAAGTCAAGCTCACACTGAAACTGTCACTCTGATGCAGATTTGAGGGAGACAGATGCATAAGTTCCACATTCAGCCAAGACAGGGTTGAAAAATAAAGTCCTTTGGGGCTATAGAAAAGAAAATATTGAAAGAATGGGCGTGAACCTTATTTTACTATTAACAATGTAGGTCTGAGTTTAAACTTCCAGGACCACTCTTTCTGTTATTTTTTAAGGGTTAGGAAATCATTATTGTTTAAGTAAGGTAAGTGAATTTCAATTCTGAAATGAAAAGTTTTCACATTCTCATCACAGAAATTTTAGTAAAAGGAAGTCTGTGTCATATCCTCATGATATCTCCAGGCCCACAAAGGCAACAGATGGTCTCTGAGTTTTAGAGATCTCTTTGTGTTCTATATTAAAATGTTTCCAATAGATTGACATAGTGTAGGAGTCTGATTCCTTATTAAAAGATTGTTTCTCAGGTTTTATACAACTTCTGTGAAGTAATAGAGATGAGCTGTTGTGGTGTGCAGCTTAGGTTGGTGGCACAAAAATTCTCCCTACACCATACTGGAATTCCTTTCCATCTTAGGTGTCGTCTGTGAATAGGGCGGTGGACTTACCAATACCTAATGGGCCTGGTCATCCATTGATAGGCTGCAAGGTGGTTCTCAAGTACACTTTTGTTAAATGCATGCAAGAGCAGCAGGAAAAATGTTTAATTGCCATAGAATACTAACAGAGAATAAAGCAAAACTGAACTAAGGAATGGTAAATTTCATCTCGAGCTTGGAATCCTGAAGCATTCAACTGCAGAAGCACAATTGTGCAACCGTGGCACTCCATTTTCCTTCCAAACCACAGCCAAAGACAGCCTCGGACCTGTGTCTCATTCAGTGAGAGCCTAATGCTCAAGAAACGTGAAACAAGACAGCAAAACCAAAATCAGTAGGAGTGCCAGGATGACGTTAAGTGTGTTTCTCTCAGCTACTCACAAAATCTTCATGGAGGGGCCGAAGTGTCTAACTCTATCGTGAAGAGAACATGATGGAAAGAATTTCCTGCACATATTCCCATTTCAGTGTAGTAAACCAGTTACATATAGAAACCACACAGAGGCAGCAGAGGAGTCTGACTACCACCTGGACCAGGGCTAAAGGTCAGTATCAGTGGAATTCAAGTCGAATTGATAGTATTGAGTACATCTCATACAGTGTGATGAACACGGTACCTTTGGTTACTTCTTTGGAAACTTCCTCCCCAAAACCCATAATCCTAAGCTATACCTGAGGAAAAATCAGACAAACTCAAGTTGAAGAGGGCTCTACAAAACATGTAACCAGTGCTCCTCAAAACTGTCAAGACCATCAAAAACAAGGAAAGTCTGCAAAATGGTCACAGTGTAGAGAAGCCTGAGGAGACATGATTAGTAAATGTAATGTGGTATCCTGGATGGGATTCCAGGACAGAAAAAGAACATTAGGTTAAAAACTAATGAAATCCTAACAAAATATGGACTCATATTAATAATAATGTATCAATATCAGTTCATTGAGTATCACAAATATACCACAGTAATGAGATGTTAAGAAGGGAAAACTGGTTCTTAGAGTCTGTGGGAAATCCCTGTATGTCTTCAAGACTCTTCTGTAAATCCAAAATTATTCCAAAATAAGCTTTCTTAAAAATAAAAATAAAAAAAGTCTCTCCTTCTATTTTAACTGATGTCTACAGATCGGAGTAATTCAACTGAACCAACTATGTTTTTATCTCTTCTGCTTTCTGAAGACTGTGAGGGAAGCTGCCTAGGTGGCCAGAATACCCTCACAGACTGGCCCTGCAGTGGTGGTCTGCTCTTACCCACACATGCCCCCAATCTCGTTTACACAAGTTGTACTTGTTATTTTCATTATGTGATTTAATTATTTTTGAAATCACAAGCATAATTGCAAAGAGTTGCTATTTCTGAGGGAAAAAATAGATTGAATGATTTGAAAAAACTTGATAAAGGCAAATGGCTAAAAATACTCCTTTGAATATGGGTGTTCTCGTACCATAAAAGATTAAAAGAAAATGTCATGAAAATCAAGAAAGATCCTGCACTCAGATTGCTTCCATCCTTCAAGTTCTGCTCCACTTAAAGACACCAAAATTAGACATCAGAGATCATGGGTGTGATTTCTACAAGAACTCAAATCAGTTCAACCATAATCAAAGAAACCCCATGGGGCTCAAAATAACTGGTGAATGAGCATTAATATAAAGTGAAATGTTTGAGGCACATGTGTATCATTTTTAATAATTGCCCTGTTTTACTGCTTTTTTCATTAATTTATCCTTTCAATTAACCAATTACTACTGGTCCCAACTGACTAACCAAGACATTCTACTGAAAGGATTTTCACTTTCATCTTTTGTGCATTAATATTTTACAGCACAGTTTTGGCTGTCTTTCCTTTAACTGGTGAGTTCAGGTTTTTATTTTGCACTGTCTTATAATGAGCCTATTGTGCAATTCTGTCACCTTTTCCCCTGGTGGACTCAAGACACAAGGGCAATTGCCTAATTATACTGTGCTGCTCTTTAGAAGCAAATTCGTTAAAGTGACTTCTTAGGGGAACAATGTAAAGTATCAAGTGAAAGCTGGAGAAAAAAGAAGCTTATTTTTTTATACATAAATCCAATGTCTGGGAGGACAATGTGATTTCCTCAAAATTAACTGAATCTATTTTCAACAAACTCTAAGTAGGAGTGGAGACGAGAGCTGAATAAATGTGATGTGCTTCTCTCCTGGCTTCTAGGTAATAAATTGTGCACCAGATGATTACACAGCATTTGAATCTGTTTCTCATATCACGCTGAAAGCAAGATCACTAAGACACACTTTATCTCTCCCTATAGAATCTATCTTTTCAACAATGGTGACAAAGCTGTTTCTTTCTGCATCAGTAGAAAACTCATTCCAATCGAAGTTGAATAGTACCAAGTGGTTAAAATTTTCTAAGCAAAAGAACAGCAAGATGCCCTAAGGATACAAGGAATGGAATTAAATAGTTGTTTTCAAAATCAGCTGTTTACCGAATATATATCCTTTAAACATTAGTGTGGTTCTGTCTGGAATATGCTTCAGAGGAGTAATTTCTTAAATAGGGCATTTATAAAAATACACTTGGAAAGAAATCGAGGAGAGTCGAGATGGATGCTAACTCTCCCTTAGGGATACAAAGCCGTGCAGAGGATCCAGAAATCAATGTTTCTTAGGATTAAGCATTGCATAAGTTGAAAGGTTAGGGTTTTCAGTGTGGACGTAGGTTTGACTGGACTTCTTATATTTCCATTATGAATATTATTACCAGAAATACAGGCAGACAAGTAGGCAAGAGATCAAGAGGAAAATCACACAGGAGGCTGTCTGTACTTCTCCCCATGATCTGGGGTCTTACCCAGTTCAGGGGAGGGGGCTGCTGGTAAAGTGGGAAGTGAGCGGGAAATAAAGTGGGTGGGGTTCTCCAGGAAGCAGGGTCTCAGGAAGGCGAAGTTTCCTCGATTCTTTCCGCTTCTTTGCTTCCCACAGCAAACAACCTTGAGACTAAAAGTACAACACAAAAAGGAAAGAATCGAACAAGAAGAGTTGGGCGGCACAGCGGAAGTTCCCGAGGCCTGAGGGAGGTCAGATTTTGAGAACACATCGGCTAGGGTAACTAACACACAATATGAGCATCCCCCAGAAACACTTTAAGAACATCGGAGGGAAAACAAATCCATAAGCCAAATGCAAGAAAAAAAAAATCCAATAAACTTTCAAAGCTCACTGATCTAATCCCAAACTGCTGTTTGCCGAGGTATTCCAAACTTTTGAGGGCTCGAAATTAAATTTTATTAACTGATTATTTTTAAGGTCACCTATTTTCCCTGGAGAATAGACATCTTTTTTTCTGCTACATTCTCATATAACTTCAGATCTGCTGTGGGAGGAAAGTTCAAAACTCATACTCAAAAACAAAATGAAAGTATAGAAAAGTGTACCGCGCTGCTCGCTTTACAAATGCAGCAACCACGAGCATCCTTTTGTTTACAGCCCAGTTCGTAACACACCTCTGCCAGCAAGCTTCTTGCTGTTTCCTCATATCCTTCCCCACCACCCCCCGCCCGCACCTACCAACTACAGCAGCAGCATGTCTGTTGTCTGCCTTCTCACCGAATTGCCACAGACATTTCCACACAGATGTCTGCGTGAACCCTTCAACAGGTCATGCATCATCTAAATCAGCGTCTTTCCCCAGACTCTACAGTCCTCGTTTTCCCTAAATAAGGCACATCAGTATCATCTTCTTAGGTCAGCATCAAATTGTTGGTATGATCTTCCAGAACTTCCCTCCCCGACCCCACGCCCGCCTCGCATGCTGTTACCCAGATCTGCCCATTCCATCTCCACAAGGATTCTAGTTTACAGCCCCATTGGATTTTGAACCCATGATAGTAAGAATTTTATTTTTTATGTTTTAATTACCACAGCCCGCCCCCGCACCTAGTACATCACCACATGCAAGATACATATTACATATTTGTTGACTAAATTTATATGTTACTTGAACTCCAGACAATACTTTGAGTTTATGTCTTTCCCATTAGCCATAGTCACACACAGGAGGATATTTATAGATAAACTTTGCCAATCACCTACCTCTAATCTAACATTTTTCCTACTGCATGCTCTCTTCCCAATTCCACCAACCCCCCACCAATGTGCACACACATACACACACACCCTAACTTTAGTAAAATTTCAAATTGTTAACCATTGTAAAGATATTATTTTCAAAAGAAAAAGGTGACTGCCTTCTATTTTTCATCTTCTAAGCTTTCCTCAAAATAAAACAGAAAATTGGCAAACATTAGATCCATTTGATTCAATGTACACAGGTCAAATCAAACAGTTCGGGCCAAATACCTTACTGAAACATTTCGTCTCATCCATCTACTTAATTGACCAAATAACCATATTGTCAAAAGTTTAATTTACCTTAGCCATGCTGATATACCTATAATCTAAAGTAGCACTTGGGAGCAAAATATTTCCTTATACATATTTATATGGAGCTTACTTTTTTTTTTTTTAGATTTTATTTATTTATTTGTTAGAGAGAGAGAGAGACAGAGAGAGAGCACGAGCACAGGCAGAGTGGCAGGCAGAGGCAGAGGGAGAAGCAGGCTCCCCGCCAAGCAAGGAGCCCGATGTGGGACTCGATCCCAGGACGCCGGGACCATGACCTGAGCCGAAGGCAGCCGCCCAACCAACCGAGCCACCCAGGCGTCCCTGGAGCTTACTTTTTAAAAAGAATTTTCAATAAAATTTCTCATACCGAAACTGATATATAATGACTAAGAAAAATACAAAAACATAACGCAATTGAGTTATGGATTTCCTACTTTGGAGAAGAAAACTGCTACAGGGTATACTGGAAACAATGAAGAATGAGACATGGGCTCATAAGAAATTGGGGGACCTGGAGAGAAATAGGAATTAGCAGGGAAGGTGGGCTATCATCAAGGACAAATGGAAAAGTGAAGGCTCTGATGTCTAAGCTTCCTTCTTCTTTCCTTCTGCCTGACATGTTGCTTTACCCACTTAGATTCCAAGGTGTGTCATTAGGCTCATTCCTCCCTACCTTACCCTGCCTCGCCGTGACTTTCCGAACAAAACGTACTCCACACCTGTGCCCGTGCAGTGGAACACACTGAGAAACACAGGTTGCCCTGGCCCATTCCCCCTTGAGCCCACAACAGCTAACTTTGAGCGGGTGGTTAGTGCGGGAAGCCAATCTTGCAATATTCACTGGAGATTACATTATACTTTTCTTCTCAAAACTCCAATACTCTTCCCCACCTTCCTCTCAGCTAATGGCTTTACCTGTGATGTCACTGAGAAGCCATCAGGAAGAGGACTACACGTTCCCACCACAGTGTCTTCCAAAGACAGGCACGTGTGTCCAGACAGGCTACCTTCCTTCTTGCTACTTTTGTTGAAATGCCTAAACTTTGATACAGAGCCTCCGACACCTACACCCCTTTCTCATACTGCCTGTTCAAGAGCACTGCGTAGTAAGTTTTCTCCCGGAGGATCCTCCATTTCCTTACTGTCTCGTGGAGAATTCAAAAAGTTTTGAAAAATACGATATTCAGCATTTTTCATTATTTCCCGCAAAAGGTCTAACATGGAATGCCTGGATCACCATGTTGCAGATATAATGGTTAACCCTCAGTCATCATCTCACTTGAGGTAACAGCAGCACTGAGTGTAATTGGTCTCTCTCTCTTCTTCCATGCGGCTTCAGGAGTCAAGCTTTCTTTGTCCTCCTTCCTATCAGAGGTTCCTCCTCAAACCTGTTTTACAGACATGGGCTCATCCTCACTGCCCTCCTCTTCCCCATCTACACTGATTCTCCAGCTATAAATTCAATAAATTACCTACAACCTCCCAAATTATGACCCCACCCTCCCATGCTGTCTCCTGAATTGCAGATTCAGAGATCCAATTCTACTCACTACCTTCCCTTAAATGTTTCCAAAAGCTTTTCAAATTTCTCGTGTCTGGAACCAGACTCTCAGGCATCCTCCCAGAAACTTCCCCATCCCAATAAATAGCTCCATTCCTCCAAGTGCTCAGGCCAAAAGACTTGGAGTTCTCTTCGAGTCCTGTCAACTTTACTTTCAATATATGTCCAGAATCTGACTTTTCTACCCCATCCATCAAAACGTCCCTGGTTCAAGCAACTGTTATTTTGTGCCTAGACCATCTCAATAATACACATCACATTTTAACTCTGGCTCCCACAGTCTATTCCAACACAGTAGCTAGAGTGATCCTTATAAAATGTAAATCAGATCATGTTACTCCTTTGTTCAAAATCCTCCAGTGCCTTCCTTTGCCCCTAGGAGTTAAAGGCAAACTCTTCACTCTAACCTACAGACCTTTAAATGAGCTGACCACCCACTGCCTCTCCGATGTCGTCCTTACCACGGATTTACTTACACTGCTCCATCCAAAGTGGACCCCTAATTTTACCAAGCATGCTCCTGTCTCAGGATATTTGCATTTGCTGTTTTCTGCCTAGAATGTCTTCCCAGACACCTATACAAACTCTTTCCCTCACTTCTTTCAGCTCTCAGGCATACTGAGTTCTTTATATGTACTGCCTTTCCAAACCCTCACAACAATCTTTAAGGTAGATTCTTTTAATCCTCAATTTTACAGGTGAGGAAATTAAAACTTCTAAAGGTCAAAGAACTCACCCAAACTCCCAGAGCCACTACATGGTAGACTTCTGAGACTGATACTTGAGTCTGATTGACTCCACAGCCCACTGCTTTTCTAAATGGACTCTGCACATCTCATAGCTTTGTTACTGGGATGAGTCTCAATAATGACCTTAGTGCGCATTAAACACAATAAATGTCAGCACTTAGCATCATTAAAAAATCAAACTCTGCACAGTAGGTAAAACACTAAATGATAACTTATCAGATTCAAACAGCTGTGTAGACTGCTATGCACCATGTTTTCCAACAGAGATTTTAGACCTTTAGTATAACTTCATTGCCTTGTTAAATGGAGAGGCACCACCACTGTAACTTTGGAATTAGTATATCTTCAACTTAGCTCCCAAAATCTACTTGGTTTTTTGTGATGCTAACATTCAAGTTGTTAAAATCTATTTGCCAAAGTGCTACTGAACCCAACTCCCCATCATCACATGCACAAACCAGAAAAAAAAAAATTATTAGATTAAATATCTTCTCTAGTGATAAATAGCAAAGTGTACTTCTTGCTCTCCTCTCCAGGACCCATTCCCCCAGAGTCCTGTCTTCTCACCTAACCCCACAAATTCTCTTGACCAAAGGAAGCAGCTGCCCTGAGATGTGCTTGGTTCCATACTTACTCTTTTCTGGACTTCTCTCCATGACCCAGATTCCTGCTGCTACTCTGATTCTGAATCCAGTCCTACTATCTCCAAGCCTGTTAACCCTATGATCCACTAGCTTCTGATGTTTACCTGACATGAGTTCTCTATTAAAATCAAACACATTTAAATTATATTTTCTAAGGGTGCAGAACCTGTAGTTACACATCCAGATAGGGTTAAGGATTAAGAAAGAGGAACAGGTGTGTGATAGCTGGCCTCCAAGAGGACTCCAGTGATCTTGCCTCTGGATATTCACATTTTTTTTAAAGCCCATTCCATACTGAATAGGGCAGAGCCATGTAATTAGGGCTAGGTTCTGAAGGGCATTGTAGGGTCTTCCTTGCACTCTTAGATCATTCTCTCTGGAGGATGACCAGCAACCATGCCATGAAGACACAAAAGCAACCCTATGGAGCAGTCCATGTAGGAAGGAACTGCCAATGACCAGCACCAACTTATTAATCACATATATGAGCCATCTCGGAAGAGGATTCTCCAGCCAAAGTCAGCTTTCATCACTGCCCCTTCAGGTGACATCTTAACCACAACGCCATGAAAGAAGAGTCTGGGCTACTACTACCCAGCTAAGACAGTCCTGAATTCCTGACCCACAGAAAATGTGTGAAATGACAAATGTTTCTTCTTCTTTGAAGTCGCTGAGTTTTAGGTAATTTTGTTATAAAGTAAAAGTCTGTGCTAAAACAACATGCAGACAAAATCCATTTGTAAGGAAAGCCTAGAAAGTATAACAAGAAAAATTGTGTATAATTTCAACCCAACATTCAAAATATATATGGCATATAAGACAGATACAATGTCTTTTTACAAAGCTTAGAGTTTTGACTATGGCTTTAAAAAAAAAAAAGTTTATTAGCTGATTTTTTCTGACCTTTAGTAGAGCCCTAAATGTCAGCATTTCAATAAATCTGTGTATAGCACAAATAGCTTCAACTATAGAAAACAGAGCTCCAAAGACTCAGAACTTTAAACTCTGAGAAATATTAAAACACATTATTTTCTGCTATTAATGTAATAACCCTGATTTAAAGTATAATAATAACCAACTGAATTGCTTAAGACAGAAACAAAGGATTAAAGACAATGCCGGGCCATAACTATGAAAATGCCAAGATTAGGACCAAGAAATGTTCACTCGAAGGTTGAAGGTTTGGTATTAATTCTGTAATGGCATTGTAATTAGACCTGTATCCTTACTATGCTTTCTTATATAAACATGCATTTCTTTAGAGAAACTAATTAAAACTCTGAACAGAAGTCATTCCATATATGACATCAGTCATTCTCAACTAACCCTTCTGTGCCTGAGTTACACGATTGATACTCCTTGGACTGATATTAAAGAGAGTAACATCAACCAGGTGAATTCAAGTTGCCAACGCAGACAATATAAGATATTCAAGCAAGGAGATGGAATGATGTGCTCCAACTTATACAGGCACTTAATATTGCCTGTGTTTACTCTCATCATAATATATTATACATTACAGGAAAAGAATTATTATACATCTTAAAGTGAAGACAGAAGACCTGAAAAAAGATTTGGCTTTGGTTTTGAAGAGCTGGGAAAAGCACTTCACGGATAAGAGTTAAATAATTTCACTGACCTCTCTTGCCCTCAGATAAAGCACTTAACATTCATCTCTTCATGGAAATGTGCAACTCATTTTGTTAGATATATCCTCTTGATACTCCCGTAGAAATCAGGCTATAGACCCCGAGTTAACAGAACTGTGTCTGTTTATGACTCTCCCTCTGGTCCCACGTTCTGCATCCTGTGTTCAGCCAATAGATAACTGCTGAGCAACGGATTAGACAAATTCTCATCTTCTAAGCACCTCACAGCATACAACCAATGCATTTTGCATACTGTCTTCTCTCAGGCACTGTCTTAGGCGCTAAGGATACAAAGCAGTTTAAGGAACAGTCCTACAGGTGAAGGGGCTCACAGTGCAGCAGGAGACCCAGGCATGTACATAGACCACCACCAGGGCAGGGGAAACGCATCCCAAGTGAGGGAACACTGATGATGGAAAGAAAGGCAGAGAAGAATCCTAAATTCTGGAAAGAAATAAGGGATAAAGAGCCTGAACAGAGCAATGCAGAAAAGGACATGATAAAACAATGACCTTCGGTCCCGATCTTTAAGCAGAAGGACTCCTGGCGGACACTTCGTTTTTGACAAGGCAAGAGTAGACAGTATGCAACAAACTTGAAGGTTCTGTGAAATTTGACTGTGTGCTGGAAATGTCTCTAAAAGAGTAAGCATCAAATAAATGGTTCTCTAAGGGCCCATAAGACCAAAAGAAGAAAGAAATTAGCACATTTTCTGGCAAGGTGTTCAACAGTGACATTTGGAGCTTATGTTATGTTTACTTTGAACTATCCACAATTAATGAGGTTCAGAGGCCATAGTCTTTTTTTTTTTATTCTAACTGTGGTATCCAGAATAATGCCTCCCCCCCAAAGATGCCCACATTCTGATCCCCAGAATCTGTGTGTATGTTATCATACATTGCAAAAAGGGCTCGGCAGTTGTGATCAAGGTTAAGGACCTTGAGGAGGCAGAACAGCTTGGAGGACCCAGGTGGATACAGTCTAATCCCACATGTCCTTTAAAGTGGAGAACATACCTTGGCTGTGGTCAGAGAAAGGGCAGCATGAAATGGGATGTGGTACTTTGTTGCTAGTTCTGAGTTGCAGGGGGCTCCATGCAAGGAGGGAGAAAGGCCCCCACATCCTAAGAAGCGAAGTCTATCAAAAAAACCCAACAGAAGCCACCATGCCTGCTGAGCCATTTGATGGCACCATCTACAAGATCCTTGGCATCATGACTGACAGCCAGTAAGGACACAGAGGTCAGGGTCCCTCAACGACGTGGAAGTGAACTCTGCCAATACTTGGAATGAGCCTCCAGGAAGAAGTACGGCCTCCTGACTTCTTGGTTTCAGCCAGATGAGCCCCATGCTGGACTTCCAACCTACTGAATTGTAAGATACTAAACTTAAGTTGCTTATACGACTAAGTTCATGGTAATATGTTACAGCAGTAATCAAAAGCTAATACACCTACACATTCTGTTTTTATCTGAAAGACAGAGTAACAAATATAAGCTGATCACTTGGTCTACTAAAAATACATACTGTTCAAGATACAGAAATACTGTTACAGCGATACCACTTATTTTTTTGGGCAATTCTTCTAAAAGTAAAAAAAGGGTAAAAAAAAAAAATAAGAAGAGCTACTATTTATTGAGTTAATACCAGGCACTAACCATCATACAAAGTGTTCCACAGAGCAACAGTTATCACTGATACTTTTTAATATGTGCGTATGCCCGTTAGTAGATGATAAACATTGTTCTAAGCACTTTACTTGCATTGATTCATCTAATCTTCAATAAAGCAACTTCTATCATCATCCCCATTTTACAGATGAGGGAATTGAAACACAAAGAATGTGAGTAAGATGCTAAGGTCCTGCAGGCAGTAATCACTTAATCCCCATGGCTGCTCTCTGACTGAAGTGAGCATTTATCAGAAGAACACTGTGTTCAGGGACCAGGCCAAATGGTTTCCATTCACTGGCATGCTGCTGCCCCAGCAGCACCCTGTTTTGCAGATGTGGAACCCAGAACTTATAAAGGCTTAATAACTCACTCAATGTCTCACAACGAACAAATGGCTATGGTTGGAACTGATCCCAGAACTGATCCCAGAACAGACCCTCTTAACCACCCAGTATGTCCTAGAGAAGCCCAGTAAGTCTGGGCTTGCAGCATAAATGTACAGCTGGCTGCTTGAGGATGTCCTTTTCTGAACCATCTACAGAGGAGTGTTTTAGTTAAAGGCTTCCCAAACACTTGAATCAAGCCAGATCTCTCCCAAAGGACACTCGAGATCCTTTCCGTTGACAGATGGTGGGCTTCCTGCATGCCAAGTCAACAACTGGGAATCTCTATTTAACAACAACAATAAGCATCAGTCACTTTCCCACTTTCAATTCAATCCTGATTACAAAATTGATTCAATAAACATTTATTGAGTACCCCACTAGATGCAAATCAATATGGGGAGCATTAAGAAACATCCAAACAGGTATAATTTATCTGAGTGTATTGATTCAACTTTGTAATTTTGAAGAGAAGTCAAAAGAGCTTCAGTGATCTGTTGGGTGACAGCCACGGCCCTAAAGAAACTTACAGGATATGTCAGGGGAAATTCAATCAACTTCTCATAATCCTCTAGAAAAAGTCAAAGCAATTGTGTCAGAAAAAGAATTGGACTAAAACTCAGCAGACCTGGGTCCTAGCTGAGTAACCTTGACCAAGTCATTTCACGTATGACCTCCATATCCTCAACTGTAAGTTAAAAGGTTTGGTCTATAAAATATCAAATATCCTCCCAGGCCTGATTTCTGTCCTGACACTGGATGACTGTCTAGATTCAGGCAATGTGCTGGACAGCAGGAGTGGACCTGACTCCTAGAGTGGGGCCAGAGACAGTTGGTCCTATATGATCTAGGAGGGTTTCTTATATTAAAAAAAAAAAAAAAAAAAAAAAAAAAAAAGACCCGGGGAAAAGAGCACTCCAAAGTATCAGCAAAAATGTAGTAAATTTTCCAAGACCTGAATTAAAAATGGGACACCAGAAATAGTAACCCTGCTAAGTAATCTCAGATGTACTTGACACTTGGTTAATGGGATTTAAAGAAAAGTAAACATGCACCCACACAAATGTATGCATGCATATAATACACACACATCCCCTTGCACACAAATGAGTGAGTGCTTCCCACTCTCTCAAGTGGAGCGAAGAGCTGATCCAAGTATCAACATGGAGCTATTACACAAGCTTGCTGCACTGCACCAAACGCACTGAACACACAGCCCGCCTAGAAATGCTACCACGTCTTCCTACCAGCACAAAGGAGGCCCTGGAACTCTTCCAAACCTGATGCTTTTATCAGCTAGGTAAAGGCATTCATTTAACCAGCTGAAATGATGGGACTACCAGCTGGTACTCAGCAGCCCCGGGAAAGGCAGCTTCTCAGTCCACTCGGCAGTACAGGAGAGGGAAGGGGATTCTGCCTGGATCCTGCCAGGAATCGATCAGATGATGAAGAAAGTTGACGTTTAGGGCCCACAAGTGATATTTCTTTGCACAAAAGGATTGTGCAGTTGGGGCACAGAGCGTGGAATCATGAGAAGGTAAATTCCATAGTAAACTGCAGAAATGGGGAAGAGCAGTGAACGTTTAGCAAACAATGATAAAACTAGGGTTTCTACTGCAAAATGCTGGAAATGCTTCACTGCATGTTCATCCATGACAGGGATTATATGAATGAAAAGTCTACAGAATTCAATAATCACAGCCTTCTCACAGCACAAATGTCAGTTCTTTCCACACCCTGCTCCATAAATGATGTCAGAGGCCTCTCTGAGTCTTCATCATGCTTTTGGCTTGGTCCTGAAGCTCAGTTACTCTCGAACCAGATACCCTGGAATCTCATGTCAGTGGAAACCATCAATAAATTCTTCATGACCTTCGAGTTTTCACTCACACATAGATCTCTCTCACACAATATACAGGGTGCTTGCTGCCCGCAACATCTCTGGGTGACCCTAAGTTGTCACTTCCCCAATTTAGAGTTCATTTTCTTACCCTATGAAATGAGAACTGTGTTTCCTTCTAACTCTGTGATGCTTATCTTTAAAAGGCATGGCTTTTAACTGGGAAAACCATGAAGGCTTTGAGGGGCTTCCAATCTAACAAGTCTGGAAGATGAAAAGAAAGGGAAATGAGAGCTTAGTTGTATTCTTGCCTGATTCAGTCTTGGCTAAAGTGAAACACACGCACACGTCCTTTCCTCTTTCCTCAGAGTCTTCTTGTTTTTTGTTCTTTATTTGGATTAGCAGCTAATTGAGAGTAAGAATCCTAACAGACAGAAACCTAGAATTTGAAAAAGGGGAGAAACCTTGAAGAGCACAAGAAATGAATGGAGCTGATAAATATTAGAGAAGAGAATTTACGTTTTAAAATTAGAACAGAGTCTTTCCTCTTTGAGTATGAGCTGTGTTTCCATATGTGTCTTTGTTGCTTCTGTCCTCAGAGTTTGTGCACATAAGGCACAGAGGAGTGTCTTTCTGGGCTAGAGATAGAGGAAGGTAAGGAATAAAACCTTCTGTCTTTCTCTGTTGTTTTGTTTTTTGGTTTTTGGTTTTTTGGTTTTTTTTTTTTTTTTTTTGAACTGCCAGGAAATTCCCGCTTTCTCTATCTTTGAGGTAAGAAGCCCCAAAATCCCGATGAAGGAAGTTTGGCCTCCACCAGGACTGAGGTTCCTTCTCTCAGGACTTAACCAGTCATTGCGGTCCAGATGCCAGACCAGATTGTTCCCCCTTGGGGGCGGGAAGTGACTGCCAGGGTCTCTTCTTCAGGAGCTGAGAACTGCATCCAGGGCATGACCTAATTCAAGCCTGTGTCCTTCCCCTATGCCAGCATTACCTCTGTTGATATTACCAGCTGTGTCCATATGGCCCACTTCCATTCATTTACACACACGCACACACACACACACACACTTCAGAAAAGACTTGGTCAGCCGTTTAAATAGGCTAGCTGCTCTGGTGTCATCTTCATTCAGTGTTCTTCCATTCATTGTGATCGGTGTGGTCCAAAGGAAGAGGTTATTTCTTAAGGGTGTGAGGAGAGATGCATCTGAAAATGCATTCTTCAGGGAGAATGGAGATGTTCTTTTCTAAGAAGGTCATAAACAGATCACATTGCATTAAGAGTGTCTCTTGCCCTGGTTTCTGGGCCCTGGAGAGCTGTGCTTTATGATCTACAGGGCACAGTTATCTGATTAGTGCTGAAGAAAACATCTTTTCTATGTGAGCTCTTTAAAACAAAACTAAGTTTTGTCAATGATTCTCCCCAGAAGAGAATGCTATCTTTAATTTGAGCCACAATGCTCCTGCTGGCAAGCATCCACACTTTCCTGTAGCTGAATCTGGCTGATTTAAAAGTCACCTCATGAATTGGGGACAGGACAGGTTGGAGGTATGGAAAAACACCACCATTACAATTCAGAAAGACTATCATACTACCAACGACCAAAAATAAAGCTGTAGAATGGAGAGGGAAGGGAGGTAAGCAGAAGAGATCAAGGGACAGGCAAAGCAGAGCATTAAAAAAAAAAAAAAAAGTGTGTAACACAGGATATTTTAAATGAACAAAGCACGGAGCTATTCTAAAGCACAACCACAAACCCCCTTCTGAAACTTCTGTGACTGAAGAGGGGACCAAGTTATGGCTTCTCTCTTCCTATTCCTTAGGAATACAGAAGACATAGCACAACATTTACCAAATAAAACAAAGGAATAAGTAGAAAACTTACCCACGTGCTTAAAAGTTTCATCTACTGAGTCAAACCAAACAGAAACAAGTACTTGAATATTACCAGGGTCTCATATTTTCCAATATTTATTTAACACAACTCACACAAGAGAGCTTTCACCCAAAAGAAGGGGTGGTGGAGATCTTCATTCCTATTTTCTGAAGTATTAACTACATTTCACTCTTTTGTATTTATGGGTTAAAAGAATTTGAGTTTAGGAACGGAGCGACCTGAGCTTTAGTTTAGTTAGGCTGCTAAGGACTGCTTGGCTTTTCATGAGTTTCAGCTCACCATCTGCTGAATAAGGACTCCAGTCTCGTTGAGGTCCTCCGTGATTTACGGAAGCATCACTGTCCTCTTTTTAATACTGGCCGCATCTCCACTAGATTACATAACGAACAATATACTAGACCTAGACAAAGATAGGCCTGGCTTGTTAATGTAAAAGAAAACAAGAAAACAATACCTTAAGTGGGAGAGAACTTGTAACAGCAATCTACATCTGGACAATACTGATATTTTGTTTTCAAAGAGGCTTCATTGACATTGTGTCATTTGATTCTTACAACAGACTCTGGAGGCTAATACTCATCAGTGTTTAACCGGTGGGGAAATTTGGTGATTATCAAAGGTCACCAGAGAAAAATCTTGGGGGGGAGGGGGAAGGGACTGGAACTCAGGCTGATGGTTTGAAAGTCTGTATATTCCAGAACAAATTAAATCCACCAAAATTGTACATCCCACAGACATTTATTGCCAGCATTATGTCAGTTCACTATGAATCCAGGACTGTTAGATATTCCAACTACCTCCCGGATGGTTTAAACCAATGAAGACACTCAGTGTTAGCCTTAGGAAAAATGTAACAGTAGTTATAAATACTCGAAGGAGTTTATTTTTTGTTTTTCAGGGCACAGGTTTGAAAGCTGCCTGCAGCAGGAAGCAACTGCTGATTATTTTTCATACCAACAATGTCCCCAGAAACGTATACAGAATAAAGACACTAGCTCTTACAGCAAAGCACAGTTCTTGTCTCCATGCATGGCATCCCTGAGCTGTGTGGAAGGAAGGTAGGTGGGCAGAGAGATAAAACCCGAGAAAAACAAGGGAGTCCCACTCCTTGGCCATATGACTGCATGTAGGCCAGCCTGTCCCTTCCTGGGCCACAGCCACAGGAGCAAATTTCAATTTAGTTCAAGGACAATGGAGCACCTTCAAAACATTGATAGCCTAAGGATTCTCCAAGGAGAAAGGAAGAACCAAGCGAGGCTCCCCAGCAAGCTTCCCATTGATCTAGCCAACAGTAAGTTGGAAAACATATTAAAGCTCGGTTGTGAACAGGGCATGGTGCCTTGAAGGCAGCACCAAGCATAAAACACAATCCTGCAGCTGAAAGGAGGCTCAGGCAAGGAAGGCTAACGCACAAGTAGTCAAATTTCAAGTTATGTGCTTGGTGTCTTTGTAAATTACTTCCGTGGACATCTCAGGAACTGTCTGGGACCTGGAAGGTAACATTTGAGCTTAATCCTGAAAGATAAGGGGGAGTCTATCATCTGAGCTGTGACAACGTATTGCACCTTGAGGGAAAGGCATAGGAGAAGGAATATCCTCATTTAGGAAACTATAGGAACTGGGGAGAAATTTAGTGTGGGAATCGCAGATAGTGATCCAAACAAGAGATTCTCTCAGAAATACACCACTTACATTATTGAAAACACTGTGAATTCTTGGTTTTAACTGACTTTAAATTATTAACACAATGATATTTAAAATGTCTATTTCCATCTCTAACCCCCCAAAAAATATATTTTTTCTTTTAATGAAAGGAGCTATTCACCAAAACCTTCAGATTAAATTCTATGAAAAATCACCCATACTCATCAATCTTTATGGTTTCTTCAAAACTTCAAATGAAAGAATAACAATATAACCCAAACACTTCCAAGTCCCACAAGATCATGCATGGCTGTTCAAGACGGGGAAATAAAAGAAGCTTTACAGGACACGAATTAAACAACATGGACTTATTGCCTATCGATTCTTACCTCTGAAACTATCATGCCTGGTTTCTATCACCACTCAGGTAGGAGAGGCAGCAATAGAAAAACAGCTTTGCCAGACTGAAGCAGAAAGACACAGCGGACACAGAAATATCAAGATGTTTATTCCATTTTAAAAAATGTTCCATGTGCCATATGCAAGCATAGTCAGGAAGCACTATACATTGAAGAGAAATGGCTCATTTTTTGAGAGGACAACTGGGGGAAAAGAGTGGAATTTCTTTTTGCTGCTTATACAAAAAGAGAAAAATCTATCTTGAGCCAATGTCAATTAGCAGCTTTGTGCTTTGCCTGACATGGTAATACTGTAAATTGAAATTACCAATAAAATTACCAGTATCTGTATAACCAATCAACATGTATAATCAACGTTTTAATCAATGAAATAGTCCTTCCTTCCATGGATTTTCCAAAATATTATATACAAAATCAGGCAGCACAGACCCTATACTGACCACTTATTAGTTCCTTCTGAGTTTGTCCTCAGTTGTGCCATATCCATTTCCTGAAGTTGAAGTTCACATCACTTCACAGTACATGTCACTTCAACCAACCAAACATATTTTGAATGTCTATGTTTTCCAGATACTGCATGAGGTAGAGGATCCAACAATTAATCAGAAACCATTTCTGCCCACGAGAGTTGGCAGCCTCATTTTATTTTCACAGTAACTCACAAAGCAATTATTCATAGTGAACACCAAGAAATACTTGGTGAACAAACAGGTGGATGTACATGCAACTAAATAAACGCCAACTGTTATTTCAAAAATGTTTAGAATGAGAGTCACTGCTTTTATTCTGAAAGTTCATTTCCATTGTCAGGAAAAAAAAAAAAATCATCTCACGTGGAATGCCCCACCAAGCTCTGATCAAGCACTTGGTCATACCTGCTAGGCAGGTTTGGAGTTTGTGGATAGAGGAGTGAGTATAATGTTTTATTGATCTCATTTCTATGAGTTTTAGCTACAAAATAATTCATATATATAATGTACATATTAACATATATATATAATCCAAATAATGCACATATCCAAACATATATATACATACATACACATGCCTTTTCTAATAAGTAGGTCAAAGAAATCAGTGTTAAGAGAAAATATTGTAAGACCTGTTATTCTCCCTTGTTACAAACTTTCAGGCTCTTTTCAAAAAGAAACGTACGTTGCCCTAAGAGTCAGTCACACTTAAACAGACATAAGAAACCACTTCCAAGGTGCCTCCCAGACTGGATTCTAACTGAGCAGAGAAGACTAGAGTCATCCTCCAAGTCCTACTTCAAGTGCAAGAATTGTCACTTCCATGAACCCTCTCCTCTTAATGGAAGTTGTAATATTTCCCTGCATTCTTTGCAGGTCTGTTGAACTTGACTAAGCTCCCTGAGGGCTAGGACTGTGAACCACTCATCTTTAAATGCCTGCTACCCAGCACATTCCAGGTCAGACCCCACCAGTGCAGGAAGAGAGATTCAGTGGTGTGTATTAGATTAAATTAAATTTAAAGGGCATTTTCTTTTGAGATATTTCGTAATCCCCTTTGAAATAGTTGAGGATCCCCTAGCATATCACAAAACGAGAGTTGGAAATTTCTGTCCCAAATATCATGCCTCTAAAATATATGAGCTTGTTCCTTTGTACCTTAGGGAGAATCCCAGGCCTGAAATAAACTAGTAAGACCTCAAATACAGCAGGGCAGTGAGCCTAACACAGATTCATTAAAGCCTTAATTCCCTCTTCTTAGCTTCCTAACAAATTACTCCCCTTTACAATACCCCAGAATGTTTAAAAAAAAAAAAAAAACTATTGTATATTATATTTCTCTCTTTCACGAATTTACCAGCACTGTGAAAGAGCAGAAACCAGGACATAACTAGTTTGGTGCATAGTAAGTACTATGCAATCCCACAGCTACATTGTTCAGGGAAGAATAAAGCATTTGACCAGTGCGATCTAATCAAGAGGAAGTACACCTTGCCAGACACAGGGTGTAAACCAGAGGACCCCCTTGGAGTTCCATATTAAACCAAGCAGATTAAAACATTCCAAAAATTAACAGAAAGCTTATACTTGTGCCTGGGGGGAATAATTTTAACTTTCTTAAATCCTAAACTCCTGATGCTTCAGCCACCGTACTCAACGAAGACTTCACAACATGCTACTACTATAGGGTGGGAGGAGGAGGGTCAAAAACAACGCTACCAATAATACTTAAAATGTTAATGTTTGCAAAAAATGTATTTCTGATAAATTATAGCAGATTCAGAATTAGCTCTCCAACATCATTACTGCCACTTGCATCCCAGTAGGCTTCTTTGAGTGTAGAGAGGAGATGAGACTATAAGCACATCAAGGACAGAACATTCAAAAGAGAATTCTTACACATATGAATGCCAGGCTTCATGCAAGTTCACTGTGAAATTAAACACATTAGAACATTGAGAAACACTTGGAAAAAATTAAACAAAATATATTTACAGATTGAAGTCCTCTTGGACTCTGTGTGTGTGTGTGTGTGTGTGTGTGTGTGTGTGCACGTGCGCGTAATCATGGCTAAAAAACAGGGTGTCGATATTTCTAATATTTCATGCATACTTTTTGTTCAGATATCTCAAGCAGGCCTCTTAAAGAATAGAATTTTTAAGAATTTTAACAAATTTTTCTAGGGCTGACCATAAAGTCTCTGAGACACGAAAAATTAAAAATAGTAAAAATAATGTAGCCCTCTGTCAAATTAATCATTACAATCATCAGTTTTATATGCTGACTCCCTCCAGGATGGCAGAGATATGGAAAGCAGCTCACCCACGTGAAGTAAGTCCATAGCATTGTACTTCTTTAGGTTTTATGACTGCTTTTCATTGTTTCTGTGGGTCATTCCACATTCATAAATTCAATTCTTGCAATCATTTACTTTTGCAGACATGTCATATAGAGAGAGCAGCTTACCAATTGTCAGTGTACCTGCCTCTAGTCGTAGACAATTCATTTTTCTTCAGTATGAATGAATTCTTACTTTCTCTATAGCTTTGAGATGTGATGTCTAAACATCCTTTAATTCTTCTGCAAACTCCCCAAATTGTAGGAGCAAATTCTCAACATGCTTGGGTGGTTTGGACAAGCACGGAAGTGGGAGAGTTGTAGATGACTTCCTTCCCAGGCAGGACCTGCCCCTCATTGTCTACTGTGGAAGGAACATTCCACCACAACTGACATCTATTGTGTGCCTCAACTTGCCTAAACGGCCTCTGCCCAGTCCCACATTTCTAGTCTCATTTCCACACTCTGTTTGGGTGGCAGCTAGGCTCTCAGTTCCAGTTTGACCAAGGAGAAACCTTGCTTAGTTCCTGCCAGAGCCTTCCAGGAAAGCCCTCAGTTTCTAAGTGTCTTCCTTCAACTCAGACAAACCCTCCCCTGCCCAATCTAGCCTCCTATAATTTTCTGCAAGATTGCAAACCCCTGTAACAAGAGAATCTATTGCTGTACCTAGGCCTTGTCTTTCACTCTGGATCCTCTAAAAGTCAAAACTGACCCCAGTCGTACTTTTCTTTTTTTTTGGTATCTTAGACTGGTGTTTCTCCATTCTCTTACCATCATGCATCACATAAAAATTGATTATAGTATTTCACACTCTCAGTAAATGGAAAAGGCAGGATGGTCCAGCAACTCTGCGTGCCTCCTAGTCACCTTGAGGGCTAAAAGAATAAATACCTCCACGCTCCTATAGGCCATTCAAGGCACAGAGGTGGGGAAGATCTAAACTGCTAGAAAAAGCCAGAATTCAGTTTGGACTCTAACCACAGAGGGAGTTCCCTGGACACAGTATGAGCTGTCAGCACCAGAGGGTTTTCAGTATAAATCCTGAATCTTCATGTGTCCTACCCAACCCAAAAGAGGCACCCAGCTGTGTTAGTCTACTAGGGCTGTCATAACAAAGGACTGTAACTTGGAGAATTTAGCAACCAGAAATGTATGGCCTCACAGTTCTAGAGGCCAGAAGGCCAAGGTCAAGGTGCCAGCAAGGTTGGTTCCTTCTGTGGGTTATGAGGGAGAATCTGTTTCTTGCCTACCTCCCACCAGCTCCTGGTGGTTTGCTCACAATTTCTGATGTTCCTTGGTTTGTAGAAGGACCCCTCCAATCTCTACCTCCATCCTCACCTGGCATCCTCCCTGTGTGTCTATCTGTATGTCCAAATGTCCCCTTTGTGTAAAGACACCAGTCATTTTGGATTAAGGACCCACCCTACACCAATATGACCTCATCTTAAATAATTACATCCGCCAAGAACCCTGTATGTGGTCCTATTCTGAGGTCCTGGGAACTTGGACATCAACATATGAATTTGAGGGGGATACAATTCAACTCCTAACACTGGGGTGATATTTACCACTACCTGTAGTTTACCTGAAACAGGGCCTGGCACAGAGCATGTCAGTATCCAATACATGCTAAATAAATTTGGACAGGAATGCCTAACTCTTGCCGAGCAAGGTTATTCTTCCTATTTGGAGTGATGAAGAAGTACATGATTTGGGGCAATGTGGTTTTCATGATCACTGCTAAATGCTAAAGCCTCATGAAAAGAGGAGCTATTGCTGTGAGAAAGTTTCTAAGACTGTTTCCTGAAAACTGGAGGCACTCCTAGCTGTCTGATCACAGCAGAAGGCTCTGGATTTGCAGTTCCAGGGCTATAAAGAGCAGTTAATCTTATCCTTCAAAATGTCATATGTACTTTTAAGAAGATTTCAGTGTCATGTAAGAGTCTCTGAGTAATTCGATTTATAGGAAAAGAAGACCAAAGGGAACTAACTAGATTATAATTAATTACCTTTGCAAACGGTAGACTAAATTTAGATGCACAATTACTTGTCTAATCATAGCTGGCAAAGGTTGGAAATCGCACGCTTGGACTGAGGAGCATACCTTTACTCTTTGCAGGTGACTCACTCAAGACACCTTGGCTCTGGATGCTCAGGAGAAAAACCTGAGAATGTGGTCCTGGGAGCGCTCTCCCTCCCGCCGTGGTGATGTCACTCTGTTTGGGACTCACCGGCCCCAGCACACGTGTGGATATTACACAGGCTGGCAGTTCTGCAGTGAGGATGGACCCACGACTGTGGCAATCAGGAAGCAAGGGGAGATGACAACTTTGTTGTCACTGCTACCAGCCGGACAGCTGTGTTTGTGCGCGATTGCTATGAAAGTGCAAGGGCTGTCAGGAAAGTCCTTCCGGATCTGAGTGCTGTCCATGCCTTCAGGTCAAATGTCACGGTGCCCTGTGTCCTTCCATCAACTCTGAAACAATTAGCTCTGTAGGATTATACTGATGGCCGTTGCACATTTTTTGGAGGACACCAACGAAAAATAGTAATTGATCTGTAGATGTAATTATCTATGTGCTAAAGGCTGTGTGTGTGTAACATGCACAGAGAGAGACTGATGAAAGCCATTTGGTCACAAATTGTCATTGTGCTATAGTTTCCCAGTTTTCAAATTATATTGTTGTTGATTTTTCTGAAAGGACCTATCAAAGTCTATCTGTGAACAGATGCACACCTGTGTGGTTTCCCTATTCCAAATGTATGCATGTGCCTGTGTGTGTGTGCGCGTGTGTGTGTGTCCTCCCAAAGCAACATAGGGTACTGCAAAGAATAACAGTTTGTGAGTGAATCAGGAGTCCTAAGTTTGAGTCCCACTCTTGCCACTAACGAAAGATGGGAAGAATGATTTCCACTGCCTGAACTGCCAATGTGAAATAAGAGATTATGTGAAAGCATATTACAAACTACAAAAAATAAAAGGACACTCATGAATCCCACAGGTCAGCAAAGATAAGAATCGTGTGGTAAAAGTCTCAGGAGACTTCGTGTTCCTCCAGGTGGAGCCAGGATTGACCCTTCCTGACCCTGCAGCCCAGCGTGCGTCCAGTGGAGGCTGTGCTGAAGGAGGCGTCTGGTTGTAGTCTGAGCCTTTGCTGTGGGACTGGAGTTATTCTAGAGAAAATGGTGACTAGGCCAAGTCTCTTTTCAATGTTTTATACCTTTCATACTTTTATACTTTTCACCCTTTCCCTCCTTTTTTGGAGACTCATTCTCTCATGCAACCAGAGAGGAGAGGGATCAGGTTTGCTCATTCACAAAACAGTAGGGCTTTCCCTTACCTGCAGGACATACATTCTAAGACCCCCAAACCCCCGATGCCTGAAACTGCAGGTAGCATGAACCCTGCATCTACTGTTTTTCCTACACATGCATACCTATGATAATAAGCACACTAAGAGATTAACAAGAATTAATAATAAAATACTACAATATATTGTAATACACAATATAACAATAATTGTTAGATCCAATAATGTTGTTATATAGTCATCACAATACACTGTAATAGAAGTTATGTGAATGTGGGCTCTCTCAAAGAATCTCATTGTAGTGTACTCATTCTTCTTGTGATGATGTGAGATGATAAGGTGACTACATCATGAGATGACGTGAGGGGAACGACGTGGGCATCATGATGTAGAGTCAGGCCACGGGAGGAGCATCTGCTTCCTGCTAGCACTTGACATCACATTAGTGAAACCGTGGATGCGGGGGGGGGGGGGGGGGGGGGGAGGGGACACTGTAAGAGGCTGCAGTTAAAGCGGTGCCCCTAACCGGAGCATGTGCTCTTCGAAAGAGTGTCTGTGAGGACAAACGTGGGACACAAGGAGAAATGCTGACCAGCATTTAGCTCCTCACCTCTATGGCTCATACCCACATAACCACACCTCCTTGAATCGTGCTAACCTCCGGAAGACAGCAAAGCAACATCTGATGAAGCCACAGTGTATGTTTATCATCAACCCCTTAGGTAGTAAGATCGCATTTCCCATTCCCTTTGCTCCTTCTACCAAATTCTTGGCCAACCCTACATAAAAGAGACACCCTATGGAACCAGTAAGGTTGGATCCTAAATAGTTTTTATCGACTACGGGCTCACTTCACAACCTTGGGGTTTAATATGGTTCAAACACACAGAAACTTGAGGCTACTCAAAAGTGTTAAAAACTTTTATTTCTGCTTGACACACTGTAGAAGAAAGGGCACCAATTTTCAAGTCAGAAGGGCACAGTGCAGTCTCTCTTTGCCTGCAAACAGCCGGATGACCTTGAGAAAACCCCTCCATTGCTATGAATCACATTTTTCTTCAATAAAGTGACTGAATTGAAATCTATAGCTCTCACATTTTTTGATTCAGTATTAATCAGATAAAGCAGATTTCTGCTGACTACTAGAAAGTCAAGTTACATGGACTGTTTTAATTTCCACAGTATGGGTAAATGAGATGGTAAGGTGTTTTAGTTAACTTGGAGTTACCACATAACAATTATCAACTTTCAAGGAATCCTAATGCAAAAAAATATATATATTTAACAATGCAACTTTATCAGCATATAATTTTTAATGAATTTGAAGTATAATACCTCCCAGGATCACTGTAAGCACACATTTTCATTCACTATTAAATCTCAAAGGTAATGGTAAATTTTTGATAAATTCTTATTATACTCAGCTATACTTTATTTTTTAAAGCATGTGCACATGAGATTATTACAGGTAAATGTAATTGAACATTTGGACTACTGCCTTTCACTAATTTTGATTAGGCCTCAATGTGTTTTCTAAATTTGGGCAGGGGATACTAAATACAAACTGAGATTCCACATCTGATTCATAACCAGAAAGATTCCAGTAATTTGTGATTCTATGACTAGTAAAAAATCATAGCTCATCGTTATTAATTGGTTTTGATTAATTTATACCCCTTCCTCACCTCACATTTTGTCTTCAAACCTTCAAACCTTTGTCTTCAAAGGCTCAAAGTGACCTGAGATTTCTAAAAAAATTTTTTAACCCAGACTGTACCAGGAACAGACCAAATTTCCTAGGGCATATCCAGGCAGAGCGGTCTCACTCAGGGAAGGTTAGACTGAGCCCAGGAACGTCCGGATCCGAGAGAAGCACCTAACACTGGAACAAGGGGTTGCTCACCAAGTAAACTTCCCTTCCAGCATTCAGTGGGAGGAAGGGCTAATGGGCTGAAGACATGCCTTCCAGGAAGAGCTTCAGCATGACTTTTCTAAACACGCCTAGATCTTGCTTTCTGAACGTCATGTCAAGATGCACAGACATGCCATGAGCTCCATGAACAGTTAACTCAGTGGCCTGATACTCACAATTTAGCAATTCTAAACTGTAATTTCTTAAAATATACATTACCACCGAGATTGAGACCTCACTGAGGTAATGGAGGAAATCAATAAAACATACCCGGACATGGAGTACAGGAACACATTTATTACAAATGGGAAAGACCTATTAGGCTTTTCTGTCACAACGCCAATATACAATGTATCCCTGCAGCTTTGGGGATTCCATAGCTGCCATGATTTTAATCGTGGTGAGTCATGGGCATTTATGAAGATGGAATACTTCGGTGTCTATGATTGGACCCTTGAGATGCACATACTCTAAAAAATTATCCAAAACTTTGCATAACATTTAAGTCAACTCCTATTTATAAATAAAGGTTTGATTTAATACATCTTTCCCTGCCCCCTCCATAACTTACCCCAGGTGCAATTATCATAATTAACTTTGCAAAAGTAATGTAAAATAGAAATCCACATGGAACTTTCAGAGTTCCAGAAGATTAATGCATTTGTTGTTTCATACCAAAGTGTGTATGAATCATTCCTAAAACAGACATTGTAACATGTGTTCTAACCCCACATATATCCAATAAAGAAATATACATCCATCCTCTCTCTGTCAAATCTCTAACTCTTCCCAATATATCTTCAAACAAACAAATGAAACAAATAACCAAGCAAATAAAAAACCTCAATATGCGATATTAAAAACAAAACAAAATAAAAGCTAGGGAAATGTTCTACTTTGACCTCTTCGGTCCTTGCTTTTGTCACAAATTGATCCTTAAGCGAGTATTTCTTAAACTGGCAAACAGCATAAATGTGGAATAGGACCCCTGTGGTTTCTGCCCATAACATAAATTTGGTTGGCATTGACTGTAATGATTTTTTCCATTTATTGTGCCCAAGTGTAAGGCTAAAAAAGTTGCTGCGATGTCAATTTATGAATTATTGTTAATACTGCGTCAGCATTTGACATATTCCAGTATATGAGAACTACTGAGAAAAATTGCTACACGTCAGCCTGAGACCTTTCAAACTGCATTAGTCACAGATTTCTCTAAGAATACCTGGAATTCTGAGTCTTCAAATGAAAGCAGGATCACATGCAGTTACAAAGCAGTCAAAAAATCATGTTTTCTATCCTTCACTAATCTGTTCCTTTTTATTTTGTTCCCTGTCTTGATTATTGATGAAGTAAGCTAATTGAATACCATTAAAGGGTGTTTCATAATTTTCATGTAAATTATCTAACAAAAAATACATGAAAAGCAGGTTTAACATTCATAAGGTATTGATATGACATTGGTAAGGAAAAATATCTTAGAGTTAAGTTGATATCATATTATCTGTACAGTAATCTAGACTAAATTTACCAAGAGTCTTTTCTTTTAAAAAATTTTATCAGTGCGGGTACCTGGGTGGCTCAGTGGGTTAAAGCCTCAGCCTTCAGCTCAGGTCGTGATCCCAGGGTCCTGGGATCAAGCCCCTCCCTGCTGAGCAGGGAGCCTGCTTCCTCCTCTCTCTCTGCCTGCCTCTCTGCCTACTTGTGATCTCTGTCTGTCAAATAAATAAATAAAATCTTTAAAAAATTAAAATAAAAAAATAAAAAATTTTATCGGCTCCTTTGTGAGTATAAGCAGGAAGGCCTTACCAAACATCTGTTTTGTTTTGTTTTGTTTAACTTTGAAAGCTGAAAAAGATATGTGGCTTACAATAACCAATATCCTATCCATGTTTAACGGGAAAAAAAGGATTGGAATAAAACTAACCTCCTAGTAGCAATAAGATGTCTTACCAATTGGGGATTTAAATTCGAGTTCTGACATTAATTTCCTGTTCTCCCACTTGTTACATACAAGGAAACAGATTTAGGTCCAGGTCAGTGATTACTTCAACGAGCCTTCAAACTACCACTCAACAGGACCCTCAGGAGTTATAAGGCATAGGAATCTCTCAGAGGATCCCAGTGTGCAGCCCGTGTGTGTGTGTGTGTACACGTGTGAACACGCTTTGTGTATGCTGTTGTACATGAAAGCATGCACAAGGTCAGAGATGTTACCATCTTTACACCTGGTTGATGCTATGGGCCAAAGAGGGACATGATAATATTTTTACACCCAAGGACAATAATCATAGCTATGAAATCCACTGTAACCAATGTCATGTCTCACTCTGAGATAAAGGTAGACAGGAGGAGCTGTGCACCTAAGATCATGCAGAGAGAGAACCTTGTCTCTGTTGCCCCACACACAACACTTGTAAGAGCCTACTGATGTCATAATGGGGAACTTGGGCTCTGAGGCAGTCCATCTGATTTCAAAATCAGGCTCCATCATTTACTCAATGTGTCCCATTGGGTCATTTAGATATCATTTATATAATCTCACCAAACCTCAGGTTTTTTAGCTGTAAGACGGGCATTTCTTTTCACTCATTTGACAAATCCATATTCAGTGACTAGTATGTGCCAACCACCATTCTCCACACTGGATGTACACCAGTGAGCCATACTATTGCTTCTCTCGAGAAGCTTTTGTGCCAATCATCCTTGTGAGGATGACCATGGAGGCAAAGTCTTTAGCACAGTACATGGGACAGAGCAGGCCCTCTTAACACTTAACAATAAGTGTTAATAGGGTTATTATTTTCCTGGGCACAAGACACCATGCAAGACACTCACGCACATGATCTCCAATCTACAAAACAACTGGGTGTCATGGTTATTAACCCAGCTTTACAGGTAAGAAAACTGGCTAAATGAGGTGGAGTGTTTGCCCATTCCAGTTCTTTCTTTTTTCTCTATAATAGACAGATACTATACTTTTACATGAGAAACTCTGTGTGTTCTAAACACATTACACATATTAACACATTTCAGTAACAGTTCATTAAAACCCACCATCTTTTCACTCTACCACATTTCTGGTAACCATTAATCAATATTCATCAATTTCTAATTTGATATTTATCATTATTATAATGTTATCTCTGTTGATAATTTTAGAAATGTTAAAGGTGAATTTTTGAAAACTTTTTTCATTCTCAATCCAATGTCATAAACACACATACACCCATAAATTAAAAAAAAAAAAGGAAAATATCTTTGAAATCAAAGTACATCAAAGAGAAAATGCTCAAAGGAAATGGAAGGAACTTGAAAAAAGGAAATGGGGCCAGATTTCCACATACAGCACTCAAATATCACCTACAGAAACAAGGAATAAAGGACACCAAAGGGAAGATGAAAGGATTATACTGGTTTTTAATCATACTTGGAATTTTTTTTTTTTCAAAGAATTTTGAAAAGGAGCAGAGAGTATCTAATGAGATCAAGATGACCAACAGAGGCACAATATATATATATTTTTTCTTTTGTAGGAAAACATACAATGAAATTATTTTTCTCTCTTGTTGATAAGACACAGTATTGACAGTCTGCACAATACTGCTCTGGGCCATTCACAGACAGATGCCTCACTTTGATGAGCACTTCTTTCTGATCCTCTCTCCATCACCCGCTCTTCTGTTTGTCCCTCAGGGATCCTGGCAGCCCTGGTACTTATTATCCAAATGTGCAGTGAGACATTCTCAGGCTGTTCCCTCTGCCCAGAACTCTATTTTCCAGATCCCAACCCAATTGATGCCCTTATCTTCTCGGAGAGCCCTACACTGACCTTACTATGTAAAATTTAAAATTTGCAACCTCACCCTCACTCCAGCACTCCTAATCCTACTACCCTGCTTTAAATGTTTTTATAACACTGCCATCCTGTATTGTCCATCACACTAGATCATCACACTCCATCACACTAGATCCTGTATATATCTACCATGTTTGTTTTTCATGTTGTCTATTCCCACCCCCCACAAATGTCTGCCCCAAATTGTATATAAGCTCAAGGAAGCACAGATTTTTTTTGGTGTTGTCCATCAATTCATTGATGAACCCTAACTGTATATAACTTGTTTAGTGTAAATAAGCAGAAAGTATTCAATAAATATAAAATGTCAATTTTTTTTTATACTTGCTCCAACAGCTACAGGTGATGCTTGAAAGGAAAAACAAAACAAAACAAAAAAATAGTCCTTGTGCTTATGGTTGGGCATTCTTGAGAGAAAAGGAAACCTACACTCATTATTATTGATGGGATGGAAATGTGAAATGAATCATAATCATTCAGAGTATTTTTTAATTCAAGTTTTAGAACATAATCTTTAATAACAAATGTGAAATGTAAAGAATAAGCCCAGAAGTTCAGAAAAAATAATCAACATATCAAATGCAAATGACTAAAGAAAATAAACTTAACTGGAAATAGGGCAAACAAAATATTTTAAAATATTATTTGATATCTAGAACCACAAACTGCACAATACAAAACAACAACAACAATGACAACAAAAACCCTATCGGTATAATCAGGCCAACCTTAGGAGGGAATTACTCTGTAGTCTAAGTTCACTGTGAATAAATCAAAACCTACAGAAGAATATTCACCCCCTTCCTAAGATTTCTTTAGCCTTGTAAGTTATTTTCTGGGGAAAAGTTAATGATTATCAATAGATGGTGAATAGCATATCTAGCAGCATCTCCTCATCACTGACAGGAGGAAAAAATACTCATCTCTCATCATGCTGGCTATGAAACAGGGTTGGATGACAGGAGGCACAGGCATACAAGAAAACAGCTCAAAGTCATTACAAACCATTTTAAATTTGATATGCTACATAAATCCTGCATTTTAAATTAAAAGGGGAAGAACAAAAAAGACAAAGCAAATGAACATTCCCAGGTCCTAGAAAATGTGACTGAAAAAGTAGGTTCATAAACACTAAAACAGATAAACTACACATCAGTAGAATATGAATGGAACAAAAAAGTCAGGATAATAATCCCGGATTATTCCTCCACAGAAGGTGGACCTCAAGAAAAGTTTCTGTTAAACCATAATAATAGTTCAACCTAGTATGAGATAAACACAGCAAAATCTGAAAGCTCCACCTGAAGAAAGTTAAATAGTTAGCTTTCCAGCATCTGGAATTCAAGGAATCTTCATCAAAATAAAGTTAAAGAATGGCGGGCAATCACATGCTAGCCTGGGAGTGACTTTCTGGTCCTCCAAATTAAGGACCAGATTTAATTAATTAATTAGCTAATTAATTAACTATTTCTTTGCTTTCAGTAACATTGATGTCAATACAAAATCATGCACACAGCCTCTCACAGTTGGCTGCCTTGTGATACGTCTTTTACAATCCAAAGGTTCAGACTACTTGGGAGGAGATGGGTACAGAGGGGATTGGTGGAGAACAATATAAAAGCACTTAAATATCAATACCAGTAATTACGGTTATCTCACAGAAGCTCTGTTATCAATCTACAATGCAGGGCAAAGTGTCCATTAAATTACTAACAGGTGCCTCCAACTCAAATGATTTTCTTAATTTAAATAAATATGTCCAGGTAGTGAAATCACTTCTATAAATCTCTTGTATCTGATAGTACAACTGCACTTATCCTGAAAACAGAGAATGTGCTCATTTCCAAAAAATAAAAATAAAAATAAGTTAAAAAGCAAAAGGCAACATAAAGGCAATGAGAAGGATCAACGAAGAAGATCTAAAAGAGTCACTAGAATGTGATTTAAGGATCTACGACCCAGGAGGAGTGCCCCTTCACAGCTATGGGTGAAAAATGAAGACAGAGAATGATACTTCATGAGCCTCCAGTCAGAGTACAAATGGTCTCCTGTCCTCCATTCCCTCTCCTGGAGTTGAAGGCGACGAAGTCCAAAGGTTTTAGACTCTAAACTCTCAAAGGTCTGCACTCTAATTTTAACATCAACAGGAAATGTTTGCTACTAATTCAAGTTAATAATCTTAAAGACTGAAGCCCTTCACAAGGGCTTTACAACCTACTTATCTATTAATTTATTAGCCAAAAGCATTTTGAATATGTACTATATATAAACATTGTGCTCAGCTTCCCAAAAATCAAATTATTTGCAGGAGCTGTAAAATTCTGTTGTCTGACAAAAATGAGTGACATCTGTCCTCTAGATGGAATATTCTGTCTTCCCAATTTCTAGGAAGTCAGCCATCTAAACATGTCCTTATCTCTTCTGTCTCCCCTGCCCCATATAGATGATAGTTTTCTGTCCTCATCACAGTTATTTGTCATGTATTTGTTATTTTTTTGTTATTTTCTTCATTTGTGAGCATAGACTACCACATGGGAGAAATCTGTAGTTCCACAGCTGGGCATCCTCACAGATGAAGAAAATGAGTTCCTCAGTATAAATACCTCGTTTAAATTCAGAGTGCACCATAATGCTGTTCATGTTCTAGGAGTTAGAGAAGCTTTCCAGATATGGTGCTTCAGACGAAACTGATTCTCGCCAAAACTCAACACCATCACTTGTAGGAATCGGAGAAGCCCAAACCCTACACAGTCTTGACAAACCTCCTTCTCTCCTCTCACCATACCTAGCCCCAGCACCACTATCTGCCTGGAGTCCACTGGGCCTAACTTGATTTTCCACCTTACGAAGCCTGGGATTTTCCAGTTCATTCCTTCTCTCAGACTGCATCCTACCCTGCTCTCCACATCCTCTTCTCTGGCCCCACCCATCACGCCCAACTCTGGAAATCCTTTTACTGTATCCACCCTAGTTTAGTATCATCAGCAAAACTCTCTCTTGCTCAAACCCTTCTCTGACTCCCCCCTTTAGTGTCTCGCTCCAGCCTGAGAGCTGGCTCTCCTCTGACGACTCTTGTGCTTCTTCCCCATGGCAGTGAAGCCTGCTTTCTTTTCTGCATCACCCAAAGGAAGGTGCCAAAGGCAAGGTTGGTGTCCTCCTTCTCCTCTTTGCCAAATGATTATCCCTTCTCTTCCTCTTCCTGAAAGACCCAGAGCTCCTCAGGATGGCTTGTGAGCAATACTTGTGAGCAGACTGTTTGTTCTCCCTTAAAATGCATCGACAACTTGCTCCTTCTTACAATCATTATTGACCCATGACCATGACTCCTTCCCTGTTGGAGTTCCTTAACTTTTAACTCATTGTCAATCTCTCGAACATTGGAAATATTTATTGGTGACTTCCCTTCCCAGGTAACTGTGGTCTTCCAGGTCCTTGCACCTTTCCCGTAATGACTTTACCCTCCATCCACCTCAGCTGCTCAGACCGATGGTTCAAGTCAGGAAGACTTACTCCCTTGAGTAACCTCACTATCAGGCATCCTACTGTGGTCTACTGTTTCCCACCTCAGTCCCCCACTCTTGGGCCTTCCAGCGCTCACACTCCATTGATGTCCTCACCCTGTCCATGTCCCCACCACCCACCCTCCATATCCTCATTCCCATCTTTCCAGCTAAAATTTCATAATTATTATCTTGTTTCATCTTTAAGGCATGGACTTTATTGAACTGCTCTCAAGTCAGTGTACAGGTGAGCCCTGACTGCCTCTATGATTCAGCCCCACTTCCAGGGAAACCAAAAGCCTTCATACATCTCAAGTTGGGGGGGACAAAAAGGGAACCATGATGATAGACCATTCAAAATAAAACAAAAAAACCACAAATATTAAGGCGAAGATTTTTTAAAAATTGGACTACTTAATTTACACAAAAACAATGCCAGTCCCCTGTGTGGACTTGGGTGAGAACTGGCCCTTCTCCTCAGGGAGAAATATGGTAGCTTTTGTGAAGGCAAGGGACTTCCTGTAGCAATGCACCTCATGTTATTTGGGATGACTATTTTAAAAAGTACAATGTACAATCAAGTCCTCGGTCACATCATAGACCTCTTTATTACACTCTTCAGACAAAACCATGACCACATTGAATTGCAACTTTCCACCTGCTCTGTTCATCCTGATCCAGTGTGAGAAGCACGTTCACTCTCCAGAAATGAACACTCTGAAGACATGGCCACTAACTCCAAGGGGACGCTGAAAGCTGGCAGGTAACAAAACTATGGAGATGTGTTCTGGTCACTCTCTGACTCTTCTGGAGGACAGCTCTGTGCTGGTGCCTCCTTGGACTTCCAACATGGCATCCCCCACCAGCACACTCAGCTCAAGATCTGATTTTGCCTTTCCACTGAGAACACAGGAACCATCTGAAGACAATGCCCTCAACCCCAACAAGTTCATCCCTCTACCACCAGCACTTTGTTTCCCTTCTATTTTCCATACTCCTGCCTAAGATCAAGCCACCCCCTTCTGCACTAGGCTCCAACCCATCTCACCTGCTCTGGAACATTGAGGTATCACTTCTCACATCTCTCCTGCATCATCAATCAAATTTCCTTCCCTAGTAGACTGTTACATTTAGCAATTAATAACACAATAATTTTTTAAAATAATAAAGTCTTAAATAATAAAAGATTCCACACTCACCTGATCCAGGACCAATTTTTTGGCAAGTGACTCCAAATAGTTGTCTCTACTCATGCCCTCTCTGGTTCCAGTCTCTCCCCAGTTTCTCCTTAGCTCACACCCTCCAGTTGTTTCAATGCCATCACAACCCCCACTTCAATTGTGCCTTTGCTCGTGTTTCTGTCCAATGTGACCTTCTCAGCAAGGCCTTCCTGACCACCTTACTCAAATGGGCCAGCCCCATATCCATGCTCATCACTCTCTACTCCCTCCTCTGCTTCACTATTCTGTAAGCTCCTGGGACTGTGCGTTACCATGTGACATCCTCTACATCTTCACTTACCTCCTCACCTGTAAGAACAACAGCTCCATGAGACCAGAGTTGTCTGTTTTATTCCATTTTCCTGGTATCCCAAACACTAATGTACCAATAAAAATGTGGTGAATGAATGAGTGGGTTTGGGAGAATTATAGCAAAGTGATTAAAAGTAAGACTCTGGAATCAGACAGTTCTCAATTTGAATTGCAGCTTTGAGTGCTTGGGCATGTCATTTCACCTTGCTGCAACTGAGTTTCATTTCTGTAAAATGTGGATAATAAACTATTCCACAGATTGCTAAAATGAGTAAAGAAAATGTTCTATGTAAAGTAGTCAGCAAAATCCTCAGAACACAGCAACCAACCAACCAATGAATGGCCATTTTTACATTCTCCCAGATCAGAAGAGAGAGAGCAGTTCTAATGATTACATTCTGAACTGCTCCATTTTCTAATTATTTTAATATCTCAAGGCCCCAAAAGACATAGTTCCAATTTATGCAATTTAACACAGATATTGACATCATCCCAATACTTTGGACCCCAAATAGAAATGTCATTCTACTCCATTACATGTGTGCATCATCAGCTTGCATTTATCAGCTAAACTTTTGCTTCATTATTATACATTCACATTTTGCTAGGCCCTGAGGACAACAGCTCATGATGCTGCTGATGTGTGCCTGCACACACACCCAAAATGGCACAGAAAACCAGGACAGCGAGACGAAGCCTGGCTTGTTCGCAACATGGGACCAAAAGCAAAATGCACTCCACTGTTTAAAATAACTGAACCCTTCCTTTGATCACTGTATCAGAGAGGGACATTATAGCATCATTCCTCATGCCATCTTTAAGAACAAGGTGAAGTAAAAATAAGTAAAACACAGCATGATGAACATAGCTACATGAAATGAACAATGAAGGATGTTCAGGGCTCAAATGAGTTTTTCATGTATAATTGATTAAAGGAGGATAGCAGCAAGAAAGTTTGGAGTAGGTAGCACAGTATCCTCATCTTATAAATGAGGAGACTGAGGAGGTCCGCTGAGCGTATGTGAGGAGAATGGACACTAGGAAAATGCTTTCCTGTGGAAAGAAAAGTAACTTCCGTAGATCAAATCCCCCAGAGCAGACAGGCAGGCTGGCATGATGGAAGAGAAAGGTCCCAGAAATAGCAACCAGTACGGCACCCAGTGTAATAAATATTTGTGTGAGAACTGAAATAAGTGACCTGAATTCTAGTCACGGGTCTGACCAAACACTCCTTGAATAAGCTCCTTCACCTCTTTGGTCTCATCACAATCAGTAGGTTCCACCAACGTACAGGCATATCAGGTGGCTGACTGTAATTTGGAGGGGGAGGGAGAAAAAGAAAAGGAAATTTTCTAACTTTCTTGTGGGAAGACTCACGGGCCTGTTTTCTGGGATATCAAGGCCTAAAGGTCACATTCTATTTCAATAAGTAGGAATTAAACGGGGACTCCTGGCTGGCTCAGTCGGTAGAGCATGGGACCCTTGATCTCAGGGTCCCACGCTGGTTGTGGTGATTACTTAAAAATGAAATATTAAAAATAAATAAAATATTTTTAAAAGAAAAAAAAAGAAAAGAAACATTTGCAAAAAAGGGTAAGAATGAACAGTTAACTGCCCATTAACTCCAAAGAAAATGAATTAGTGAAGCAACAGAAGTAAACCTGCCATTATTCTGAGATGTCATTTTATGTTAATATTTTTAAAATACATCTTAAATCTAGAATAGCATTTTTAATTATCATAGATTTTATTGACTCATGTGTGTGTCTCTGTGTGTCCATGTGTGTCTGTGTGTGTGTATGTGTGTGTGCCATTAATGAGAATCCAGAAATGCAAAATAGTGAGGATCCCTTCTGCCACATTTGTAAAGCTGAGGGAAAATTCCATTTTCCCAGAATTTAAGGCTGCAACCCATGACTTCTCCAAAAGAGCTTTACCAACATTTTTTTTTTTTTTTTATAAATTCAACTGCTGTGCATCATGTCCTCAAATACATCATCCGCAGATGATGACTAACTCAGAGCAGACCTGTCTCTTCCCAAGGGCTGGTAGAAATGTTGCCATCCTTCTTGACAGTTCTGCGTTTCAGTCATTACTAATAATTTTTACATATAAGTTTCTTAACATTTATAAAGAAACCCCCCCAACGCCTTGCAAGTTAGATAGCTTTACTTTGCATATATATTTTAAGCATCAGTGAAGAGACATTTTAAGTGATATTTCTCAAGAAATAGCTCAGTTATAACCAAATGAGAAATAGGACCGGAAGTCCTGACTCTTAAATCTCTGACCTGTCCCATAATGCTTCTAGTTGAGTAGTGAGACAACTTAAAGCAGATTACAACACAAAGGTCTTATGAAGATAATTCTATTTATGGTATTTCTAGAAACATTACCAGTTCTATGTGTCAAACTATGTAAAATTTAGGAACTAGATTATCATATTGCACTAAGTCAGTCTTGGGATATCCAACATGCCACCCACGGGCCATATGAAGCTTTCAAATTTGAGAAGCCATATATATATCAGATTCATTCCAAAAAGTAAAACTTCCCTTCTACCTTAACCCAACATGGCTCTCACATATGTGAAATGTTTATTGTTTGAAAACACATCAAGGTCCATGATTTGTAACTAGAAAATCAATTTGCATCTGTGAGAATACGACCCATAGATTTGTAAGCAAGGTAGGTGGGCCTTTATTCCAAATAAAGGAAAACAAATCTACAGAATATTCCAGTTCAGGGTTGATTTGTTAATATATTAATGATTAGCATTTAACCATGCAATGGTGTATCAAAGCTTAAATAAAAAATAAAAGATCCCACACTCTCCTGATCCAGGACCAATTTTTTTGAGAGGTGGCTCCAAAAAGTTGCCTAGCTCAGGGTTAACTGTTAATACACAAAGATTAAGTAGGAGTCGAAGTTTACATCGTTGGTCTTAAACCGAGTGCCTTGCTACACCGTTTTCTTTGAACTCAATGAGAATCAAAAAGATGGAAGTTACACAAAAAGAGGCCCCTCAGCCTGAGTACAGTAGGAACACAAAAGCACTGCCAGAGATATTCAGCATGATTCCTGTTTATGATTTCCTGTGTTCTAATGACAGGAGATGTAAACAGTTACCAACCAGTTACCAAAAATACTGAACCCAGTCAGAAAGGACACGAAGAGTCTGGGAGTGAATAAACAATGCTCCCTCCAAACCTGCTGTTGTCCATTCAGTGCCAACATTTGGTCCCTGACAAAAAAAAATGTCCTTTCTGAGATACAATTTGGCCATTTGTTATGTTAATCTCCAGTGTGTGAAGGGCTCTTCCTATCAGAGAAATCTCCCAACAGCCACCACAGGATGTTTCTTATTTTGATGACTGAAAGGTACATGCTGGGTCTGGAGGAGGGAGCCATTGATTTATTTTCACCACTTTTCCCTGGCTGACAGCAATTTAAAAGAGAAGGAACAAGCCAGATCACTCATCTGCCTGCTTGGCATGCCTGGTAGTCATGGGAGCCCACATCGAGGCCATCTGTTCAGGTCCCAGCCTCTCCAAACACACACAGAAAGATGATGTTGAAAGGGGTGTGCTCTAGCCCTGCTAATGAGCCACCTGAGGTAAACCAGAAGACCCAGCCTGAGCTGTGGACCAACGCAGCCTCTCTCTCTCAGCAGTCCCGCCCAATCAAGTCAAAGATTTGAACTGGCCAATTATCTTTAAATCGATATGCCTAAACAAATGTTAAGTTGATTCAAATATTTCTGGCTCAGTCCTATCTCATAGACATGTTGGCAGGTAGATACAGTCAGTCAACTGAAATGCACCTTGCACACAACCTACAAAATGAGACCAGCCTCAGAAGACGTCACGCTCAGCGCTTGCCTGATGGTGTTTTCGTGTACTTTCAAACTCAGCTCTCACATGCCCCTAAATTACTGCCGCCAGAAAGGCTGTCTGCAACAAAGCATGCAGAAGATGGCCACTCTTCCGAAATAGCAGAGTCACATAGCTCTACTCCGTGAAATAAAACCAAACAGGATGTTCTCTCTTGCCTCTAACATCACCCTGTTGCACAAAGACTCATGATCTATTTTAGAAAACTGCCAATCATGACAGATTAAGTTGGGATACAAGAATGCATTAGTATAAGGTTTTTGTGATCAGAGTCCTAACCTCACGTTTCATGTACGATATTTATAAACCCTACTGGAAATAATTTAGCTTTCTAAAATATTTTGAATTTTGCTTTTTTGTGTCCTAGAATATGTCTCGCTTTTTAAATTATCTTTGAGATGATCATGTGAAGGATGTCCTAGATTTTTCAAAATAACTCATTATGATAACAAGCAAATTTCTGGGCTCTACGGCCATTTGGCAATTCTGTTGGTGGCACCCCTCCATCCCCAAGAGAGCACCCACTTTTAACCCACGCTGACACGTGAAGCCACCTTCGTGAAGATATCTAGTACCATGTCTGACTAGAAGCCACAGTGTTAGAGATATAATCACATCTGCTTTTTTTTTTTTTTTTTTTTTAAATCTCCACACCTGCTTCTACCTAAACCTACTTTCCCATCGATGCCCATCCAGATCCCATTCCTTCAGGGGCCTTCCTATATCTCACTACAGAAAAAGTAATTCATGATGACATGTTAACACTTTATATCTCTCAGTTTATATATCTGCATTTCCAGCTGGGCCCCTTTTTTTGCATAGCTGAGTCTCTGAAGATATTGCAGAAAGACAGAACAACACCATTATAGACACACTAAAGTACCATAATGTTAACCTTCATTTCACCATTCTTTGATAATTTCCATACAATTTTGTTTAATCCTCCCTGCTGAAACTCCACTTGGTTGGATTTTGAACCTCATGGATTTTCTAAATTACTTGTAGTCAAGGTATCTAGCTATCTATACATCAATATATTCCACATATAACCATAAGCCATCTCAATAAGATCAATATTTTGCTAAGGGCAAATAATTTTATGTCTACTAACATTATTTTAAGAAGCTGTGGTATATATAGATACATATTATGGTATATATAGATATATCCATAGATGGACATCTCTGCTCTTTCCATAGTTGAGCTATTGTGGACATTGCCGCTATCCTTATCCCCACCAAGAAATGAGATGCAGGGCCAAAAATCTTAATAGAAAAGAGGAAGGTAAAACCCAAGTACCTTACCAAACTCAAGGTAAGTAATGATAATAATAATCCAGTCAAAAAATGAGAAGACATGAATAGACATTTCTCCAAAGAAGACAAACAAATGGCTAACAAAAACATGAAAAATTGTTCAACATCACCCAGCATTAGGGAAATAAAAATTTTAGCCAGTCAGAATGGCTGAAATTAACAAGTCAGGAGACAACAAAAGTTAGTGAGGATGTGGAGAAAGGGGAGCCCTCTTACACTGCTGGTGGGAATACAAGCTGGTACAGTCACTCTGGAAAACCGTATGGAATTCCTCAAAAAGTTAAAAATAGAGCTACCCTACCACCCAGCAGTTGCACTAGTAGATATTTACCCAAAGGATAAAAACATAATGATCTGAAGGGGCACATGAACTCCAATGTTTATAGCAGCAATGTCCACAGTAACCAAACTATGGAAAGAGCCCAGATGTCCATCGACAGATATATCTATATATCCCACAATATATATCTATATATACCACAGGTTCTTTGTCCATTCATATTTTATATATATATATGTATATATATATATACATACACATATATATATCTCCATTCATATTATATATATATTTTATATATGTGTGTGTATATATATACACACACACACACTCAGCCATCAAAAAAATGAAATCTTACCATTTCCAACAATGTAGATAGAACTAAAGGGTATTATGCTAAGCAAAATAAGTCAATCTTAAAAAGACAATTACCATATGGTTTCACTCATATGTGGAATTTAAGAAACAAAACAAAGGATCATAGTGGAAGGGAGGAAAAAATTTAAAAAGATGAAATCAGAGAGGGAGATAAACCATAAGAAACTCTTAACTATAGGAAACAAACCGAGCGTTGACGGAAGGGAGGGGAGTGGGGGGATGGTGTAACTGGGTGATCGACATTAAGGAGGACACGTGATGTAATGAGCATTAGGTATTATATAAGACTGAGGAATCACTGACCTCTACCTCTGAAATTAATAATATACTATATGTTAATTAATTGAATTAAAATTAAAAAAATTTTTTAAAAACCCAAGTACCTACTAAAGGAGGACACCAATGAGAGACACTCCAATTTTTCCTGCAGAACTTAGAAAAAGCTCAGCAGTTGGAAGACCAGGTAGAAGGCAAAGAAATTATATATTGCAGTAAGAAGGTTGAAAACAGGGGATATTTTAAATATAAGGAATATTTATTTTCCTGTGTCCCCACCTCCAACCCAACTTATTAAATAATGACCCACCCCCCCATTCCTACAGGAGTGTTGAGAAATATTCTATGGAAAAATTTATTCCGAGAATCTCAAAATTCTGGGACACTGGGGACAGTGGAAGGTGGGGTTGAGAAAACATTGACACATCCATGCCTTCCTCCTGCCAGCTCTAGGATGTCAAAAGCCAGATGTATGCTTCTTTAAAGGCAGACTAGAGGATCTAGCTCTACAGATAATAGGGAAAGATGTGCACATAGTGACTTGGTCCCCAGCCAAGAATAATGTGGCTGGTCACAGAGAAGTTGAGCAATAAACAACCATGCCTTTCTCACAGAGCTTCTCATCAGTGTTTAACCATAAACACAAGTAGATAAGAAAGAATTACCAAACATTTGAGAAAAGCCTCCAAATGGAAGAGAATAAAATAGGAAGATAAAAAAAATTGAAAATTTCAAATAACTGGTAATTGATATCACTGTAGACATGAGCCATTGATCCATGAACTAAGAATAAAATGTCATAAGAGAAAATAATAAAAGAAGAAAAAGTTCTTTGAAATATAAAATATAAAAGTAAAGATTTTTTTATCAAATAAGGGAATAACAAGATAAAAACAAGGAAATTGATCCAAAAAAAGAACAAAAAGACAAAGAAAGGACTTATAAACAAACAAAGAAGTTTCCATACAAAGAATTAGGAAAATGGGCATCAGATTCTCAACATTAACTTTGGAGGCTAGAAGATGACAGAGTGATTTCAAAATTCTCAAGAAAAAATAATTTTCATCCTAAAAGTCTGAATGTGGTAATTCATGACAGCAAAATTATCAGTCTAGCATGAGGGTAGAGTAAAAACATTCTCGGACATGCACTGTCACATTTTTCATTTCTCAAGGATTCACCAGAGTAAGGGGTGGTATGCGATCCTAGAGATAGAGGGTCCCTATCATAACATAAAAAAAAAAAAAAAAATTAAGGAAATTCCAACATGGTAGCATGGACTACATAGCTCATAGTAAACAAGAATGAAAACAAAAACAGAGTATGTAAAGGACATTGAGCATCTAGCACAGTCATGTTCCATTTTTACTAGTTTGGCAGAAGGCAAATGGAGGGAGAATTGGAGGTAAATGACACACTGAACAATGAAGCGGTCTACTTGGGTTTGGAAAAAAGACTAATAGAATTTCACAGGCACTTTGATCAGTTTGCTGTATATATAAATAAATAAATAAATAAATAAATCAGAACAATAATATCTTTAGATTCCTGATAAACATACAAAAATTCAAACAAATTCAGTCACTTGTCATTCTGTCCACTGAGGCATGGCTCTGAATGTCTTACCAATTTTGTTTTTATTTTCAAATTGCCCCTAACTCCACCTTTTTTTTTTTTTTTTTTTTGGTCATTTTGACAAATCCCTTACAGGAAGTCATGTAATTTGGAATTGGGAGCAACTGTACTCCATACCGAAAGTTTGTGGGTTTTTTTGAAAGAGAACGAGAGAGAAACCAAAAAGGAAATGTATCACAGTTAATAGTTTTAACTTTGAGTCTCCTTCTAGTTACATATAGGATTATTAACAACCCTGTCTTTACATCCTAGTTTCAGTGCAAACACACACACACACACACACACACACGCACACTCCAAAGATGAGTGTTAATCAGTCCTAGAAGGCCCACAATATATGCAAGCCTTTTATCCTGAATTTTTATTATGCTTCCCAAAATATCTTCCAGCAATTCTCAATTACCTGGTGAGTCCTTTTGTCTATTTACCATTTTTCCTGATTCTGAAGCAATAACCCACAGGATAGTTTTTTATATGTGGAAAAGAATATAGTAACGTATCCAACAAACCTTCAAATCAATATATGGACCAAGAAGACAGTAATAGAGATGCAAAGGGCCTCTTATGTAATAGTTAAAGCTCCTGCAAGAAGGTAATCAATTAAATTAGCATGATGAATGTACTGTTGTGGGCATTCAGAGTCCTTAACAAAATGACAATCAGATTGACTCAAAAAAGTAAGAGTCCCCCATAGGTCTGTAATAGTTCAGTCAATTGAGTATTTATTAATTACCTACTGTGTGCTGAGCCATGAATTAGATGCTGGGATTTTTTTAAGATAAAATACATGTTATCACCTTGCTTCCTATAGTAAGAAAATTAAATAAGTATCAGGTAGACACAGGAGTAAAGTAGAAGAACCTTCATGGAGGAAGTGCGGCTGAATTGCATATATGAGGCAAAATTAAGAAAAGTAAAGCAGAAAGACGTTTCCTCGAGCCTGAAGAGAAGGAAGACTTTTGTCTGTGCAACTGTCAACCGAAATCATCACAATTAGAGACACCACTTCACAGTTATTTCCAGACAATAAGAAAATATTGGAAACCACCTTGCCAGGGCACATTCTTGTTTCCTTTGAATGTGCGTTGCTCTTCACCCTCAAAGAGTTTGAGCCAAGCTGTGCAGAATTATCAGGTCATTGGGAAGGAGAGAGGCAGGAACATATCACACTTTTAAGAAGCTGAGCATCAAACAAGGAGAAATGGTATGGCAGAGCGTCTGGGCCCCTTTGAAGGGGCCAAAGTTAGGATAGCTAGGGAGATAATAAGGGGGCTGGGTCCCACAGAAACAGGATAGGAAGAAAAGGTAAGGGAATTTTTTTTTTATATGAGATTAGAGAAGAGTAAGAGGATAATTATTTAATTTGTGCAAATAGAAAAAGAAAAGCATTCCATTATGAGGAGACAAATTTATTTTAGAGATCCTGTGCCATTCCAAATGACACAAAGAAGATAGATGCAAAATATCCATCCATCATCTCTTGGAGCCAACCCTTCCTCATTCAGTAAACATTTTAAAGTGCAGATTGGGTGTTTAGTACTATCAAGTTTAAAGGACACAAACATGTAGAGTTCCTTCCTTTAAAGTGTTCTTGATGTATAATTAAAGGCTGTTCTTCTCTCCTCCCCCAACCTAACCCATTGTCAGCTCAAAGCAAGAAGGCTGACAAAGCTGCTATTTGAAATATTTTTATGATTGAAAGGTCTACCTTCCTGCAAGGTTCCCAAGGCAGGGCATTTTTCAAGACCGTTTCATGTCCTTCTAACTATGAATAAAAGGCAGGAAGCTAACACAAAGCTATGCTATTACTTTTTTTTTTTTTTTAACTTGAAATTGCAAAATGATTAAAGCCACGTAGCAACAATAGTTGACCTATTGAGGAAGAAAACCGGGTAGGTGCCAGGCAGAGACTGTTGTGGGGATATATTTAGAAAGGTCCCCCAGGACTATTTGCATCTGTGTCTGAGATTGTTTTCTCTCCCTTGTCTGTTATGAACCCATCCGAAACTCCATGTTGCCACCCACGCTGACCCTGCCTCAATATGGACTCTCATAAATCATAGGGAGAAGCAACATCTTCACTCACTCGTTGAAGTTTTTGGTAATTCAAGCAGGAAAACAGTGGTTTGGACACTTCTAAGGCATCCCCTTAAAGTGTATAGCCAGAACTTATAAGGCAGTTTTGTGCTTCCATCTTTTAGTTAATTGAGGCCTAATTATTCATGTGGCACTCTTCTACTAGGGGATATAAAAGATATCAGAAAGCAAGCTATGGTTTAACTCCCAGCTCCAAGCCTGGGACCTCCTGAACAGTCTCTGCATTGTGGTGCCCCCGGAATGGTTTTCAAATACAAAAGGCAGGAGAGGCGTTTCGAAATACTTTGCACGGGGCTCGATGCTTTTCTGAATTTGCCATGAACTCTTGTTCTGGATTTCAGCTTTCTCAACTTCAGAAATAAAAGGACGGTGGGCACAATTAACTCGACACTTTATGATTCTACCTATGCCCCAGTGACCGTCTCTACTCCAGAACTTGTAAGCCTGTCGATAATGGCGATGACGAACTCTCTAACTATGTGTGACGCCTAGCATGCTGATCTAGGACTTTGTACGTCTCACGTCCTTTCATGTCCTTTCACGTACCATTGAGACAACTCAGACAGAACAGGAAACCAGTAATCAAGACTAGTGACAGCTCAAGGAACAAAATAACATAGCATCACTCTAAATCGTTAGGAATCTAGCTAAAAATGGTGAGGGCTTTCCAAATGTCATCTTCCGCAAGTCCAAAACCCACCCATCCAAAAACACTAGTGGAGGACAAAATGGGTCAAAGGGCACATTCTGGAAGTGTGAAAATTAGTAAGGGGAAACCTCACTAAAATGGAGTGAGGAGGTTTGGGTAGGGGGAGCCGTCACACCCCACCACGGGCAGTCAACTGCTGGCCCAACAGGAAGTGACAGATCGGACCTTACATAGCCTTGGTCCTGCAAGTGTCTACTACTTTACTATCCCTGTAGGAGGAAGAGATACTTCCCTTATGCTCTCCACCCCGCACCATGGTTCAGCCAATGAGAAGCCACTATATTTCAAACTCCCGGTTTACTCCAATAGACTTTCAGCTTACAGCAGCCTTCTTAACTTACGCTTTCCTCTCTAAAATAGCGTACCTCTCCTTTGTTCTCCAGACCCACCTTCCATTTCGCCACAGCTTGTTGTCCCAATTACAATTCTTTTTTATTCCTGAATAAACTCATTTTTGCTGGTAAAACAACTGGCAGTTTTTATTTTTAAGGTTAACAAAAGACATTTCCATACGGGAAAAATAAGGTCAAAATTGAGAGTTTTGCTCACTATGCTGCTTTTCTTAGCCTAAAGTATTTTCTTCTGCAGGAAATGTAAGTATTTGAATAAGAATTAAAATTAGAAATCAAAGCTACTGCTTTCCAATGTTTTCAAATACAACATTAAAACAAAATTAGTAAATATAGTAAATAAAAAGCTCAGGGAAAGATCCCAAGCTGGAGCTCACTTACACTGCAATTATTGGCAAAACTTCCATGAAGGATACTACTATTGAGAGTAAGCTGGTTCAATTTGTCTCTCAGGTATCAGTGAGTTCATTCATAAATCTATTCGACCAAGTATCAGAGATAATAAGAGCTTAGAGGAAGGGTAATCGCACACACAAAAAGGTTTGGAAGAACAGTGGTGTGGAGGCAGTTATGATTGCAAAGGAGGGAAGTGGTTAATTCTCCTGGGAGATGGATAGACACCAAGCATTCCAGGCAGACAGGGATGGTTGCATCATAATAAGTAGCAGCCAATGGCTGAGTTATTTTAGGCACTGGGAGTGGCTCCTTGGAGCTTAAGCATGGATTTTAATGGCAGTTATTGCAAGAACTTTTAGGGAAGACCTATTCTGCCAAGCTAAGACGTTTAGATTCCACAACTAAAGGGATTTAAACAGACATATCACATAATCAGATTTGCCTTCAGAAAGAAGGCAACTGTACTGGCGGCATGGAGAATGGAGTGGAGGAGTGTGATATTAGAGACAGTCACATGCAAAAGTGATGGCTTTCAAACTAAATTTAAGTGACCCCTTTCTACAAATTTTATGGGTCAAACCTACTAAACACAGCTCTCATATTCTCATATTGCCTCCTTAGAAGCAAAGCAAAATCTAAACATATTTTGAAGGTTAATGTTTTTTAGTATACTATTAGATTTCCTTAGCTGGAAAAACAAAAGCCACTCAAGGCTGACATTAAGATACATTCCCTGAGGTGATGTTTTGATCATTCTAACCCAATGTTTCTCTGATTATACTATTGAATACAATGTAGTTAAGCTTCTGCCAGGAAAAAATTCAAATAACCATATTCTCTGCCTTGTGTTTTTCATACTCTGTCACAGAAATAATATGGAGTGCTTTTTAAGCTGATTATATAATTCACAGCAAGATTTGTTCCATTCTTAGTTATCAGTAAAATTATTAAGTTAGCAGCTGCAATCCACATTTTTTCTATTTCTACCAGGAAAGAAGGAATGAAATTCATCACTTATAAAATGATCTTCCATGAATAAATTATCCTGTGGGTATAATATTTTTAAATTCCCTCATACCTATTAAAATCGAAATTAATCAAATCACTTGGACGTCAGAATGTTTTAAAAGATAGATATTATCAAAATGCAATGATTTCTGGTAAAGATTCCTTAAACCTCTAAAGTCTTCTGAATTCAAATAGAACCGCTTCCTTAAAGAACTCTGTAAGCCCATCAGCCACTGAAATTGTAACACGTGTTGCTTCTGGATAAAAAATACTCATGTTTGCCCAATTGGGCAAAACACAAATTAGATGTGTAACACACAAACAATGGCTATAGCTAGCATAGTCATTTGAAAATTATATTTTGAAAAAAATCAAACTGGATTTCTTTTTAAATAGAATATAATCTGTAAGTATTTATTTGTTCATTACACTTACTTACACTCACATCCTCTTTGGTACGTCAACCTGTCAGTTTAGCTCACTTTGACAGTATTTGGGCACTCTCACTCCACCTTAGGTTCTGGATGTACAGAAAAGTTATGGCACAGAAAGACATCATTGCAACATCTAGTGCCTTGCAATGTGAAAGGCTAGAACGGCCATGCATGAGCCCTATCTGGTGGCTCAAAAAAGGCTTCCTGGAGGAGTTTGATACTGGTGTGAGAAGCTTCCAGGTACAGAAAGGTGTTAAGGGCTCTTTATTTAGATGGCCATGTCTGGCTAACACACAAAGGCATGGAGCAGCACTGGTGTGGAGCAAACCACTGGCAGCTTGGTGTTCCTGGAGCATAAGATGATGTATGTGGAACCATGGGAAAAGAGGCTATGGAAGCAGGTGGGACCCGGATCTTGGATGCTCTAGAACCAAATATTTGAGCCTGGCTCACTCTCCCAGAATAGAAGGTGAGAAAATTCTACTGAATTCCAGGTGAGGATCCTGCTAACATAACTTCTGCTTTATGGTCTTAATTTCATTAATAATGTGCTCTGAACCTCTGGGGAAAATCACTTAGTCTTTCAATGTCCCCTTTCCCTTTTGAGAGATACACTACCAACTTACTGAGGTATATTGAAGAGGTAAAAACAATAATAAGTGAGTACTTTGCAGAGCATAACCACAATATTACTTAAAAGTATTATGTTATTTTTTTTATTTTATTTTTTTCAGTGTTCCAAAATTCATTGTGCACCACACCCAGTGTTCCATGGAATACGTGCCCTCAATAATACCCACCACCAGGCTCACCCAATCGCCCACCCCCCTCCCCTCCAAAACCCTCAGTTTGTTTCTGAGAGTCCACAGTCTCTCATGGTTTGTCTCCCCCTCCAATTTGCCCCAACTCACTTCTCCTCTCCATCCTAATAATAATTATTATGCATAGAGTGAACCACCCCAGATAAACAAGAAAAATAAGCACATACATTTTATAAGATATGTGGACAGCATTTATTTATATGTATCTAGTTCTTGAATGACTTTATTGAACATAGCACCACTGTGGTCTGTCCTTTCCTCCTGTTTTTGAGATACAAAACAAGGGGAAGATAATGAGACAAATAAAAACTCCTCCCCATCCTCCAACTAATTTTTTTTTCTCCTTTCCTTCCTTTCCCCCACTGAAGTATACCTTCCCCCGACTCCTCATCCCTTTCTAAGGTCTAAGGCTTCTGTGGATATTTCATATTTTTATGTTGGTATAGATTTTTGCTCTAGATGTTCCTTTTCCAGAGGCATTAATGTTTTAAATCACAGGTCCATAGCCCTTATATTATCAATAAAAATGTCAAAATTTCAAGGAGCTAGTATGAGGTCACTAGAAATTCATCAGACTAATCTAACCCTATCTACTCTTATGAAACTCTTAGTGGACATTATGAGAAACCCACAAAGATAATGTACAGCTGACTTTTGAACATCATAGGTTTGAACTGTGCAGGACCACTTACATGCGGGTTTTTTTCAGTAAATACAAAACAGTATTGTAAATGTATTTCTCTTCCTTATGATGTTCTTAATTACATTTTCTTTCCTCCAGCTTAATTTATTATAAGACCATAGTATATAACACATATAACATATAAAATATGTGTTAATCAGCTGTTTAGTTTATCAGTAAGGCTTCCGGTCAACAGTAGGCTATTAGTAGTTAAGTTTGGGGGAGTCAAAAGTTATACACTCAGATTTTGGGCGGGGCAGTGGTTGGTGCCCCTAACCTCTGCCTTGTTCAAGGGTCAACTGTTTTCTTATTCCATCAGGGCTTCTGGTAGGATTTCTCCTGCCCTTGCTTGGGACCAAAGAAAGAAACTGATCAAGAATACACTTGGTCAGTTGGAGTGATTCAACACTCAGGAGCCTTAACCAAAATCTGTCAGTTAGTGGATTAACACCTCCAAGACAAAGAGGGAGGGTGTGCAACTGCAGTAATAACAATGATGAAGCATATAGTTCTCTACCACATTTCCTAAGTTTTTTACTTTAATCTGTAAATTAAATTAAAATGTCCAATGCTCAAATTTTTATATGACACAGAGATCCAAAAGATAAATACTGAAAAGTATTTTTAAATTACTCCAAAGCCTGAAATATTGGGTTGATATCAACAAGATAATTTTAATGGCTATAAAAATATAAAATCCACCTTTAGAATTCAAAAGTTAAATTGTAGGATAGGGGAGACAATCTAAAGATGCCAAAAATTGGTATATTCATAAGGTGAAATGCTATATAGCTATAAATATGAACTATATAGCTATTATAAATATAATACATGGTATAACTATGTAATTGAAATTCAGAAAAATAAGTAACCCATTTGAGTCATATAGCTAGTAAGTAATAGGGGGATGTAGAGCCCAGGCCAATCTGCCTTCAAATCTGGATTTTTAACTATTATGCACATTGCTTCCCAAGACAGAACAGAACTATATTTACTGACATGAAGAGACTTTGAAATAGATAACAGAGTACAGAGTCATATATAAAATGAACATGTGAGCTTATGATACACACATATAAAAATACATACACACACAAACATAATAGCTCATGGGAAAAGTCTTTAAGGTGATAAAAGTTTATCACTGGATATTTCTGGAGACAGCATTATCTTGTGATTTTTCAATTATTTTTTTATCTGAACTTCCAAGTTTTTTATAGATTGTACAATGCTTGTATTATTAAAATGCATCATGGGAATAGCTGAGGCATTGCAGTGATCAGAATTTTAGCATTAGTCAGCAGGGTGACTCAGGTACTAAAATCATTAAAGCAGTTCCCATGTGTATTACAGAAGGGCCATGCTCAAAGAGTAAAAGAGCCCTTCCATATGTCTTGTGCTGATACTCAGAACACTGTTCAACTGAATATCCGAAGCAGGTAGCCAGGACAGTAGGAAGTCTAGAGACCACATCCTATGAAGAAAACCTAAGGAACGAGCAGAGTTAGGGAATAAAAACAAAGGAAAAATCACAGGGGAGAGGTGATCATGGACCATCAAATGGGAGAGTATAGAAACAAAATTCTATGTTTTAAGTGTTATTCCAGAGAGCAAACAGGATGAACAGATTCACTAGTCATTAAATATGGAGGTCCTTCTGGACACCGGCCCTACGATTGACACCAGACACTTAACATAAGCCAAAACAACAGACACTGTCCCTAAAGAACTCACAGGTGAGTTATGCATCATATTATTACAAATAGCTACATAAGAACACTGTGCAAAGTGTTCTGAAAAAAAGTACAGGTGCACCAGGAGCAAAGGGCAGGGCGGCTTGGCCTGGGTGTCATAGAAGATCTCTCTGAGGTGCAGAAGTGGTCATGTGCAAGCTGACACCTACAGGATGATTAGGAGTTGGCTTGGCAAGGAGGGGGCAATTCAAATTGCCCTAGCAATGAAACACACCTGAGCGAGCTTATTTCAAGATTCAAAGTGACCAAATTGTCAACTTATGGTGATTCACTGGGGTCAGCTACCTTAAGTGAAATCTGGACTAAGAAAATCAGGTGGAGCTAGAGAGGAAAAAATCTCCTTTTGACCCAAAATTGGAATGAGATTGAAGGGTAGCTGAATATGCCACCCCAAAATATGCCATTTTGCCATACTGATTATCTTGAGCGATAGACACTCAAAAAATAGCAAGTGCAGGGAGAGATTTTCTGTAAACTCCTCTTAACTCCTTAAATATTGATTTTCCAGAAGGAACTCAATTGTCATAAATCCTCTCCCCTGCAGTTTCACCAACCAAAGAGGACTGACACTTGTCATAGAAGAGGAGACTAGAAATCAACACCACACCCAAGTAAACTTTGTCACACACCATTATACCTTCCATCTCTTCTTCTGAGGACCTATTCATCTTTCCTAAATCTCCTAAGATGCCTACATCCTCCTCCTCTTTCCCTATTAGGATGGTATTTAAATCTGAATTCTGGTCTACATCTGAGAGTTACTTCTCTCCCTGTCTCACCAACATGACTTATACGTGTTAATGAGCTTGTTTTTCTCTTGTTAATCTGTCTCTTATTATGGGGGTCTCAGTTAAGAACTCTGAAGAGTAGAGGGAAAATAATTTTTCTTCTGCAGGATCACGAGTCTCTGATTTGTCGTGGATAGGGAGTTCATTTTCAACACGTAGCAAAAGGAATGGATGCATAAAAATATAAACAGTTATGAGACTCCCAAGGGCCAATCTATACCTATTTAAAAATACAAAACATTTTAATGACTAAGGAAATGATAGGATGCAGTAATATCTCTAAGAATGCAGATAACCTTAACTTATCTTAACTGGGTAGTAAAATGCAATCTGATGACATCTCAAGAGGATGTATGAATGGGCTGAATGGGCAGGAAACTCACAGATTGGCTTCGATGTGGGCAAGTATAAAATTATACATGTATGCAAAATAATTCAAATGTCCCTTGTAGAAAGATTAGTTCCAAGAAATCAGTTATAGCTAAGAAAAGGATCTAAAAGTCAAATATCCCCTAAAAATGTGTTACTACAATTAAAAGAGCATATCAAAGGCTAAGTGACCCCAGATTCTGACATATGTAAGTAACCTATCTTTAAGGCACAGATGTCTTGAAAGTTGGGCAACCTTGGGAGATAGTATGGGATGCAGCATGAGGGAAACTGAGTCTCATGTGGTTTGAAGCAAAGAAAAAAAATGCCAAAGATTAAATAGAAAGAGCAAATGCAAACAAAAAAATCTAAAGGTAGCAAGCTTGAGCATGAAAAGAATTACAGAGGTAATCAAGAAAGATCAATATGAGATAATGCCAAAGGTAGTTTATTCTAGAAAATTGCTTCTCAAAATATGGTCTCTTTGTGATGTATCAGCATCACCTGGGAACTTTTAGAAATGCAAAACTTCTCTCAAGCCCTCAGATCTACTGAGTGAGACCTATTGAATCAGAAACTCTGGGGGGCCAATACTCTGTGATTTAATAAGCCCTCCAGGTGATTCTATTGAACACTCAAATTTGAGAACCCTTACTCTAGAGACCAGCAGCCTTGAAAATACCATGAAACTTAAAAAGAGCAACCTCAACCCCCAGGTCTGGGTGGTTACCTGGGAAGCTGGGTTTGTAGGTGGCCTCATCAATCAAAGGGTTTTTGATATTACTTTAGCAAAAACAGTACTTCTTCAGCAATCTCCTCTTCCTACAAACTTAAATACAGGCTTCTATCCTAATACAATACTTTCCACAGGCTATGTCTAGACGAGTGGTTCTCAACTTGGTTCTCAACTTCCATTTTGCCTCTCAGAGAACGTTTAGCAAAATGAGAGACATTTTTGGTTGTCAAAACTGGTGGAATGGAGGGATGCTACTAGGAATCTACTGGGAAGAGGCCAAGGATGCTGCTTAACATCCTATAACACACAGGATAGTGCCCCCACAATAGTTATGTAACCCAAAATGTCAGTAGTCAGCTATTGAGAAACTCTGGGGTAGATCAGTTGTCATGAGAACAAAACTCACATGAAACATCATCTACTTTCTCCTCCATTCCTCCAACCCAAATTGGTTCCACTAAAATTTGTGAAATCCTCATTCCATTGTTAGAGTCAATCCCCCTTTATATTCAAACCTCTCCATATCTACCCTCCATCTACTCATCTTAATTATATATAGTTTTCTGAAGTGATAGAAGCCTCTTAGGGGCAACTTCCATGTCAACATTCGTTCTATCACTTAAAGATCCCAAAAGAGACTTGATGTCTGTTATTAGCCTTTCATTTCTTCTGACTTAAACATGTTACATAAATATAGAAAGAGTTTCCATAATAATGCCACTTGGTAGGGAATTGTAAAAATCTGCAAATTCTCATTCCACAAAGATAATAGAAAATAAATATCTCTACAGAAACAGAGGTTGTTTTTTTGTTTTGTTTTGTTTTTGTTGGTTTTTTTTTTTTTTTTACTTTTTATCAACAGAAATTTCAATGCCAGGAAGCTGAGAGTTGACTTTTTCTAGGAATGAGTTAAAAACCCTAACCATATCTGATTCCTTGGTTTTACATAAATATAACATACTATGAACCCATAGGTTTGGGTTAAATTCTGAGCACTCTACAGGAATTTTCAATGCAACAAATCTACAAAGTATCTTAAAAATAGTAGCTCTATTAATCATCAGTCCCACAGAAATAATAAACCCTACTTTTCTCCTCCAGAGTGTACACCAAGTGATACTAAGGATATATATATATTCCAAATTATGACCTACTGTTTTCAGATACAAACCTGAGAAGGGAATGGAAGCAACAGTGAATATGGACAATAGGGGACCTATGAAAACCACATGCTTGTGAAAATATGCAGTAGCAGTGAATTCATGCCATGTGTACCAAAGCCCCATGTGATAGCATGCAGCAGGAAGTTTAATTTGCTTGCCTTTTCATCTGAGCACAGAGGCTGGCCCGACATGCTATACCAGAACCACCTGCAAAAATCTACCTCTCCAAAGGGCATAAAGAAAGAAGTTAGGGGTGTTACAGAAATTATCCTTTGAGCTCATTTTGAGCAAAGCAAATTCATCTCTCTATATTTCCAGCCTAAGTAGAAATTCTGACCTCTCTCATTTTTAACCAGCTCTATTTCCTGGTATCATATTGTTAACTTACATATCTTCCCTGGCAAATTACAAAACTTACTGGAACATGAGGTCCTCTTTATATTTAGAAAAATCAAGCTGGTCTGTATGCAGAACACATAAAGGGCCAATCAGTCAGCTGACAAACATTTACTAACATTCCAGGTATCCAGGTATAAAACAATGACATGGGACTTCAAAGGAAGCTAGGTGGGAATAACAAAGTTTACACTGAAGTAAAGAGTGGTAAAAACATCTAGTCATATGCGTGGTCATGGCCACTGCATCTCTCTCACCACCTTAAACCCAAAATCATTCGGACCTAACTTCCCCCAGGGAGCAATGAATTCTCCCCTTATTAGGATGGAAATATCAGTGTCAGCATCACCTTTATTGTTTTTCAAATGGGCTTGCATTCATACTGTTCTCCATTCTTCTGCTTCTCCTCTTACAGCCAAATGGCTTCCACTCCTTTCTCATACTTCTTTTCAACCCCTTCTTCCTTCCTACCTCTTCCAACTATAGCCTCAGGAAAACTATTCTTTCTCTCTCATTTCTCACTATCTTATTATAATACTTCAATATGTGAATCAAAAAGAAAGACCATGACTTTTGTAAAACACTGTAAAAATACAGTCATAAGTATAATAAAATTATACCCAATTTTAAAAATCTGAGTCACTGAATATCCCCCAAATTTCCCTTTAGGATCTTAAAACAAAGCAAAACAAAAGTCGCATCTTCTTCCTAGTCTTTCTCTAGTTAGATGTTATTATTTCCTCTCACAACTATATTCAAATCATATTCTTTACACAATTCTACAATGTCTTAAAATCATGTTTAACTAGTGTTTCATTGGAAATCTTCAGAGAATATTTTAGCTGATTAAACAGGGTTTGGGGGTGTATTAGTTATGGGTAGCAAATTTCTACAAAATTTAGTGGTTTCACAAGAAACAGACTCTTAACTATAGAGAATAAATTGATGGTTGCCAGAGGGGAGGTGGGTGAGGAGATGGAAGAAATAGGTGACGGGGATTAGTGAGTACAACTTGTTAGAATTGTTGAATCACCATATTGTACACCTGAAACTAATATAACACTGCATGATGTTAACTATCCTGGAATTAAAATGAAAAACTTAATAAAATTACTATGAAATTTAGTGGTTTAAAACAGCAAACATTTATTATCTGACAGTTTCTGTGGGTCAGGAGTCCAGGAGTAGCTTAGCTGGGTGGTTCTGGCTCAGAGTCTCTTGCGAGGTTACAGTCAGGTTATCAACCATCTCTATGGTCTTCTTAAGACTTCATGGGAACAGAAAGGTCCACTTCCAAGATGGTGCACTTCACAGGCTATTGACAAGAGCCCTCTATTCCCCAACATGTGGGTCTTATCCCAGGTCACCTAAGGGTCCATAGGCATCTGTCCTCCCTCAGTACAAGTAATCCAGGACAAAAGGAGAAAAGGGAGCCAGGTTACCTTTTATAACCTAGTCTCTGAAGTCACATTTAGTCATTTTTGCTTTCATCCTATTCCTTATAAATCACTACATCCAGTCCACGCTGAAGGGAAAGAAATTAGGCTCCACCATTCAAAGGAATTGTCAAAGAACCTCTAGACATATTTCAAACAACCACAATGGACAAAGCTTGAATTCAAGTCCCTCTTCTGACATTATTTCCTCAGGGGGAAAAAAAAGTGCTATAATTACCTGCAAACATATGTTTAAAACGTAGCTTTTTTGTAAGGATAATACACCCCGTATTGTGTAACTATGTCTAGGAAGTTGCCAAATACCATAATGTGTTATTGAGACTTTTAAACTTGAAAACTAGAAGTTTATAGTTATCACTTACCACTGTTACAAAATAATCAATATCTCTATGTATACATACACATGTCCACTTTATTCCAACAATATAATTTGAAAATTAAAGTAACTACAGAATACCAACAGGGTTCTAGAAAAAATAACAGGATTGGATGACTCACAGATGAAAATGGGGGAAAAAGTTAACTACCAAGGAGACAAGTTGTTTCAGTAGTTCATAAATCTTGTCTACATTTACTCATACACTAGAACAAGTCCATCATTAGCTATCCATGATCACATAATCTAGGACTTCTTTTAAAATACAGTGAGTAAAATAATGTGTCTTTAGGAGTTAAAGTTTTCCTCTCAAAATATCCTCTCTTATTATAGATTACTCTAATGCCCACCTCCTTTCCATTCTCTCTTTCTAGCTTTCCTGTCCTGAAGGAAAGTATCTTAAACCAGAAGAGCTTAGTTTTACTTTCTTCCTCTATTAGTGCCACATGAAATTGTGACCCAAATTATAAGATGTCTTGCCTAAAATAATTGGAGTCCAGTGTCTTGTTCACAAGGAATCAGAAACTATTATATCTAAAAAAAAAAAAAAAAAAAAAAGCAATATACCTGATAAGAACGTTTATTTTACTTATGAAAAATATCATAGATAGCCCATGAAAGCAAGAACAATACATTCAGTTGCTAATAAACTTCTTTTTCTATCCTTCCATATATTGTCTCTAGATCTCTTGCTGGCCCTTAAATCACCATCCAGGTCTTTCACTACTGGTGTTATTTAGGATTCCGCATATAGTCCCTTCTCTTCTTTAAAATGCTTCCCCTGGTGGTCTTGTCAACCCCCATGGTTTTAACACCAGCTACATGTGACCACTCCCAAAGCTGATCCCAGCTTCTCCTCCTCAGCTTCTGACACAGATATCCAACTGCCTCTTGAAAAGCCTCACTTAGAAGTCCCAGAAGTCCTTCAAACTCAAAATATTCTCACCTAAATGTTATCTTCTCCACAAAACCTTGTCCTTGGGTACCTCCTGGCACAACTACCTTGAGTCCAAGCTTCCCTCTCACACCTCCATGTCCCCCATATTCAATCCATCACCAATACTTGCTCACTCTACTTTCTTGCCAAGTAGATGGATCTCTTCAAATGACTCTCATCTCCAGGACCCTTCTTCTTTTTTTTTTAAGATTTTATTTATTTATTCATGAGAGACAAAGCAAGAGAGAAAGAAAGAGAGAGAGAGAGGCAGAGGCAGAGGGAGAAGCAGACTCCCTACTAAGCAGGAAGCCCAATTCGAGGCTCAACCCCAGCACTCTGGGATCACAACCCAACCCAAAGGCAGACGCTTAACTGACTGAGCTACCCAGGTGCCCCCTAACAGTCCCTTCTAACACCCTTGACTCCTCAAATCCATTCTTCACATTACAGCTAGAGTGCTCTGCCTAATACTATTAGTCATCTACTTAAAGTCCTCTGTGGCTTCCACATTGCTATAGACTGAACATCTGCATCCCCCTACAATTCATATGTATAAGCCCTACCCCGCAACGTGATGGTATTTGGGGGTAAGACTTGGGGAGGTAATCAGGTCATGAGGGTCGACCCCTCATGAATGGTATTAGTGCCCTTATAAGAGAAAAAAGAGAAAGATCTCCCTCCCTTTTTCTCTCTCTCCTTCTCTCACTCTCTCTCACTCTCTCTCTCTCTCACCCTCTCACATTCAGCCATATGAAGATACAACAAAAAAACAGCTGTCTACAAGTCTGGAAGCAGGCCCTCACCAGAAAGCAGACCTTCCATCAACTTGAACTTGAACATCCCAGCCTCCAGAATTGTGAGAAATAAATGTTCATTGCCTAAGCCACCCAGTTTATGGTATTTTGTCATAACAAGCCAAACTGACTAAGACACACTGCAACCACCAGAGAGAGTCCAAATCCATTTTCACAATTGTACAGAGCTTACTTTGACCTCATTTTAACTTCTTCTCTAGGTTCCCTTCCAGGAGCTTCCTGCCCTTAGCTCTACACTCTGGTCATGTTCGGTGTACACACTTCAATTATATTGTTGAAAGAATCATTTGCTGTTTCCCTCACATAACATGTTGAATACCTACCTCTGTGTGCATTCTTCCTTTTGGGAATGAACCTCTTTCCTTTCATTCATCTGCTCACTCTTTGAAACTTACCTTATTTCTAAAAACTTCCTTAACCTCTCCTCACAACCTAGCTACAGCTTATCATGCCCTTCTACCAGTCATCACTGACCCATACTTCACCTTTTTCTCACTGTAATGTAACTCTGCCATTTTTCAAGCCTTGAGGAAAGGAAGTATATTTTTTTCACCTTTGTATTCTCACTATCCAAAACATACTACTTACAAGACACCTAGTAAATGTTAGGTTGAATGAGTGATAAATGAAGGAAGTGGCATGTTTTCTAACACAGATTCTAACCAAGCATGGACTTACATAGATTGAGGGAAAGGAACAGCTGTATTTAGCTTTTTAAGTCCCAGTAGCATAATTTTCAATGAAATTTGCATGACAATTATATTTCACAGATATTAGAACACCGAGGTCTTCTGTCCAAGGTTCCTTGGGTTCCGGTAACATATTCCAAAGAATAACTCAGTGGGGTAAGTGCAAACTTAACAGGGTGTAGCTGTGCTGCTATTGCCTCCTACAGATGGTAATTCCTGCAATGTTCCATTGGCTGGAAATTGAGAGTGCTGATATAGTGGGAATGTTTGCTTAAGGCCAATTTAAAAGCCCCCTCTTGTATGGGACAGGATGTGTGAAACTGCTATGTGAATTAACACAATTTGCATATCCTCCTAAATTTAGACAAACATGAGTGTTCTATTGAAGGAATAGAATTTTAAGCAGTTCTACGCTCTAATGTTACAAGATTATTATTTATTTACAGTATAAGCTCCATTATAGCTTGTCTTCAGAAGCCAGAATCCATATGAAGTTACACTTTGAATACAATGTGGAGGACTAATACTTAAAATAATTCTTCCTTAAAATTAATTTAATAAATCACAAGAAAAGCTCATTCCAACTTGACACAATGCAATAATGTATTACCTTAAGACTAATTTGGTCCTAAGATTTTTATTCCATCTTATGCCACTTTGCAGAGAGAGCACATAACAGCACAATGACCCCATCCCTCCTGGACATCAATTTTATTGCCACTTAGAAGTCACTTGCTCAGGATATAGTTTTTAGAACTTTTCACAAAATAGTGTTACCACCTGAAGTGAGGTCAGAGCAGACTTTTAAGAAGAGAATTGGAGAAGTGATGAATATTTCAACAGAGGAAGGAGACATTTATGAGTCCTTGCTGAGAAGCAATTGAAAGGTCTCAGCCATCTTAGCTGAAGGTAAAGCCAGACCCAGGAAACATCACCTCTTCCTTAATTCAACTCTTTGCTACCTGCAACAGGTGAAAATTTTTATACTTAGAAATGATGCTACTTTCAGCAAGACTGACAAGTTCCTTCTAAGACAAGAATAACTGAAGCAATTAGACATAAACCCGGAACTTTGGCCTTGGAATCCTTTTATTTGCCTGATCTTTAAAAAAAAAAAAACAACAACACAGTGTTCAGAAAGCTACTATCTACCTCTCACCTGACCAAAAAATAGTGAAAACTAATGAGTCAGTCAAACTTAAGGAGATGTCCTGAAGTTTCCCCATCACAAAGTTGTATGTTACATAAAATCTCTCATTATTAATGATAAACCTTGAAATTTTGCCAAGTGGATAAAGATCTGGCAGTCCAAGAGGCAAAAAATATACCAGCTTCACCACTTGAAGGTAAGATTATGCCTCTTTATGCTGAATATCCCACATCCCACAGTCCCCTGTCTCACTGAATCACACGAAATACAATTCAATTTCCATTGGTTGGGGACTGGTTAAATTATTTTATTTCTTTAAATGTTATTTATTTTTATATTTATTGCATTTCTATTAAATAGATTCCTATAATGGAAATTGGCAACTGTTTTAAAAAAATGAGCCAATTCTCAAAATACTAACAAGGATGTCTGAAATCGAAATATAATTATAATTTATTAAGTGAAAAAAGAAAACTTCATAACAATATATAAAGTATGATTTTATTCTATAAAATGCCAATGTATATGTTTATATAATATAAACTATATATAGAAGAGAGGGAGATTCATTTGTGTAGATATTTATTAAGTATCTGGAAAGTTGTATTTCCAACTGCTAAAGTGACTACCTCTGCAAGTCACAGAAGAACAGGGACCACTGTACTTTCTACATCACAAATCTCAACTGTTTCGTTTTAACAAACTTGGACTACTTTCATAAAAATGAAAGTGTCCTAACTCTTAATCAAGGTTATTCCCTCCCCTACCAGGTTGCTCTCTTCCAGAGCACACATGTCAAGCGCATCGTATCTATATACATGTCATTAACAGTGCATCATGTGAGATCTCCTCCAGGAATGGAGGAGACACACCTACACACAAACTCCAGAACTTGCTGAGGTTGGGCAGAGTCTACTGAGAAGGCCGCTCCGCTGTATGGCCCACAGATAACATGACACCAAAAATATCCACCAACACCATAGCCAAGGGCCAGAAATAAAAGAATACACTGTTTAATTCTGGAAGTCGTATTCTTGCTGCAAAGAAGGCAAATCAATGTAGCAGTTAAACAGCCTGTTTGAATCTTGAGCCCAATCGTTATTAGCCAGAGGACTGAGAAAACATCTCTGTGCCTTATTTCACAGCCTGTAAGCTAGGGACATTGTGAGGTGTGAGGTATGAGTGAGTGCAGAAAAAAAAAAGTGCTTGGAACAGTTCCTGGAGCACAATATGTGTTCAATAAACATCACATTTTGATAGTGTTCTTGTCTCTATACGAGTAGGTAGGGGTGGGGGGTTAAAAATGGAGCTCACTGATTGGAACCACTCTCTAAATGTCTCAGACTAGCCAACTTCAGAAAGAAATACTCACATGGGCCCTTGAGGTCTGGCTTATCATTTTCCAGAGCTAGATATGCATGCATATCTGCAGGCACATGTTAACTATATCAGCAATGACATGCCAAAGAATTATATGATCAGAGATATCAGAATGGAAAGGCTTTTCACCATTAACAACCTGATCATTTCTATTTTGATAGGAATATCTCACATCAGGAAAATCTCATTTCTGTGGGCAAAGCCTGAACTTTGTACAAAGAAAATTCGAGAGTGGTTATTTGCCCTTGAAAATGATCATTTAAATTACCGTAAATACCTTTGGTTTCTTCTAAAGAGTGATTGCCCATAAAAAAACAGTTGAAGTATGAACCATTAACAAAAATCTGATCCATGAATATATTTTCGGTAATACACCAATTATACAAAATGAAGAATTCCTCCACCATGACTATGAACTTCACTAAAGATCATTTTAAATTGGTTTTTGATACTTAGTAGACATTGACACCACCAAAATTCTAGGGATTTTCTAATATATGTTATACCCTGGTGCACTTACAGGATTTCTACCTATAGGCTTTTACCCACGTACTGTCTTGCTGAGAGTCTTGACCACAGTAATCTAATGCTACAAAGGTCTGAGGGGTGCAGCAGAGAGCATGTGCAAGCCCTCAGAGCTCAGCTCAGTTTACAATTCGAGCATCTTCATGTTAACATACAGTGGATGCGTGTGTACACATGCACATGTAGGTAGTGTGCACGTGTGTGTCTTATTACCTGTCCACCTGAAAACACAATAGGTATGTTTTGGTACACATTCTACTTCTACTTTCATGACACAAAATCATTCTCTGAATAGGCTACAAAAATAGATTTCTTTACACCAGCTAAGCTCTATAATGAAGATACTGAAAAGGATTCAGATCACAAAATTTCCCTATTCAAATGCTATAAATGCTTATCTGAGATACAACAATGAATAGTAGTTAAACCCTAGAAAAATCTGTTAATCAGATTCAGATAAGATTTATAACCACCTAATATGTGCCAGGCATACAGCAAAAATATGCTTGCACACACTGCAGAAGAACATATAAACTATTGTTATGACCTAATACTCCTCACCATATTCTTATCACTTTTAAGACATAAAGTTCTGGGGCACCTGGGTGGCTCAGTGGGTTAAAGCCTTGGCCTTCGGCTCAGGTCATGATCCCAGGGTCCTGGGATCAAGCCCTGCATCGGGCTCTCTGCTCAGCAGGGAGCCTGCTTCCTCCTTTCTTTCTCTCTCTCTCTCTCTCTCTCTCTGCCTGCCTCTCTGTCTACTTGTAATCTCTGCCTGTCAAATAAATAAATAAATAATCACAAAAAGAAAAAAAAGACATAAAGTTCTTTCCAAATTTTGATGATTCAACCAAAATACCATGGAAACCTGCATTCCTATACAACTTGCTGGTTTTCAGAACACACATATAGAATACACAGAGTGAACAAACTGATAAAAATGTCATTTCAACCCAAAATATAATGATGTCTTTTAAAACAGAGCTGCAGAGCTATGAATACTAGAGACAGCTATAACACATGAAAGAATGGATAATCCATTTGCAACATTAGCCATCCTAACTCCACTTTTATGCAGCCATCATTAATACTATGTAAAGCAGTGTCTTAGCACATATGAAAAAGGGAAGTGCTATGTGTAAAAATTCGGTGTGAAGGGATCGAGATCATGCTTTTTGTCACCTGGTGGAGATTTTAAAACTATGACATATTGTATTCTTTACATCAAATTACAAACAACATGTGGATACACTTAGAAGACTTTCTTAGGAACATTCTACAAATTTAAAAAGTAATTTGTAAAATAATTAAACTATTTGCCACAAAACGGTCATTTCTTGCACTACCTGGGAGGCAAATAAACCCAAGCATTTTGGCCTAGATGAAAGTATCTTGATTCAAAACATTTAATGTCATGGAAGAGGTGGAGCAGGTTAAAAAGGAACAGGAGAGCTTGTCCACGACCTTTAAAAATTAGGCAGATAATTTTAAAACAAAACAGTACTCCATGCAAGGCTGGTTACTTAGTGAACTTATTACCCCAAGAGGTAGTACAAGATGAAAATAAAAATACTCAATTAGAGTTTATATAAATCACATATAGTTGAGAAAAATTGAAGATGATAAAGTGTAGACATCTTTGGAAGTCCATGTCAAGAGGAAAATGGCCCACTCACCCTGAGGAACCATCCATATCTGTCTCAAAAGACCTCCTTAGATGGACTGTATTTTCCCTTGAAATAAGATTATGTTCTTATGTCTGAGCCAAGCCAGTTCCCACTGTGTACTCTACTCTAAATGTTGCAGAGTGTACACACCCACAACTGTATCAGCAGCAGACACGTTCCTTCTGAATGTGCACAGAGCCTGTCTATTGAATAAGTGATGCAGAAACGGGCCTTGAACACCAGGACGTTGTAACCTATGGTCTCTGCACGTGAGTCATAAACTGCAAAGCAAAGCAGGTATTACATTGCTGCTGTATTTGAAGGTAATTCTAAAATATCTCCTAGTCATTTTATATCATTAGTCTGATTTATAGAATTTATAGTGGAAATAAAAAGAGAATGGGTTAAGACCTGCATGTCAAAATTACAGAACAAATCATATCTCAGTGTCTTAATAATAAATTAAGGTCTAACTTATAAAATACTGCAGTACTGGTTAATGGCCTGTTTTTAGGACATCCCATTTCATGACAGACATTCACGTTAAAGCAATCCCAAATAAAAATAAATTTCATTGTCAACAGCATGTCAAATACTCAGCATGCTTGTCCTGTAATTATCTGTGGTCCAGGAGGAGCATAAGTTTAAACATGCTGGGATATTTTTTCTCTCAAGTAACAATTCAAGCGTAAGCCATCCAGGCTGACATGGTTGTCTCAGTGTCGGGAACCCATGCCCCTCAGGCTTGTCTCTTGAATTCATGTCCTCTTCTCTATTCCCATGGCCACTGTCTTACTCCAGGACTTCATCTTCTCTTATTTACACTACTATCATGGCTTCTTTCTGGGTTCATTGTTTCTGGCAGCTTCCTCACTACTTCTACAAACTGACCTAATCTGATTATTTCCAGAAGAGTCTAAACTCATTACCATGAGAGCCAAAGCCCTTCAAAATTATGCCTCGTTTCAACATTTAATCCCCATTTCCAGCCACTCCCTCTCACTGTACCACCACCACCCAAACACTTAAACTTTGGTTCCTTCCTGGTGTTGATAAGTTGGAACATCCCTCCTTGCTTCTAGTCTGTCCCTCTTCTGCCCCATCATTCTTCCAGGCCCACGCTGAATGTTATCTCATTTGCTAAATGTTATCTCTTCTATGAGCTCTTCTGACTTCTGTCCACCAAACTCAATTCAATAAATATTTCATGAGCATAAAGCAAGGTAAGGCCTAGAGATACTGAGATAAATAACAGTGCTTCTGCCCTAAGAGGTTAAATATTTAGCAGCTGAGATGGAAACTTTAATCATTATAATAAAACATTATCTACAGGATAGATGCAACATGAATGGAGTGATATGGGGGCACTTAATCTTGCCCGCAGGTGAAATCAATTGTTCTACCTCTATATACAATAGCATTTTGTTAACTTAGTACTTGTGTGTTCAATAAACATATCTCTCTTCCCTGCCAAATTATGAGTTTGTTGAGAACAGAGAGCATGCTACCCACCCCACCATTTTATTCATTGCCAAAACAAATAAAATGAATTTCATTTTGACACTCACTTACAAAGTCTGTACAATTATAGGGAAAAAGCTCAAACTTTAAATTATTATATTGCAATGTAAAAATTTTTAAAACCAGATGAAAATAATACTGAGTTATCTTTAGTCACATCAAGAAGAAGAAAAAAAAATTACATGTTAATTAAATCCAAGTGGAAGAGACTACTTTTTTGAGGTATGGAAAAAGAAAAAAAAATTTACCTTCCATAGGAGAAAAATATTAAAAATAATGAGCATGTTAAGAAAAATAAACCTTTACATGCAATGCTTCTCAATCTACTACAGATTGATTTAATTTATCATCACATAAAATACAATACAAATTGGTTATTTTAAGAAATATATGCATGTGAAAGAAAGACATTTAAATATCAGATATATTGAGATGTAATTCTGCACAAGCTGTTCTAATCATATGCAAAATTAATTTAAAACTCAAATTAAATAGTTAACTGAGTTAACTAGACTTACGATCATTTTGCAGTGTATACGGATCATTATGTTGTACACCTGAAACTGATGTTATATGTTGGTTATGCCTCAATAAAATTAATTTTAAAAACAAAAACAAAAACAAAAAATAAATAAATAGTTAACTGACTTAGCATTTAGATCAGTAGATTGCAAACTTCTGTTATTGTTTTTGCTAATTTATTTGTAGAGAAAACATACTCTTATTCATTTATTTTTGAAAAAAAATCACTCATTTAGGTTGGTATTAATTTCCTCATTTTGCAAGAAAAATAAAGTGACTCTGGGAGAGATTTAGCAATTTTCTGCATTTCACATGGTAGGCCAACTGGGAAATCAGAAATAGGACTCCAACTTATTCCATAAGATAATAAATGTTCAAAGAGCTTTGTAAACTATAAAGAGCTATAAAAATGTAGGTTCTGTACAAGCTCGATTAGAACACCTTGTGTTCAAATAGACTTCAACTAAATTCTTTTACAAAAGACTCCTTTTCCCATAGCATGATATTAACACTAAGATGAATGTTTACTGTTATTCCAAAAGGAAAAACAACAGGCATTCTCTTGAACTGAAAAAAATATATATTTTTTTTAATGTGATGTTTTTATTATCTGCTTATGACAGCTGTTGGGAGCGCTTTATTTGTACTGTTACCATTTTGAATGGTTTGATTGATTTCCGTTCTACCCACCCCCACAAATGTAGAGCCAAGATTCTTTACCTTCATATTTAACACTGAACAGGGAGCTATATCAGTTTTTCAAGAGAATGGAACTCGATGCCCTGCAGCATTCTGACAAGAGTCTCTCAGTGGATCTTTTTTTGAAGGAAGGTCTTGACTGTGATTTAACTGCATTTGAATGTCTTAGCTCTGAAACACACTCTCAACTTCCTGTCTCCACCTGAGATGGAGGCAGAGCCAAACAAATGATCTTAGATCATTTGGATACCCTGGTCCATGGCAGTGAATCTGAAGGAAAGAAAGCCATTGTTTCTTTTTTATTACAGGGAAGTTGCTTAAGTTCCACTGGATTTTCCTCTAAGCTTTTCAAACTTGTTGCCAACAGCATATATGTGCATATCCATATAGATGTGATCGCACTGCTTTCCTTAATAAACACTCAAACAATTATGCTGTTTTAAAATGCATTTCAGGGGCCCATGCTTGAGGAGAAGAACAATCAGGGATACTCTGCCCTGACACTACTCTCATGGTGGTTTGTTCATATGGCTTCAAAAATTTCGTAACAGGCCAAAACCACACAGTGGACTCAATTTACCCTTAGAAAGTTGCTAGTGTGTCACAGTAACTCCAACCGAAGGATTCTCCCATAGGCTCAATGTGCTGGGCAGTTTCAGATTGCAGAAACCTCTTGAATTCTTCACTGCTTCACGCTGAAGTAGGTTTCCTACTTAATACTGCTGAGAAAAAGGTATTGTGGCAACAGAAGGACTTAATACGCATTTCTATATTTTGCCAATTAAACCTAATAGTATTTCACTTGTGTGAAAATGGATCTGTTGGATTTTAGATTATAAAATGGCACAAACAGGCCCTGGACAACAAACTCTAAGTTTGCTTTCAACAAAAGGCACCCAGCCCTCACAGGAACCAGCCCCAGCCCCACAGTGCTTAGAAACCCTTCTCCCAGAAGTCCCCGCTCAGTTTCCCCACAGTTGGTCATCAACATGCAGCAGGTGCAAAACCCAGTGCATATGCGAGAACTGCCAGAGGGATGAGAAGCCCCATGCCTACGGGCAAGCTGCAAATCCTTTGTTTGGTCACAAAATCTGTGTGGCCTAACTTTTTAAATCTGACCTGTTTTCCTAACTGGGGTGTGAGCTAGTCCAGCCCATAGGAAGTTTTCCTTTAAAACTTCAGTCAATTCCAACACTCTTGCTCTGTTCTCTTGCTTCCACACTCAGGAGTCTTCACGCCACTGGAGCCTACACTCTGGGAATGCTCTCTTCCATGATCTCATTATTAAGCAGGACTGGCCCTACATCACCCTCTACTCACACTGGCCAGGCACTCACCCAGAAGAAACCAATTTCTGTAGCTCTCTTGAGTCATGACTCCTTTGAGAACCTCGAATCTTGGTCCTCTAACTCAGAAAATTCACACACATGCCATCTTAGCACTTCATGGGTACCCAGAAGGCCATTCAAGAACCCCAAGTTGAGGTCCTTAGAAATGGAAAGACCCTTAAGTTTACCTGGAGACAGAACTCCCAGATTCAAATTCTAGTTTTGTCCCTTACTAACTGTAAGACTTGAAGTAAATGAATTAAAATTCTTTGCAATTCAATTACAAAATTCCTGCTCTCATCACCTTTTTGGGTTCTATCAAGAAAAATTGTTGCATACATCAAAATTTATAATTATATATCCCTAGGTAAGGTAAAGCTTATCTTTTAATTAGAAACCTTGGAGATGTCTTTGAGTTGTTTTCACTTATGTTCTAAAATCATTCATGCTCCATCAGTTCATCTCTCTGATTCACCCATTTCACTCTGGTCCTTATGTCTGAAACTTAATCTCTGCTTTCCAGCTATGGATTGGGATATCTTAAAAAATAAACAGAAATACAAACATATAATGTTCCTCTATGTCTCTGTAACTATACAAAATCTAAATATGTGAATATACATTCACTTATCCCCCTGACTTGGCTATGTTTCCAGTAGATAACCATGTTTCCAACAATAACACATTGTTTGATCTAAATGATGTTCTCTCTCCTATCATTTGCCCAACTGGCACAAAGTAAGCCAAGAGAGGAAATTTAGAGCATGTATAGAGAGAGAGCATTTGCTAATGGGGGAGCCAGGAAATGGGCATGAATAAACAATGAAGAGGCTTTTGTTAGGAAAATTTCATCTCATCTAATAGAAGTAAGATTTTGAAACAATGATATTAAAATGTTAAATAGGATAGTATCATGTTGCCTTTTCCATGGGTTCATAGACTACTGACTCTGGCAAGAGCTGAGTCATATCCAACATTCCTCCTCCCAGTATCTTAAGAACACTGAGATATCCAGCTTACAGCCCATTTCTAAAAGATTGTGCAACATTCAAAAGTAAAATAAGAGCAATTAAGAAACATAAAAGCATAATAATATTATACATGCCATACCATTGTTCACAATCCTCACTTATAACATTTCTGCAAATCATAAATATACCATGTTCGTTGATTAATAAGCAAATATCAACAAACAACATACAATCACATAAAAATGTCAAGGCACAACATCCAAGACATGGTTTAATCTGAGACCCATGTGTCGATTTGGTGAGTATTTTGGTTCATCAGGGGTGCCAGGAATAATGAGGCTCACACGTGGCTGCCTGCCCTCCACTGCAAGATTATCCTTTTTATAAATCCTGTCCTGTTTCTGCCCAGGCAATGCAGCACTCACCGAAACACTGAAAATACTGGAAACTCCCCCTTGCCAAGAAGCCAGCAGTTACTTCTATATTCTCTCTTCCACCCTACAATAAACTGTTAATAAAAACAAAACAAAAAAAAAATTAAAAAAAAAAAATCCTAGCTTGCTCTTTCTCAAAACTTTAAAATGTGATTAAAAAAAAAATTATCTCAAGCAGCTAATATCTTAAGGCCAAAAAAAAAAAAAAATACAGTTGCTCGAAAATAAATTGCAAAAATTCTCTCTTCTGAATTAGAACAGTGTATCATTTTAATACAGACCTTTACACTGAAGTTCCTTAGGACTACTAGATTTGAATAACAAGACTTATTCAACTAAAATTTCTTAAGATACTATTATGTGACAATCACTGTGGAATGTACTACTTTATAATTCAGCTGATTTTAAAACTCATTGTCATAAATAGGAAGAATTCCAGAGTAGAAAGAAAACCGTGATGAAAAGAAATAATCCCAAAATGTCTGCGTTATCTACTGCTGCATAACAAAGCATACCAAAATTTAGCAACTTATACTAGCAGTAAACATTTATCATCTCACACAGTTTCCATAGGTCAAGAATTATCTGGGAGTATCTTTAGTCAAATTCTAGCTCAGGGTCTCTCATGGAGTTGGGGTCAGGCTGTTGGTCTGGACTCAGTCATCCCAAGGCTGATGGGCTGACACTTCTGCTTTCAAGACAACTCCCGCTCATGGATGACAAGTTGGTTCTAGGTGTTGGTAGGAGGCTTCAGTTCCTGGCTATATGGAAACTCTGTAGAGCTGCCTTATCTTAAGGCAACTGGCTTTCCCCAGCGCGAGTGATCCAAAAAAACAAGAAAGAAATCACCGTCTTTTATGACCTAGTCTCAAAAGCCATACTTCGTTATTTCTGCAAGACTGTATTTGTTACACAGATCAATCCTATTCACTGAGGGAGAAAATTGTGCAAGGGTATGAATACCAGCAGGCAAGGCTCACCTCAACCTGGAGGCTGGCTACCACAGTTCCACATATAACTCTAAGTCACTAAAATACTCAGTGTGTGGGGCAGGGTGGAGATAGAGGGCATAAAAATTCCTTGAACTGGAAGAGACCTAGTTTCAAGAGCTAAATATACCAATTACTAAGTGTGTGATTCGGGAACATGATCTAACTTCTTTGAACATCAGTCTTCTCATCTTTAAAATGGGGTTATAATACTGTTGCTGACCCAGTCGTGTTCACTACTACCCATTTGCTTCTTATTTTCCATCTTCCTGACTGTGAAGTGGGACCATGTGACTAGCTCCCTGCAATGGGCTTTGAGAGAAAGAAATGTGTGTAATAACTTTCAGGCTGAGGCCTTAGAAACCCATACCTGGGTCTCTTGTGACCTTCCTCTGCTCAATGACTGCTAACTCCAGACAGTGTAACTGAAGTATGGTGATGTTTCCCTCCATCTTGACTGCCAAGTAATTACAAGGAGAAACTGCCTTGGAAAGTCACCTGGCACCATAATGAATTTAGTATGAGTAAAAAGCAAACCTGTATATCACTTGGCCACTGAGATTTTTGATCTGTTTGATAATACAGTATAATCTAGCCTCTTCTAATTCACATACCTAAAATAATAAGATTAATTTTGAGAATTAAGTGATAAAATACAAGCTAAGCTCCTAACACAGCAGCTAACACACGATAGGTAGATGTTTTAACATGTCAATTCAAAAAAAAAAAAAAAAAGGAGTAGTATTTATCTCACAAAATCAAAAACTTCAGGGAGTTTTTCCCCCCTTTCTTCTTCTGAATTGTTATCAGAGGTATTTCATAAGGTCTTTTTTTTGCCTATCAGAATTCCTCTTCCTCTACTTTCAAAGCTTCAGAGTTCCTGGAAAGCTAATATACTGTGTTTATTTAATAGTTTCAGCAAAATATTATGTTTTCAACTTAGAACATAAAATGCATAACAGAAAAGATCATAATTTTAAAGATTTTGTTGACAATAATGCAAACACTTCATTTCAGAATTGCTCTAAATTACTCATTATTTCCTTATATACAAAGAAAATGTAATTCACCTCCTTTTTAATGTTGATATTAAAGGCCCATAAATGTCACCTTTCCGGGCTTTTGTCCCACCAAGAAAACTACGTAGAAAGTGATTTGACCTATGCCATGTCTAAACCCAAAAACATAAAAAGCTGAGGTATAATTGGATCTTTTGGACCTAAATGAATATGAGTACAAGACAATAATGAGAATTGTTTTCTTTAAGAGAATCCAGCCATTTGTGGGCCAACAGTCATTATACTATTGTACAGAGTTTGTTCCAGAGATTTCATCAAGAATATACTGTGAGCTCTAGTCAACAGACTAGTACAACTCATCTGTTTCCTCACTGAAAAACTAGTCACATGGATCTTCTTGCGATATAAGCCATGGATTGTTGGCCCATCTGTTAGGCGCCCAGATCACACAGCCTACCAATGGAGTGCTAATGTCAGTGAAATGTGGCTTTTCAGCCACACGGAGACTCAGGACACTTTGGTGTTCTTCTGTCACCGTCCTTCACTGGAAGCTCCAGGCCATGGCCAACATGCCCACTGCAGCACAGAGAAAGTAGAACAGCATGCATTCTGCTGCTCTCCCTCTCCTCAGCATGAGTCAAAAATAAATTGCTCAGGTCCATTCTGTTTTCCCCCATTGTAGCCAAAGATAAAGGGAAATGAGAGATGACTACTGAGAATGCAGGTGCAGTATCTCAAATTATCAGTGATCTGGCAGACCAGCTTTCCTCCTCTGTGTGTTCCCTGTGCTGCAAATTCAATGTGTGAGTGGTGCTGAGTCACGGTGACACAGTATCTTACTGCAGACATTATCAAATGGGATGTTACAAGGTCGCTCTCTCTCCCTACTCTGTGGCCATGTGGCTTTTCACCTGTTCAAGGTTAAGCATCACTGCCTTAGAGTCTGGGTGTTTCAGGACATACATATCACCTCCTCCGCTGCTGTGCTTGCTTTCATGCACCAATGGAAAGTGAAACTTACAGTCAAAAAGCACTAGATGTCATCTCAGTTAAAAAAAAATTATACAGAAAAATGAAATATAAGAATGCATGTGTAATAATATTTAAATAGTATGCTAGTTTGTGTATAAAGCAATACATTTCTTGGAACATGAAAGCCTTTCTATTAGCATCACTGCTTGTTGCTTCTTTGTCTCAAGTTTTATGATTCAAGTGTTGAGCTACAAAGCTACAACCATGAATTCAAAGTCCACAATTTACTCTGTCTCAGACTTTCCTAGCCCTGAATTCTTTAATTGCACAATGGGAAGAACAATTGTATTGACACATCAAAAAATTAAAAACACTGTTAAAAATCACATTTTAAGGTAAATGGTAATAATTACAAAGCAGAAAACATTATTAAACACAAGGATTAATTTTAATGAGATCATTATGTTACCAGACACCTGGACTATTTTATTTAACATCAAATGGGGTGAAGAATGAATTATACCATATATCCTGGGTTATTCTTGTAATACTCAATAGATTTATCAAAATAATAATAAAATACTCATATATAAATATGCCCCATCTTAAGCATTTTGTGTTTCTTGTTTAAATTTAACAAGAATTTACCGAGCATTGTTCAATGTGCTGTGGGAACCAAACAAAAGTGTTAGGAAAAGTTCCCATCTCTAACGACATTAAGGTCTTGGGGCAATAATACACACACACACACACACACACACACACACACTTACACATGCACACACTCAAAACTTAGCCTTATCTTTTATCCTCAAACCTTCTGCCCTCCCCAAAAAAAGACAAAAAATTGTTCAAATCCTAATAATCCCTAGAAATGTTTCCTACCCAAGATCCTCAACTCCTACTACAACTCCTCTATTCCTAGGTCTTACGTCGTCACCTATAGACGATTGCAACACCCGACCACCTGTCTTTCTATGTTCAGTTTACATTCCTGAAACATAAACAGATCTCATGGACTTAAAACTTTGGGTAATTCCCTGTTGACTAAACAATAAAATCCAGACTTACAAACTGATATAAAATGTCTTCATGGGCTCATCTTACCTGTTTTTAAACCTATTGCCCACTCCACATCCTATGCTGTTTCCCCGCTGCCACCAACTTCTTCTCACTATTAACCAATTACTCCAGACTCTTTCACAGGCTGGGTTGTTGGAGGTTTTTTTAATATTCTTTCTCTCTCTCTCCACCCCCATCCCTGCCTCCTCCCAAAGACTAACTTTCCTCTTGTCCAACAAACTTTTATTCCTCCTTGAAAACCAGCTTAAATGTCACATATTTAGCGAAGCCTCCATCAAGCTACCTTCTGTGGATGTAGAAGCAGTTCATTTCATTTGTTATAACATTTGTCACATGTCATCATAATGTCAATTTCACCTCTCTCTTTCTAGAGCTATACTGTGAGCTCCATGTGGGCAATGACTCTGTCTTAGTTATTTTTATATCTCCAGCACTAAACATAATTCTTGGCACATAAAAGATGCTTAGTCATGTTAAATATGTTAAATAAATGAATACAAAAGTAAGCACTTTAAAAGCTTATGGAAGGGAAAAAAATAAAAAATAAAATTAATTAATTAATTAAAGCTTAGAGAAAGGAGAATTCAGTATGTTCTGAAGTCATCAGGAATTGCTACATTAAAATATACACAAATAAAAAGTTTGTACATAGCATGTTTTACATGGACTGATAAAGTAAGAAATTACTCAAAGCATGGATAATCATGCCTTAACCCTTTTTAATTTCAGACTTTCTCAAAATAGGATACACTGATGCCATGATACATGTTCTTTAATATACTGTAGGTAAGTAGTCCGAAGAGGGCTAGGGTTAGGATTTTTTTTTCCATTTAATTTAACATTTATTTTCATTTTATATCCAGATGTCACATTTTCTATATTAAAATATAATCATGCTGACTCCCCCCAACCCCCATACCCTCAGAGAAAAAAGGGAAGAACTTTACATAACTGGAAAGATGGAATGCACAGAGAAGTTGCTATTGCACCAACTAACAAAGAACACAAAGAGACCAAACAGTAGACATGGCAGAAGTGCATAGAAGACAGCTCAGAACTCACAGCAAGAAGGAGCGAGAATTAAAAGGCAAAAGCTTTTAAATGCTATCACTTGTGCCACAAGGTTACCCTGAAAAGGCAGAGATGGGTCAGAAAACAGGATCAAATAGGGGATCTATTAAACTTAAATTCTGGAGTTTAGAGAAGTAAGAAGATATTCTTCTACCTGCACCATCATTGTCTAATTTTATTTACTATTATTAAACAGTAACACTTATATTTATAGTATATCAACAAATTAAGCCACTTCAATGCTATAATTTAGCCTCTTCACTTATTTAAGCAGTGTTTCTATTTTGTTCAGAAATACTACCATTTTATTTTAAAAACCTACCAAACATCTAACCCAAAATATTCTTATAGCATTTAGGTAGCATTGCCAGATTTAGAAGAAGGAAAACAAAAATAAGAAAACTAAAGAATGCCCAGTTAAATTTGAGTTTCAGATAAACAATAGATACTTTTTTTAGTACAAATACGTCCCATGCAATATTGGGAACATACTTACACTTAAAATAAAATTAGTAATTTATCCGAAATTAACATTTAAATAGTTGTCCTTTATCTGACAAGTCTACATGTAACAGACAAGAAGACTAGAAATAAATAGATGCTAGAAGAGTCTTAGTTGACCAAAGAGTACTACCTAGAAAGGTTAGCTTTCCTGACACCCCAGGGAAAACCTAAGGACCTCAACCATTCCCACCCTCTCCCCGCCTGTGGTCTGAAATTCGGTGTGGTGAAGGCATATCCAAGATCATGTCTGATGGTGGTTTTTTACAAAAGGGTGCAAAGGTGATGTTCTCAACAGAACTAGTCCCAGGATTTTGTCTATGATTGTCTTAAAAGATCTTATTTTACGACTATTGTAATCTGCACAATAATACTGATTATATACAAAAAGGCAACAGGTATATGGAAAGGTACTCAACATCACTAATCCAGAAAATGAAAATGAAAATCACAAGGAAATATCACCTCATACCTCTTAGGATGGTTATTAATAATAAAAAAAAAGATACCAAGTGTCACTGAAGATATGGAAAAAAGGAACCCTGGAAACATTGTTGGTAGGAATGTAAATTAACATGAGCATTATGGAAAATAGTATGGAGATTCCTCAAAAAATTAAAAATAGAACTACCAGATGATCCAGCAATCTCACTTCTGGGTATTTGTCTAAAGGAACTGAAATCAAGATTTCAAAGAAAGACCTGAGTTCCCATGTTTATTATAGCATTATTCACAATAGCCAAGATACAAAAACAAAAACTAAATGCCCATCAGGGGAGGAATGGATAAAGAAAATGTGGTATATACATACACAATGGAGTATCATTCAGCCTTAGAAAAGAAGGAAATCCTGCCCTTTGTGACAATATGGATGGATCTGGAGGACATAGACTAAATAAAGTAAATCAAACACAGAAAGGCAAATAATATATGATCTCATTTATATATGGAATCCTTAACGGTCAAATAATAGAAACAGAGACTGATTTTCAGGGGCTGGGAGAGGGGAAAATTGGGAAGCAATGGTACAAGTTTCAGTTATGCAAAATAAATAATTTCTGGAGATCTACTATATAGCATACGGCCCAGAGCTGACAAAACTTAATTGTATACTTAAAGTTTTCCAAGAGGGCAGATTTTACGTAAAGTAGTCTTATTGCTACTACTACTACTAATAATGGAGGCAAGAGGAAACTTTAGGAGGTGATAGATATGTCTGTGGCCTAATGATGGTGATAATAAGTGTGTATTCACCCCTAAACTCAGCCAGTGGTGTATATTAAATATGTACAGCCTTTTACATAAAAGCGGTACAAAATACTGGTACAGTAATGTGGTACAAAAAAAAATTTAAGTTAACAAGCACTTCCTATAACCAAGGGAAGTCTCACCACTGTTAGACTTTTATGCCTTGTTACTATTAATCCTCACAACATCCTTACAAGATATGTGCCATTATCTCTACTTTACAAATAGGGAATCAGAGGCTGAGGTAAAGTAATAATCTTCAGTAGGACAGACAGTGAGGAAGGCTGGACAGGAGACCAAAATCCAGGTTTGTCTGGCTCTATAACCATTTGAATATTTAATAATGATGTTGTTTACTGACCTTAAGTGACCAAATTCTACTAAAAAATAAAGAAAATGCAAAAGTGTTCAAATAAACTGACATAGAGGTAAACGGCCTCCAGATAGAAAAGTTCCTATATAAGAATACACATGTATCTGTGTGTCATCACATACAGCTTTCTCTAAAAATTCTTCTCTAAAAGCATTTTGCAATGCCAACTATCACCACTCCCCTAAGTTCTTTCAGTGTATTTGAAGTTTCCTAGGTAGTACATTACTGTCCTAAGAAGCTAGCACATTTCCAAAAGGGCCCACCTAATTTTTAGCTATAAATATTGTGTATTCAATCAGTAAGGTCAAGGCAGGTAAATAGAAAAACAATCTTCCCATCACTTTTCTGCCTCCCCAGGTACCAGGAAATAAAGTGATCATAATACTCTAAGACAGAGCAGAATGTTCATCTGAGTCACACCAAGTAACCCGGTTACTGCTAAAGTGAAATTTGAAAATGATTGAGGTGATTTTTATGATCAGCCTTTTGGATGTCATTCAATAATACTGCAATACTACTTCAAAGAAGATAATTCAAATTTAAATGTCACTCTCTCTTTAGTGTTGTTTATCAGCGGTTGAGTATTAAATTGGTAAGCTTGATTTATGTTATACAATTCAACCGGTATACGATTCAAACATTCTTATAATTAAGCCAATATTTGAATAAATGGAATAAACACAAAACTAAGTTTGGTAGTGAGGTTCTCCTCTTCAAAGGAGTTCAATTAGGATGGAAAAATATTTGGTAGAGATGTTATAAAGTAATGGCTTTTAACCTTGACTGCACATTGGAGTTACCAAAGGAGATTTAAAATACACCAATGCCTCAGTCCCCTCCCTGGAGATTCTTAAACAAGTGGACTTAAACACCTGAGGCCCAAGGCTCAGGTCATTCTACTAGATGGCCAAGGCTGAAAGCCAAAGCTACAGCAGGAACTCAAACACTGGATGGAAGGTTGGGGTGGATGACATTTCAGGACCCTTCTAACCCAGAAGTAAGTTTGATTGTTGATGGGACCTATGCTATAATACTGTACTAGACTAGACCTGAAGCTTCTTTGTATGTGCAAAGTAGAAATAAACTGTTGCAGTGATGTTTTTGGCTAGGGGTAGTTTCAAAGTATAAAGAGGATGCCACTATTATTTACACCTCCTTCTCACAGGTAGCCTATCTTATCCAGTTTTTAGAGACTAATACAGTGAAGAAATATAAAAACTGAGTAATTCAATGAATTAAATTATTAAATATCTACTGAGCATCTACTATCTGCAAGACACTTTTTTAAGGTATCAAACATTCAATAATGAGTTAGCCAGAGTCTGAGATCTTATTGGAACTTGCAACTTAATAAGCACAGATGGCTATAATACGAAAGTAAGGTAAATATGTTTGATGTCTAAGCTCATGATGGTTCATTTAAGAGATTACATCCGGTTGTAAAGAAGAGGGAATGCAGGCAGGATTATGTTTTTAACAGTATAAAAAACCATACCTGAGACTTCTGATTGAAGGAAAATAAATCACAAAGTAACATTTTAAAGTTGAAGATCAGATTTTATGTATATTAATAAGCAGATGAGTCAGACTCCTTCACCTCCCTAAACACTCACTGACGGGAATTTTGTCATGGAAAATCAAACGAAATCCTTCTAGAGATTCTTTCAATCAAAGGCTAAAGTGAACCTCTCTAAAGTGACTCGAGATATATTGGCAGTCTGTGCAATCTAACCAAATTCCCAATACCTTGAAACAATTTCATAAAAACATAAGCTTGCTAGTGAATTACGCTGATTCCGTGGTAGAAAGAACACTTCAGATATGAAAGAATATCAGTTAATAAACAGACATCTGCTAAACCCTAGTTAATAGACAACTAACCTTACACAAGCCAGAGTATAGAAAGGCATAGCAAGGCATCAGATCTAGAATTCAAGGAAGACCTGGATGAAATAAGCGATAACATCCGCCATTTCAGCCAACCCTACCCCAGTGGGACTGGAGATTCCCAGTAATACTTCAGCTGTCATAATTACACCCCCCTACACACGAAATCCACATCCATATGTGATCTTAGTTAACCCTCCCTACTGGATGCAGAATCGATTGAGGGGCAGGGGGTTCGCAGAAGCCGGAGGAAGTTGTGCTCTTCCTCCTCTAATTCCAGCGTGGTATACAAATCACAGCTGTGACCAAACCAGAGCCAACAGAGAGAGTGTGTGATTCAAATAATAAAATGTTTTAGCTGAAAGTACAAGATGCTGGAGTGTACTAATGACTGGTAAGTCAAGTCCTTGACACAAATTATAATCCTATTATGATAATGATGGAGAAGACTAAGAAAGATTTTATCACTTAAAAAATCAAATTAAATCTATCATTAAACCTACCTTTTAAGTGAAGTAAATTAAAGAGCTGATGTTCAGAAGATAAGACTGTGTATTAGGAAACTACATTCTGAAGTATAAAATTTAGTTTGCAATTTAGAGCTATGTCCTCCAAATTCTAGTAATGAAAAACAGTCATGTGAGTTTCTTTCCACATAAGATAACTAGTTCTTAGTCTTAAGAACCAACCTCAACTCAGCAAATAAAATGTCCATAAAAAGTCCTCTGTCTTCTTTATTTTTCAAAACTGCTCATTAAAAAGATTAACAATAGATTAAAAACTACAACATAAAAGGCAAAAATCATAACCAAAAGACCAGGACAACCTAATGTACCTTCTTTTTTTAAATGTATCTTCTCCCTTTATTATGAATGCAAAACTAACTAAAATTTAAAAAAAAATCTATTCATTCTGAAACTGTGGTATCTAGAGTCCATTTCTCACACTGATATTCAGATTTTAAAGAATGAGTCAGAGGGTTCTCCTCTCAATAACAAATGCATGACTGGCTTCTGTGTCTTAAACATTGGAGTGTCTAAGAACCCTGTTCTAAGATGTCTTCCCCTCACTGTTTCTCCTCCATGCCCTCCTTCATGCCTAAGCTTTCAGTTATTGGCCACAAATCAATGGTGCCCACATGTCTTTATGCAGCCAGGCCTCTCTTTTGAGTTGTAGATACAATTGCTTAGTCCACAATGTTCTTAAACATATATTTTCCTCACCCACAGCGTCTCCTGGAAAGAACTCCCACTATAAAATTCTAAATAAATAAAGTAACTAAACATCAAAGGAACGACAAAATAACTTTAAAAGAAACTTCACTGTTCTTGGTATTATATTAAATATTCAATAGAAAATCAGTTATTGTAATTAGTTGATCAACATTTTGAATCAGGCCATTTATCTTTACTTGCTAGGTTCTCAACTATATTTTCTTGGCACATTGAAATTTTGTGTTTTCCCATGAAACACAAGAAAAAGAAAAGTCTGGTATTCGTTGTGGCTTCCGAGTGGTAAGTAGCCAGTCATGAGTCTGGTGGTGCCAGGAGTTAGAAATAGCTCTAGTCATCTGACTTCTGGAGCAGAGTGTGTGTGCTCACTGGTCCAAACTCTCTCCCCGCCAAGACAGGCTTCTCATTGATGAGGCCGGGCATTTCCTAAAGGAGGCAAATTTCCTCAAAAGAGGCAAATTAAAGCTAGGCTTTAGATGTCTAAGTTACATTTTATTCTAAAAAAAAATAAATTTTTTCTGAAGAAAATAAACAGAGCCCAACATTGTTAGGTAGGAACAAAGGAAAGGGCTACAAGTTTCATGAATAATGCAAAATTGACAAGATGAGCTATTTATAGTGTTCAGGTGTGAGCAGCATCACCAACAACAAAACAAAGAGTTGAATACACAATAGAAAGGGAAATGTTGCTGCGGAGGGTGGGGGGGGGTTTCCCCAGGAGCAAAACAAAAAGTTCAAAGCTACAGATGAGACTTTTATGGCCAAAAAAGTAAAAAAAAAAAAAAAAAAAAAAAAAAATGATCAGGCAGCAAACCTCTGAGACAGCAAAACAGTGGTACAAAAAGACTGCTTTAAGATGTGCTTCATTCATTTACTAGAGTAAACAGCATCAGAGAATGAGAATAACCCACAAAATTTACCTCAAAGTTTTTGAGGTAATTACTGTTGGATATAAGCAATTAAGGAGGATAATAATAAAAGTGAAATAAAATATACAGATTAGAAAAGTCTATAAAATATTTTAAAATATTTATTTTGGCATAGATGATTAAAACTCAACTCCACCTTATATACAGGGAAAAGCACATACTGTAAAATTCTGGCACGGATATTTGACAACATTATTTAGCTCAAGAACAATATAAGGACTTCAAAATAGTCTGTCTGCAGTAAGTCCCAGTCTGGGCAAAACACAAAATGTTCCAGGTTCCTTTCAGCCCCGAAGGCTTGCGAGCAAAGAGTTGGGTAGGCCCCGACAGTACAAAGGAGGCCCAGTGAGAGCATAGCTTGTACTGGGGCCCCAAATCCGTCTTCCTTCAACCTTTACTTCCTATCAAAAATTTATTTATGAACCATATAGCATTAGCTACAAACAAAAGCTTGATAGTATTACATTAATTTAAAAATTATCATTATTTTAGCAGGGTCACCCACAGGAAAATGTAGGAAAGAAACTAACATTGTTTCTGACTAGTAAGTGAGGAGCAAGGAACTAATAAGCAGATGTCTATGTGCTGGGAATTGTGTCGGATACGTTAGTTATTTACCCTCTTTCAGTCAGTACCAGAATATAAAGGAGGTATTCTCCCTCTACTACCAAAAACAAAACAAGCAAGCCTAAGAAAACAACTCCCAGCTCCCGAGAAATCACAGCTAGGATCCCAATCTTTATCTAATTCCAAAGTTCACACACTTATACTTTCTTTATCAGGGAAATAAAAAGGCAACAAAAACATTTTTTTTAAATCCACAACTATCTAACAGTAACTGTCAAAGGAAGCCAGTAACAACACAGAGGCACTGAGTGGTCTTTAGACAGTCATCAAAAGTAGCCTTCCACACCAGGAGGTCTGGGGACATCTTGGCTAGCACAAGCCCAAAGAAGAGAGAATCATCTGGCTTGGATTTGTATAAGAGATGGAGTGAAAATAAGGGCCATCTGTATCCCAATGTTCGTAGCAGCAATGGCCATACTCGCCAAACTGTGGAAAGAGCCAAGATTCCCTTCAACAGATGAATGGATAAAGAAGATATGGTCCATATATACAATGGAGTATGATGCCTCCATCAGAAAGGATGAATACCCAACTTTTGTATCAACATGGACGGGACTGGAGGAGATTATGCTGAGTGAAGTAAGTAAAGCAGAGAAAGTCAATTATCATATGATTTCACTTACTTGTGGAGCATAAGAAATAGCACGGAGGACACTGGGAGATGGAGAGAAGTGAGGTGGGGGAAAACGGAAGGGGAGACAAACCATGAGAGACCGTGGACTCTGAGAAACAAACTGAGGGTTTTGGAGGGGAGTGGGGTGGGGTTTGGATGAGCCTGGTGGTGGGTATTAGGGAGGGCACATATTGCATGGAGCACTGGGTGTGGTGCATAAACAATGAGTCTTGGAACACTGAAAAAAAAGTTAAATTTAAAAAAAAAAAAGATCCTTCTGTAATATGGAGGAAGACATAAAAGACTGAAAATTTTCTAGGCTTCCTACTAAAGGAAAATGCCCAGGCAAATAAAACCCAGATTTTAAAATATTTCATTTTTTTAATGTTATAATAACACCATCAAAAACCACTACTAAAGCTGTTATTTGTACCTAGAGCTCTACGCCCAAGTTTAGGTTAGAGATATCTAAATTAAGGGCATTAAGAAAAATATGACCATTGCTTTCAAGAAAACCAAACTTATTCTAACCTGCATTCATTCAGCGAACTTGCTGGGTGTCAAGCACTGTGTCTGACACTGGAGATGCAGAGATAGCAAAGAGATCTCTCCGTTGTGTTCATCTGTGTATCACCCGCACCTCCAGGCAATGTGGACACACACACACACACACACACACACACACACACACACATACCCATACACACACAAAACATTTATTATATATATGTTTCTGGATGTTAAATGTGCACATAGATTAGACCAAAGAACATCAGCATGCTAATAATATGCTGATGTTAACAATCCTATCCTGTTCTAAAGTTTGGGGACAAAAGTACATTAGTAAGAAAGGTGAAACAAAAGTCATGTCACATTATTTCACTCTTCTCTGACAATGCACTTGAAAATAAAACACTTTTTTTACATCATCAAACAAAAAAATTACCTTTGGAGGGGAAAAACTATTATCTTCCTTAGAAAATAACACCAAGACTTTCCAAAGCTCTCGCTGGAAAGCCAGCCAGACCTTTTATAGCCTCCGTTGTTCCTCCTGAGACTCATCTCCCCTCTGGGTATCTCACTAATGATGGCTTCAAGAGAGAGACTACTGGCACTGCTCTGAATGTAATACTTTGGTTCAAGCAAAGGTAAATAGCCCTTCTCCTAATCCCCCAGTGCACAGCCAAGGCAAGGCTACAATACTTAAATATAAGATAATTAAATATTTGAATATAACACAAAGAAAATCAACATAGAATGCCATGGAACCAGATAATCTAGCATACAGTTTACCTGTTTCCAGTTTAGACTTCAATACATGAATGCCCCCATGCTAAGCTTCCAGCCTTCCCCAAATGTCTAATTACATCTAATAACCCAATAACCAAACCTAAGAGAAGCATTAGGGAAAGCATGGAGTTTCTTTCCCTATGTAGTTTACTCTCACTTTCAAGGTTTAAGTTCATGTCTGAACTTTTCCTCAGGTGATTGGACCTGAGAATGTCTACCTGCTATGGGAGAGGCTCCACCTTTATATGACAGGGCTTGACTCTACTAGAAAATATGGTGAATTTTTTTAAACAAAGCACAGTAAGCTGTAGCAGCAGGGGTCGTAATGTTACAACTTTAGATGACATTCATATCAAGGAATGTTTGGGTTTTGAATGAGATAGTTAGGTAGTGAACCAGAATAAATTTAAATGAAAGAAGTATAATTTATTATCTCACAGTGAATTCTCACCTTTATTACATTAAAATCAAAGCTAACTAGAAAAATTAAATATAAATATAGTATCATATTGTCAGTATATTAATGAAATGCCCATGCTTTGAAAATAGATAAGGAGAGTCAAAGCAATATTTCAATCAAAGATAAATATATAAAAACTCTTCACTCTATATACTCTATATATCTATAGTCTGTGTTCTATTTTCACAGGGATATTAATTTCTTAAAAGTGTAAGTTTCACAGACTATTATTTTTTAAGTGTTTATAAGCTAAACTACAGTAAAAGTATGTATATATTGTTATTAAAAATTTTTCATAGTATCTTAGAGTTTCATGTATTATACAACAAAGTTGTTTCTTTGAAATACCAAGACATTTTTAGATTGTTCTTTGGTAAAGTAAATGAAGAATGGTAAAAGGTCTTTTGGTTATATATTAACTATGAAATTTACAACTCTCATGATATTTTCAACAAATATTCCTTGGACAGTTGCATGTCCACAGGTAAAAAAATGAAGCTGGACCTTTACCTTATACCGTATATGAAAATTAACTCAAAAAGGACCAAAGACTCAAATGTAAGGGCTAAAACTCTCAGGAGAAGATTTAGGACTAAATCTTCAGTCAGGAAATGGTTTCTTAGATATGACAGCAAATACAAAAATGACCAAAAAATAGATAAATTGGACTTCATCAAAATTTAAAATTTTGTGCATCAAAGGGTACCATCAAGAAAGTGAAAAAACAATTCACGGAATAGAAGAAAATATTTGTAAATCACATACTTGATAAAAACTTGTATCCAGAATATATAAGGAACTCTCACAAACCAAAAATAAAAAGACAAATAATCCAGTTAAAAATGAGCAAAGAATTTGAATAAACATTTCTCCAAAAAAGATACACAAAGAGCCAATAAGCACATGAAAAAAAGCTCAATGTCATTAGTCATTAGAGAAATGCAAATCAAAACCATAATGATATATTACTTCACACTCCCTGGGATGACTATAATCAAAACAGCAGACAATAACAAGTATTGGCAAGAATGTGGAGAAATTGAAACCCTCACATGTTGCTGGAAGAAATATAAAATTGTGCAGCTGCTTTTAAAAACAATTTGGTGGTCTCTCAAAGTATTAACACAGAATTATCATCTGACCAGCAATTCTACTGGTTGGTATATATACCCAAGAAAACTAAAACTTCTACATGGGTAAAAAAATTAAACACAAATGTTCATAGCAGCATTATATTTAGTAATAAAAAATGGAAATAACACAAATGTCCCTCATCTGAAGAATGAATAAACAAAATGTGGTATATCTATACAATGGAATACTATTGGAAAATAAAACAGAATGAGGTACTGATATGTTCTACAACATAGATGAACCTTGAAAACATTATGCTAATTGAATGCACTCACATATTTTATGATGCCACTTATATGAAATATCCAGAAAAAGAAAACCCACAGAAACTAAAAGTATGTTCATCCTTGCCAGGGTATGAGGGGAGAGAGAGATAGGGAATGACTGCTATAGGTAAGGAGTTTCTTTTTAAGTTAATGAAAATGTTCTAACATTAGACAGCGATAATAGTTGCAGTTGCACAAGATATGAATATACCTAAAAATACTAAAATGTACACTTTAAAAGAGTAAATTTTAAAGTATTTGAACTATATCTCAATAAAGCTCTCATAAAAGTGATATTTAAAATTCATAATCTGGATCTAAGAAATGCATTTACAATGATATTATAGTTGTGCCACCAATTATTTTAGATTGCTTTTATTACAAAAAATATTCTTTAGTTTTCTTATAATTCATTAGATGAGTACGCCTATTAATAGCCATGTAAACATATTTAAAAGAACAACATGTACAAACACCCTCAAGGGCATTTCCAGTGGGCCTTGTGGGGCAAAAACCAATTTCTAGTCATAACCTATTCTACAGCTGTTACTATTGACATTGCATTTTTCGACTTAAAAATGCACCCAACCTATTGTGACAGGCATGGACTTTGCATTCTTTCTGGAATACTCCAGCCCGAATCTATTCCTCATTTGGTCCAACATGCAGACTCCCATGACATAACTGGCAGTGGCAAAGGGAAAAAGGAAGCAGGAGAGAAAAGAGGAAGGAGGATGAACCAGGTCATCCTCTAGCAATATTGCTTCTTTAGCTCCAGGACTGACCCAACCCAGCAGCCTTCCATCTTAGCCAACCTTCTTATCCCCCTCCTCCCCCTAGAAGAACGAAGATCCTGTCTTCATGAATCATCCACTGGGCCAAGCACACCATTCTTCATGTAGAAGGAATTCAGGAAGTGTTGGGTATTGAATCAACCAACTGAAATGGGACTTCACGCTTTAAAAATGTTTTTAAAAAATTAAAATAGTTTTTTTTTAAAGGAAACCAATCTTCAAACATTAAAATCTAAAATATCAGTTCTTAAAAAAATAAAATAAAATATCAGTTCTTAATCATGGTGTCATAATCACTCACAAACCATGATGTCTGCTCAAGTAGTTTGTCACTAACAACTAGAGTACTAATATTTGTCAATGACTGACTTTTTTATATAATTAGAATATATTCAAGGCTATTGTTCTAACAATGTCCTTATTATATTAATTCTAATATTATTTCTTAAGTAGAGAAAGGAGTAAATGACAACTAATGAGCAGAAACAATTATTCATAGAAGTGTATTAAACATGAGGATGTTATCTATCATGACTCAAACTTTTATTCTTTCCAGAAAGCCCTCCATGCCCTCTTGTTGGCCCCATAGCATCAGAGCCACAGATAGGCCTATACCCTACAATATTAATCAAAAGAAATTAGTTAGATGTTATGCCCTACAGATATATACCGCAATTCTACATATTTTATTTTTTATTAAACCATAATTTCTAATCCAGTTAAGGGTCAATCCCAAAGTGACCACAGGGAATTAACTTAAAGGGAGCCCTAGAATGAAGGCTATTATCTCCTCCAAATGAAGTAGCCAAAGGAAAAACAAAAAAAACAAACAAAATAAACAAAAAATAATGCATGACAGCATCTAAAAAAATTGAGATTTTCCCAGTTTATTGCTTTAGATGGAAGGTTAATAAGGTGCTATGGAAGAGTCATAGCAGTCCTTAGGAGAATATAAAGTAAAAAAACTATTGGCAAATATAGTAGACCCCCACCTTATTTGTTGGGGATATATCCCAAGACCTCCAGTGGATGCCTGAAACCCTAGATAGATGTTTTCCCTATATATACATATGCATGATCAAGTTTAATTTATAAATTCGGTACAGTGAGAGGTTAACAACAATAATAGTAGAGCAATTAGAATGTACTGTAATAAAAGTTTGTGTGTATGTGGTGTGTGTGTGTGTGTCTCTCTCTCTCACACACACACACACACACACACACAATATCTACTTGTGCTATATTCACCCTTCATCTTGTGATGATGTGAAATGATAAAATGCCTACATGAGGAGATAAAGTGAGGGGAACGATGAGGGTATTGGAACACAGTGTTAGGCCACTCTTGAACTTCTGACCATTGGTCAGAAGAATCATCTGCTTCCAGTCCATGTTTGCAGTCAGGTAACTGAAAGCTTGGAGAGCAAAACAACGGACATGCAAGGACGGCTGAATGTCTCACCACAGACAGTGGAATCAATGACGCTGGACATTGGAAAACTTCGCACTGACCATACGAGTCCAACAACCACAGAGTCAGTTAGAGTGTTTTTCATATCCTCCCAATGAATTTTCAAATAACCTGAAATCCTACTGACCGTATATTCTTTTCTTTCATGTCTTATTTTCTGCTTTCATCTAATAGTGGCCCATACGCAGGGATCATGATAGAAAACAACACTGAAACCTATTTAAAAAAACCTATAGTGTTAATTAAATATACCATATATTTGGAGGCAGGAACTCTTGACTTCTAAGCTACCTACATGGCCTACTTCTCTGAAAGAAGTTTAAAGTGCTGGTTATAGTGTAGAGATCCTTAACTACCCAATACCAAGATGTCGGACTAGTTAACATGATTTACAAGTAGACATGCTTAAAAATGTACAGTTCAGTCATTACACCTATGCTGCAGATTTCAGTATCTTATTTTAATTAAAAATCATCTCAACAAAAAGCTACTTGAAAGCCATGAAATGAACTGGTAAAGTTATGAAATATTCTGTTTTTTAATTTCAAAATCATAAGTTTAAAAACACAAAATAAGTAATCTATTATTTTTGAATTGATCCTACTTCTTAGCTATTTTTTTCTGCCTTCAATTTACTATTAATATGAGCCCTTCTCCAATGGCTCTCTTGGGTGAAAGATTGTACTGGCCTGCAGATGAAGAAAGTACATAAACATCCCGGATTTACAATAAGCTAAAATGCCTAGCATACATTCCATAAATACATTCAACACACTTAGAATTTGCCCTGCAAATTAAAAAAATTCAAACCACAATTTAGTTAAAACAGTATATCACTATTCAGCATCTCAAAATATAGATATTTTGCTATAATGGGATATAGCAATTAGGAAATAAATACAATGTTTATCACCTGAAAGTCACTTTTACACAATTTTTAAAGTTCCCTGTACCCGTATGGCAATTGTATGGTATTTATTAGCAATACCAACTTCTACCATTTTCCCTAATTTTCTTATAATTCTGAAGAGGAGATTAGAAGATATCCTAATGAAATCTACAATAATATTAAAAAGCATTTCTACCAAGTATAAATTTAAAAGAGTACAAGAAAGAAAGGATTGAGGGTCTGCCTTACATTTAATCTGTTACAGTGAAAGGAAAGACATAGTTAGGCAAAAACTGTTACCAAGATTCAGAGATAATGCCTCCTTCTGCTTTGGATCACACAAAGAAGAGAAGAAGGTTATGATTCAGAACGAGTTCAATGACTCTAACGTCCTTTCTCAAGGCTCTCAGAAATCCATGTTATTGGGTACCAGAAAGACCGGACAAGAAAGTGTGTATATATCTATGCCAACCCATGTAACATAATGTGAATTCTGAAGCAGCATCTTTACATGCAAAGGGTGTACATTTTAATTTTTTATTCAAAGCTATGCTAATACAACACCACTCAGGCCTTTTACTTAACTCTGCTGCAATATTCTGACCTTTCGCATTGTACAACTATTACCTTTATCCTTATTTTCAAAGAGTTTGGTTAATTCAGTTATGCACTAACCCACAGAAATGACAGAATTCAGGTTAATGCTTCCAGTTTGCTCCTACCACAGTGCATCTACTACTGCTGTCACCTAAAATAAACCCATTCCCCCTCTTGCCTGAATTATGCTTGTGACCCTGTAAGTATCACTCTTACAAACTCTGACCTTGAATAAGGATCCTAGCTCTAAATCAAAGAAATTGAATCTGCTGCTTTTAAGACATTACCAGGTACATTTTTATAAAGGCTAAATTGCCATTAGTAATTTAATAGGCTTATTTTAATAAAAGTTATCTTCCTTAAAATATCAGTTTGTAAAAACATGCAAGAAATAGATATTGACCCCTAAAACACAATTCAAATTCTTTAACAGAAAGTAGAAAAACAAAATTTATTTCCAAAAGTTGTGCCTCTAACAAACTGTCCCTTAATGCATCTCCCCACTAATCTTGATCCACTAATGGTCATTGAGGGTTACTAAAACACATGTCCACCACTAGAGCCAGAACAGCACACTGTACCAGGACTCCTGCAGGAAAAAAAATGTGGTCCAAGTTGTTGAAATATCCAAATAACCTTGTATCCAAATAGCCCATGACATTTTAGTCCTTCCCAGTGTGGTGTTTCACTGGAAAATATCATCTCGCAGAGAAATAAACTGCTGTATGAGTATATAAGTACTCCAAAGTTGTTCGGTACTACACCTTGAAAGTACTGAATGTCATTCTCACCATATTTAGGAAGCCAGTAAAGCTACCAGAGCTAGAGAATTTAAACTGGGATCTGGCCTCAAATTATATAAGATAACACATGATCTGGGACGCCTGGGTGGCTCAGTTGGTTAAGCAGCTGCCTTCGGCTCAGGTCATGATCCCAGCGTCCTGGGATCGAGTCCCACATCGGGCTCCTTGCTCGGCGGGGAGCCTGCTTCTCCCTCTGCCTCTGCCTGCCACTCTGTCTGCCTGTGCTCATGCTCTCTCTCTCTAACAAATAAATAAATACAATCTTTAAAAAAAAAAAAAAGATAACACATGATCTATGTTCATCTGTGTACCAGTGATGTGTAACTTTCAACAGCATATTCGCTATACTTCCTGTTTCACATTCTCGGCAAATCATTGATTTCAAGGAGTCACCCTGAGCCTCCCCGATGACATCGCTTTCTCCCATTTACACCTTTTTTTTTTTTTTTTTTAAAGATTTTATTTATTTATTTGACAGAGAGATCACAAGCAGGCAGAGAGGCAGGCAGAGAGAGAGGAGGAAGCAGGCTCCCCTAGAGAGCAGAGAGCCCGATGCGGGGCTCGATCCCAGGACTCTGAGATCACGACCTGAGCCGAAGGCAGCGGCTTAACCCACTGAGCCACCCAGGCGCCCCTCCCATTTACACCTTTTATCTCAGCATTACAAAGTTCAGAGGAAGCAGTGGCCTTCCTGTTGCAGAGTGTCTTGGTGTGTTTTGGTTTATCTCTTCCCAAGCACCGAGAGATATTTCGCCAGCCCATATTCAGCCATACTCAGAACCACCCCTTGATCGGAGCTCCTGTTTCCCATCTCCAACTAAGAAAGGATATTTCACTTGCCTGCTTCTTACTATGAAAGCCTCCGCCTTGTGCTACCCTCCCACAACCAGCTCCACCAGTAATACTTTCCAACTGTACCAGAGCAATTCCCAAGCATGTCACTCCCTGCTGTGGAAACGCTCTCTAGTTCACTGATTTTTACCACATCCAGTCTAACTCCTCTGCCAGGCTTTTGGACTCCAAATTATGATTCCTCTAATCCTTTAAAATATGATTTCATTAGTGTTCCCACAAATCCCCCAACATGTACCTTTCCTTCAGTCTTTGACTTTCACTCACAGTTCTCCCCCTGCCAAGAATATACTTCTCTTTCCTGCCAACTGAAACATGCATTCGAGAGTCAGCTCAGGTCACATTTCTCTAAAAGATTTCCCTTTCCTTCCCTGACATCCCACAGGGACGTCCTACAGCACTCCAGTTAGCCTTCAACTGAACAGGACTCTCTCATTTCTGGTATTCTCCGTACACTTAGCTAAGTACTTGTGGGCCAAAGACCAAATCCTCACAGGATATTTTAAATCTCTCCTATAACTAACATAGACCATACCACATATTATTTAATAAATACCGATAAGATTATTGTATAGGATTATATATCATCTATCATCTCAAAACCTCAGGGTCACTTTCGAATTTACAAATAACAGATATTTTCTAGAGACTAACTGCATCTTTGGAACAACAAAAACAGCAGTCCCAAGAAAGACAGAAAGGGAAGAAAGTGTTGCTTTTCAGAAACAGATTAAAAGGACAACACATCCATGGGATTTCTGCATGTCTTGAAGCAGCTTTTATCGCAGACTCTTTGCAAGGATATTGCTACCGTGGAATCCAGGGATAATGCCTCCTTCCAGGTTAGAAGACAGATTTGTTTCTTGACCAGGAAAATAAAGATGATGCCTCCCTGCAGAGCAAAGGTTGGGCAGCTTTGCTAGACACTCCTTAAAAGACAGAAAATTGCCTAACCCAGGAGTTCCTCAGCCATGACACAAACCCCAAGGGCAAGCTCTGCCTGGGTCACTCAGCATTATCCCTGGGGGGATTTGGGGACAAGGGGAATCGATGGGAACATGAAGCTCATGCTGCCTGCTGTGCCCCGAGTAATAAAATCCTTTATCTCTGACCCAGGAGTCTCCTGTCTTCAGCCAGCATCTATGTAACTGGGGCAAGCTAACGTGGTAGCCCGAAAATTGGGTCAACTTGCAAACACTTCGTAGTTGTGGACAACTTCTGCCTGTTAACCAAAAGTAAGTCTGTTCAATTAGGAGTTTCTAGTTTACAAAAAAGATAAGCAAAAGCTACCACATCACATTCTGTGTATCTAGCATTCAGTGATATGGCTGAATCTTGAAAACAACATGTTGAGTGGAAGAAGCAAACTCAAAAGCGTGAGGACACCGTGATTTAATGACATGAGGTTTTACCGCATGCTAAGGTTAAGCGAGAAACATCAGAATGGTGGCTGCTTCTTAGGAGATTCCGGATGGAAATGGAATATAAAAGAGAAGGAGATTTCTGGGGTGATGGAATGTTCTATGTTTTTTTTTTTTTTTAAGATTTTATTTATTTATTTGACAGACAGAGATCACAAGTAGGCAGAGACGCAGGCGGGGGCAGGGGGAAGCAGGCTCCCTGCTGAGCAGAGATCCCGATGCGGGGCTCGATCCCAGGACCCTGAGATCATGACCTGAGCCGAAGGCAGAGGCTTAACCTACTGAGCCACCCAGGCGCCGCTGGAATGTTCTATATTTTGACTGGGGTGCTGGTTATAAGGATACAATAGTCAAAAGACAGCAAACACTATGGTAAGAACTGTGTGTTTTAATGTATATAAATTATGCTCAAGAAAAAAAAACTTACAAGTTCTAAATGTCTAAATACTGAATATTTTGTAGTCTCTTTTAGTTTCAGGATATAATGATTCACAGACACACTAAGACATACTGGCCAGCTTCGCACACATTCTTTGAACATCATCTTTCAAGAGGCAGCTACAACAACAGTAATGCCGCTCAGGTTTGTGCCTGGATCTTCCGCTGTTGGCTAGAGATTGTCAGGCAACCTCCTTCACCTCTTCACGCCTGGGTTTTATCCTTTTAAATACAAGTACAGTCGACCCTTGAACAATACCCAGCTTAGGGGCACAGACCCCCTGCGCAGTCAAAAATCCATGTATAACTTTTGACTCCCCCAAAACTTAACTATCAACTGGATGTCTTACCGATAACCTGAACAGTTGACTAACACATATTTTGTACGCTCTATGTATTATATATTATATTCTTATAATAATATCTCACTTTTTCTTAATTTTTCAGTCTTTCTAGGCTACATAGTTTTTCTGCAAGTTTTTTTTTCGATTGTCAGAAATCTCAAAAAAATTTTCCAATAGATTTATTGAAAAAAGTCCACGTACAAGTGGACCCACACAGTTCAAACCCATGTTGTTCAAGGGTCAGCTGATAAAAAAGTTCCTACCTGTGGTTATGAGAACTAAGGAGGTATTATAGGTGAATTCCTTTGAAAATAGAAAGAATTCTCTAAAGATCAATTGTAATTATTATTTATTTAGGGATAGTGATAACATAAAATTCAAAATAATTCAGGATATTTCTGTTAAAGTAGGAGAGCAATATGCTTTTAAAAATCTAATAACTTTAAAGAACACTTTTTAGTGGGAATATGAGGTTGAATATTTATTATAATAATACCACCCAAAAGTCAAATCTAATAAGGCAATAGATCCATACCATAGTTTTTTATTTTTTTTATTTATTTGACAGACAGAGATCTCAAGTAGGCAGAGAGAGAGAGAGGAGGAACCAGGCTCCTCGCTGAGCTGAGAGCCCAATGTGGGGCTCCATCCCAGGACCCTGGGACCATGACCTGAGCTGAAGGCAGAGGCTTTAACCCACTAAGACACCCAGGCACCCCCATATCAGAGTTTTTTAAATGTTACTGAAAGCACAGAAAGAAAAAATTAAGTCAAATAAATGCCACTTTTTTTTTTTTAAATGCCACTTTTGGTGAATATCTCGAGTCCAGATAAACATGTCTCATTTACTTTCTGACAACTGTATTGTTAGCCTTTTGTGCCCTTTTTTCCCTAATGTAATACATGTGAAAGTTGAAGGTCCAATTGAATGTTAATCCTGACCTCGCCTAAAGAGTAAATCGAGGACAAAATTTTTGAAAGACAAGCCTCAAGGAAATATGTGAAAGGACAAAATGATAGCACAAATAAGGGAGACTGGGACAAAGGGGTGAATTCTCAGTGATGGAAAAGCACTTTGGTAAAGGACAAAGCAAAGAACAGATATCAAACTTCATGGCTCTGTAGATCAAGCCCCACTCTATCTTCAGCATATAAACCACTGGTTAATGCCCCCATAAAAAGGTGTGTCTGCCAGAGAATCACCTCAGAATTGTGCTCTTTAAGATTATTCCCAAGATGGCAAAAGGAAATACAATTAGGAAAGAAAAAATAAACAATAAGTGATAATGATGCAAAATTTCTATCCTTTTAAAATTCTTTTTTTTTTCATTTTTTTTTTTTTTACTGCATCATTAAACTAGTTCTAACACTTACTATCCACTCCATTGAAAGTATTCAGGATTTCATATCCACTATTATATGTATGACATACGAGAAATTTTATGTCACTGAGTTGGCAAATGAGAAGAAATTTTCAATGTAAAAAGGAATGTAATGAAGTCAATGAAAAACACAAATTCCTAGGAAACAAGTCAAGTCACTGGATAATAGAGGAGGAAGGGGCCTATTGGGTTAGAGTTTCCAATCTGCCCCACCAGGATAACGTGGAAGCAGAGTGGTGATGACTGAGTATTTAGTAGAGAACGGACTCAGGCCTCCAGGCAAACGGATCCTTTCTTTGACGAAGAATTACAATATCTGGGGTACAACAGTAACGCAACCAAAGATGAGTTTCAGCCTTGAAATAGTTGGCTATAAAAAACAACAACAACAAGATGGGATTGGGAGGGAGACAAACCATAAGTGACTCTTAATCTCACAAAACAAACTGAGGGTTGTTGGGGGAGGGGATTTGGGAGAGGGTGGTTGGGTTGTGGACATTGGAGAGAGTATGTGCTATGGTGAGTGCTGTGAAGTGTGTAAACCTGGCAATTCACAGACCTGTACCCCTGGGGATAAAAATATATTATATGTTTATAAAAAATAAAAAATTTAAATTAACAACAACAACAAACTGTTTTAATCTCTAAGCCTTTTTTTTTCACATTTCTTCCTTTTTAAGTACAACAATAGTGTACCCTGCGCTCCACACAGGAAGTGGAGAGAAAAGAGATTTCAATCCCTCCCAAACGACGCTTTATCTAAGAGGCAGCATTACAGAAGAGGTTACCACGCACTTCAGCGATTCACTGTAATTGTGCGGACAACAAAATGTTATGGGCGGGGGAGGGGAGAGCATTTGAATTACAACTACATTCAGTTCTATCTAAAAAGCAGGTGCGCACACTTACATATGTAAATTCAGTAAAGTTCACACTTCCTTTTCTTGCCAGACTTGAATAGTCAATTGGAAAACTTGGCTTTTAATTGCACTCATGGACTCCTCAACTGAACAAAGTATTGTGTACAAAAACATGTACTTTTGACAAAGACCTATATATATAATCATAACAAAAAAAACTTTTGACTTTTCTTCCTTGTAAAGCATTTTTTCTGTCCATGAGGACTTCCAGGTGTGAAGTGAAGAAAATGAACTCTTTATCCTAGAGCAACTCTCCTAGAACTGCCTACTCAAGTTTTGATCTAAAAAGAGAAATTCGTCAGTTTTCTACTTGCTATTTATCGCTACCACAGCTCTTTGATATGAGCAGTCTGAAGAGAGCCAAGTTTTTACCCCAGGGTAGTGGAGTTTTTACCCCATGGAGATGGAGACGTGTTATTGGCCAATGGCCAGCAGATCAGGATCCACGAGAGTTGTCCAAATCAAAAACCTGTGGTCAAAACATTCTAGACTCTCCCCTCTCCTTCTTCCCAAATTCAAATTGGCCACTGAGATAGAAGGACTCACTGAGATTGGCACTTCCTCTCCAGCTCCTGTCTGGACCTACCACTTCTACTTCAGTTGCTGCCTTTGTGGACTTTCTACCTTCAGTCTTGCCCCACTCAAAGCTATTTTAACCCCCCTCTCCACCATAGCACTTGTCTCAAAAGTAAATCTGACCATGCCACAAAGCACACGATCTGTTCTTGACTACTGACACAGTTAATTTGTATATCGGGACCCACAGAATGAAGACAGGCCCAGTGACCTTGCCCAGTCAAGGAAATCTAACATATACAAATCACAGTCCTCCAACTAGGCTTTAGCTAGCTTACCTTACGTTAGGAAATGGGATTTGCAGTCTTTATGAGGGAATCCCTAACCTCCTAGCCAATCATGCTTGTTTTCGGGTTGCCTCTTCTAATGCTTTTTAAAACTCACACTTGCCCAAAATTCCTTGAGAAGGATGTTCCAACTACTTGCCAGCACTGTACTGCCCCAATCAAGGACTGTTTTCCCTTGAAGAAAGGACATCAAACTGATTAGTAAATTGTTTTAGTTTTGCAAATTGCCAGTTTGGGCAATGAGATGGGACCTGAAGACAGGGGCTAAAGATTCTAGGGCCAGCTTCTAGAAGCAGGTGGAAGGTACCCAGAGAGCCATTTTACTTGCTACCTCTCTGGCTGCTCTGGTAAGCTTCTCTCTGATCAAGCTCTACTTATTTTGCATTCTGAGCTCCTCAAGTTTGTTTATCTTAGCCCTTCCAGATGGAAAACTGGGGTGTGAGGGACTCCAGGTTTTTCACAGTGAGGTTTGTGGCCAAACTCATGTACAAGGTAAGCTCCTCTGGGGGTGTTCTTACAGTCTCAGGAACTGTGCGGGCAGCCAACAATAGTAAATCTGCTTGAATTATGATGGGTTATTTAAAGGGAAAATAACGGTTATCCCTCAATCTAAAGAAAGCAAGATGGCAGCCAGTGGGGGGACAGGATTCACAAAGCTTCAAAGTAAGTCCACAGCACAAACTGCTAGGAAACTTGGGGAAATTAACTAAGACAAGAAATTCAGACTTTTCCAACCAACGGCACATCAAAATCTAAGTACAAGTTGGATTATTAAAAGCCATTAGGAAATCCACTGCTATAAAGACATTTTCTTATGAAAGGAATAATAGATCTATTGTATTGCTAATGGGGATCTCATAAGCCTAAGTCACAGAACTGGTGGGCATGGGCCAAACACCTAAAAGCTCTTAAAGTGTTTGGCACCTAACTGGAAGACTCGAGTGCTAGGGTAAGTTGATCAGAGAATGAGTTAGATCGACGCTAAGCCACCTGCCAACCCCAAGAAAACTTCTGTGTAACAAGGCACACTGTAAAACACCACAAAATCCCCAACTCAATGGCACATCCCTCTTAGGTATAAATTTGGCTCTGAGAGACCCAACGCTTCACTGAAGAAATGGGATCCTCAAGTTCCAAAGAATTAAGTGTGACATATTTCAGCAAAAACATTTATGACTGAGGACTATAGTCCCCAAAGTTGTAGGTATCTACAAAAATGGCCAAATCTAAGCAAGGCAACCTAGATTTAAAATGGCCTTTATGGGGAACATTCCAATTAGACAAAATCATTCATTTAAAAAGTGAGCCTGAAAGTAAGTATTCCCAAATCAAACAGAATGGGTTACCTATTTTAACTGGCATGCAGAAGCCTTTGAAAGACTTCAAAAGTCCAAAAAACCTTTATGGAAAGATTCACTGCAAAAAGCTAATGAAAAATTAAGGAGGCAAGAAGTACCGAAAATAAAAGACTATGAGAATGAAATGACTTCTACTATTCCCTTCTTTGATCTTCCTTGACCTCAGTACTCACTAATCCTCTATCTGCACTGACTTTCCACTCTAATAGACTACATGACCATAAACAGAAGTCTGCCGATGTCCAGACTATAATGGCCTATATCCAGAGATCCCCGTATCTGCCACCAAAACAGTGCCCCCACATGGGCCCCTTTCAGGGTTGACAGGACACTAAGGGATTCTCCAGTAAACCACTACCAGTATTCCCTTATACAGCCAAGGAGAAACTAAAATAAAATTAATTTAAAAGCTTTGTCAAATTCTGGTAGATACCTCAGCTTCACTCTCTACTTCAAAACCCACTCACTCTGGAGTCCTGGAGAAGGGATTGGGAAAAACTGACAAAAGCCAGTAAAGGGTGAAAATTCTTATCAGAATCAGCTCTCCTGGATCTCTGTCTGTAATGCCTGGTCAAGAGAGGAAGGTAAAATTTCATGTTATCCCTTCCTTTTCAAGATGCATTGGATATTGATGCTTTGTCTCCCAAGGGCAGTTATTGTCTTCTTATTTGTCTCATTTTATGCCCACTTGGCTTGGGAGCCAAAAGGTTGGGGACCCTCGAAATACAGCCAGACAGAAGTGGAGGTTGCACTCCATTGGTGGCTAGTGTCCTAGAGACTGTTGCCAGCTCTCAAGAGGATTGTGTAAGTCTTAATTTTGGCTATCTTTGGGAGTGGCTCTAGATCTTGGGAGAGCAGTATCTTTTGCATCTTCTTTGGGGATGCCTCTTGCATCTAAAAGATTGATCAATACCACCAGGAATATTTACCGTTTGTCCCGGCTAAAACCTGACAAGATATTCAAAAGGACTTTTTTAAGTAGCTCTATGGTTAGAAGTTTGCTGATATTGGAGGCTGACAACCAGAACCTCGTGAAAACTTATTTTTTAGGTCTTCTCCCTTAAGCTAAATGAAACTATGTACCCAGATGGAAAGAAAACTATTTCAAAGACACATAGCTCTAAATCTAGAACACAGGACTCTTTTGGTTTCCATCTTAGGTAAAGATCTTCTCCCTGACCTAAAGAAGCAAATAGAAGATAACATAGTTGGATGGGTGGTCAGCCCTTTAAAGTTGCAGTCCCACTTTAAATTGAATACCCAACTTTAAATTGCAAAACCCAACCAAAAAATGCAACCCAATTCTTTGAGGAATTAAGAACGGTCCTTGTCTTATAAATTATAAATTGTAAAGTCTTTACAAGAACAGAAATGCAGCCCTAGAAGCAATTTAAAACCCATACATCATTTTTATCAATCCCCAAACCTCCCCTGCTACTCGTTAAAAGCTTGTAGGTATTGTAAAATCTTGGATTTAGGAAACAAATCCTCCTCATGGGAGAAGCTTGTATTCTTTCCTCGTGCCTTTGAGATGTAAATGTTCTACCCAGCTTCTCTAGGAACTGAAGGACCTCTCTTCTTCGAAAAGCAAACTTCAGGGAGGTAATTCTCATCAGAAGGAAGAAAAGAAAGAAAAGTGGGGGAAGCTATTTGGAAACTAGGCCAATGAAAAATCTTTAAAAAGTGAAAAAGCCATCTGAACAGGTTACCTTAATTTATTCCATCAATCTGGATCCAGCTGTTCTTTTATAAACTAGTGAGTTTTGCATTACTGTATCCTCAAAATAGTTTTTTTTTTTTCAATTTCTAAATTTACAGTGACGTTTTAAGATTCAAAACGCCTGCAATTTCCCCCAGTAACCTAAAGGGGACAGAAGCTGGTATAGAGAGGCTCCTCCCCCCAACATGTATGGAGGCTGTAGGAAAAGGCATCCGGAGACTATAATGGTTAGGACAGAACGCCGTCTGTTTCTGCACCAACCACACAACTCTGCAAAACGCACGAAGAGCTCTTGATAGTGTCACCAGTAAAATACAATGCATTTCTTCTTCGCAGGTTCAAAGATGGTGTGTGTCTACAATTCAAAGCCTGCTCTTGGACCAGTCTTCTCCTCCACCGTGAAGAGTGGCCACACCTCCAAGAGGGGCAGGTCAGGCATGATCCCTGCCGTGGCCCTCCGCCTCTCATAGTCTCTGATTCTAGAGTACAACTTAAGTATATGCAGCCTAGTCCAGGACAGATACCGGGAAGCGGGAAGAGCTCCCTTAAAGCCCGGACGGGGCGGAGGGTTACAGAAGCTAGAACAAGAGGGCTGAGGCTGACCTGAGATTGTTCTAATATTGCGGCTGAGGAAACTGAGGCCCAGAGAACTTCAGGAGGCAGCCCCGGCTCTTCCAGTAGCTAGTGGGGAAGCAGGAGAGCCCCACGGGGCTCATCTTCTGCCAGCCCTGTGCTGGGGCGCGATGCCCCGCAGGTCAGCTCTTTCTTCCAGCCCAGTCCCTGCGCCTCTGCGCCCAGCGGCGCGTTGAGGCACGGCGGGTGGGGGCACCCACCTGTGGGCCAGGACCGAACTGTTTCCGCTCCCCTCCAGCCGGTGCTCGGGGGCGCCCCTGTGTGGACCGCGGCCGAGTAACCCACAAACGCGCCATCTCAGGACCCGGGCCCTGCCTGCGTGCCGGGTCGCCCCAGCACGGGCTTCGGGCCGTCCCGGTTTCCATAGCAACGGATACTCCGGCCGCCGGTCCCCAGAGACGGCCCGGGGTCAGAGGTCATCTCTGTGACAACGGAAGAAGCTTTCCGCGCTACGGCGGCTCGGACGGGCCGCTTCCGCCGCATTGCGATGCGGAGCACCCAGCGCTCCTAGGCGAGGAGCGGGTGGTGGCGGGTCCCAGAGGCGCGGTCCGCGCGTCACACGCGGAGGAAGACGGTGCTTGGCCTCCGTGTCTCCTGTCTGCGGACTCGATCAGGCAGACTCCGAAGCGACTTCGCCGGGACACCTTGAGGGGCTCGACTCCTGGAAGCAGATCCGAGCCGCAGAGTGGCCGGCTCGCGGTTCGCAGACGACTGTGGCGCGCACGCGGCTCTGGAACGCAGGGGCCCCGCCTGCATTCGTGCCTTGTGCCAGACCTTGTCCCTGGCGCGCTCTCCGCGCCCCCAGCCCGAGGCCCCGGCGCCCCAGCGCCCTCCACCTTTGACAGCGGCTCCACAAGGGAGAAGCGAAATAGATGTGGTTGTGGGATGTCCAAGGAGCTACCGAGTTGGAAGATGACGGCTTTAAAACTGAAAAGAATAAAATACTAAGGGAGGGGGGGTACCTCCTTTCAAAGCAGCTGAACTAGAGGCTGTTTGGGTGCTGCCCCCTCGAGAGCAAAAATAAGCCCCAAAGGAGAGTCCCAGTTACCATCTTCAGATAAGGAAGCTCAGTAAAGAAAAGAGGGACAATTCAGTTGACTGTAGTGAAATGTCTTCCTTTAAAGGAGAAGCAAAATTAAGATGAGAAAAGATAAGGAAGGGGGCTCTTGCAGAGGGAACCTACGATGCGTTCGCTGTTCAAGCCGAGAGTGCCAGAAGGGGAGCCTGCGATTGGCCTTTGAGTTTGTATTTTTGAGTGAGACCTCAAGTTTTGAGATTTCGAAAGAGGGTATTATAAAATGTGGGCCTAGGGAATGTCAGCAAACAGGTTGCTTTATCATGGCCGGAAGAAGAACTAGGAGTCCACCAACAACTTTCCCTCTCTGTTTTATCATAAAGAAACCAAATTCTTGGTTGGCATTGTTGGAAAGCTGTAAGCATTAAGTGAACTTAAGCAACTGTAATTTATACTTGCAGTTACATTCCCACAGTTAACTTTCACAAAGAATCCTACTTTCCCTATTAATTCACTTAATAAAAGTGTCCTGAAAACTTGCTATGTATCATAACTTAAGTTTTTGTCAGGGAACAATGATAAAAGCAATAGTGCCCAACAATTGCTGGGTGACTTTCTTAGATAGCTTTAATAGCTTAAACAAAAGCTTCAGTTTCCCTGTAAAACATGTCTGCATTATGCCTCCCTTTTGCCTTGTAAGACCTTAAGAATTCCTTCTTTCAACTTCCCTTTTGTCATCCTACCTTTTACCTTCTGACCAAAGCAGAAAGTTAGCTTGTAGCAACTAGAGAAATACACAGCGAAAACATCGGGGACAATGCTCAGCCCTTAAAAAGCAGGAGAGCAAAAACAGTGCATCTCTAGAGGCATATGGAGGAACTGAGACGTCTCCTTCGGAAAATTCCCTGTTCTTCAGTGCTCAGGTTCAGCTCTGACAACTCAACCTGGTCTGTGACAAACAAACTGAATCCTTAAAAAGCAGAGACTACGGCATTGCGAAGGTAAAAGTGTCAGTAGTATTTCCCTGACCTACAGTCCCTCCTGGAGGTAATCCTAAGGTGAAGCTCAAAGGTTTTATTAAGAATATAGACTCTATGGGATGCCTGGGTGGCTCAGTCGGTTAAGCATCTGCCTTCTGCTCAGGTCATGATCCCAGGGCCCAGGGATCCAGTCCTGGGATCCAGTCCCGCATTGGGCTCCCTACTCAGCAGGGAACCTGCTTTTCTCTCTTCCTCTGCCTGCTGCTCCCACTGCTTGTATGTTCTCTGTCAAATAAATACATAAAAATCTTAAAAACAAAAAAAGAATATAGACACTACAACACATTGTCTGGTTTAAAACTTAATAGAGGGGAGGAAATCTTAATAGAGGAGCTTCATATGTACTGTTAAATTCCAACCATCTTGCCTTAAGGCATAAGAAACTATTTTGAATAAATGCTTCCATTTTGAGACATCTACATGGTATTTATAGGAGGCTTATGACTCAATTGAGTGAGTTATGATGCCAAAATGTACCAAGGAGTGAAAACTTTGATTGTTGTCCTTGTTGCCATATGTATAAAAACACCACAAAAGTCCCCAATGTTTGTGTTGCTAAAACATGGAAAACTGGGTTTGAACATTTTTAAAGAAATGGATTCACGTGGGAAATGTTAAATATAGTATAGAATTACCTTTAGCGCCTTCTGAAAGCAATGCATAATTTGAACAAATATTCTCAGTTTTAGATGCTGTCTAATATGAGAATAGGCTGGATATGGGTACAGCCAAAGTCATCCTCATTGTTAAAACCAAGTTGAAATTATCATGCATTGGATTTCACACTTGTTAACTTGGATATAATTTCAAAAAAGAAAAATCCACTCTCCCAACAAGTCAATACTGGGAAACCTATGTAAAATGCCTTCTTTTGGTTCATGAAGTGCCATTCATTTTGCTACTTCAGTAACTAAAGCCTGCTGGATGGGGTCCAAGGCCAGCTCTGATTACATGGAATCCCACTCCAAAGGCAACATGTCAGAAGGAGGAGAGCCTCACACCTGTTAGGTGTTCCAGCCATGTAGTCTGAATCTGATGTCTCCATTGGATACAAGCTCAGTGTTTAGAAATGCAGAAGTTATGGCCCATGTGTGGCTCACCCAGCTCTACAGGAACCCAGGATGAGTTGGCAGGCTGAGAAAGGGAAGGAGTAAAAAATGCTTACTTCCTTTTTTCTTCCATCTCTCCCTATTTTCCCACTTCTAAAATGTCATGACAGCTCTACATGTAAAGCAAGGGGTTTTAAAAGAATAACATATATTTAAATGAGGAACAGAGGCGTACCAGATGTTTGGGGCACCTAAAACAGTTTCAGGGAAAGGCAAAAGCAGAACTGAGAGACACAAAAAAAGTAGGAAATAGAAAGTGACATTGAGTTCTACCAAGCCCTCCTTGTTTCATCTCCAAGTTATATGGCGGAAAGAAAGACTGAGTTCATAAAAGGAGACCCTCTGGGCCATGAGTCGGTGGGATTTTTTAAATGTGCTCTGTTGAACTAGGTTTAGGACTTCTGCTTTGCACCCTCCCTGCCACTCCTACTGCTCAGTAAAATTATCTTTGATTATAACTTATCTTAAATTCTGTGCTTTCAAAACCCTATCAGCCAAGAAAATTTGGGGGTCTTGTGAGTGTGGTTCAGTGGTTCCATATATTCGAGGCTCTGTGGCTTCCTCTGCTTGTTGTAGATGATGTGTCTGAGGAGATACCCATGACATGACCTTAGTGTTTCCCTTTATCATGGAATTTTTTTTTCCAACCACATTTCTTAGCAGCTGTCACTCAAAGTCTAGTGACCTATATTAGTATCAAACAGGCCTGTGATACACATCGGTGAGTCCAAACTATCATTGCTGGTTTAAAGAAACACCAAGCCCTCCTCCAGGCTAAATAAGAGCCTTGGACTTAGCATTCCTACTTAATGATTTGCCTATAATACCATCACCTTGCGTAATTCATAAGTGAAAGCTAAGGCGGGTAACTTTTATTCTAAACATACAGCTACTGCTCTACCAGGAAAATAAGGGAAAGTAGGACATTTAAGCATGCATGTGTTCTCTGCTAAGAGTTGTAATGTGAGATACTGGACATTTCTATTAAGATGGTAGATTTATATGCAGGATATATATGCGTATAAGCAGGATTTCTCAGCTATTGCAATTTACTTTAAAAAGCATATACTGTGTGAGTTATTCTTCATGTTCTTTTCCAGTTAAATTTTACATAACTATAACTACAAAAAATTCTTAAAGCAATACCATTTATTGAGTGCTAATAACTTTTGGGTAGATAAATAATTCTGTCCTTAAGTTCATGACTCTATTATCTACTTATTTTCACACCAACATAACTATATAGCAGTGCTCTCAAAGTCCCCTCAGGAGCCTTGATCAAACTACCCATAGTTGTTGACAACTTAAAAATTGGGAATAATCAGCAATTTATTCTATAACTCGCAAAAATTGAGAAGAATTAGTAATCTAAGAAGTCTTCACACTAAATTCATGATCCTGCTACTGGCACTTGGAGGTATTCTGCCAAGCTTCTTAGTTTGAAACCAGTTAATTGTCCTCATTTTAGATTTAAGATAACATAATAGGTAGTAGTCAATCTGTTCTTTCTGGTTTTAACGGTTAAGAAGATTTTAGTCTTTGTTTTATTTTAATTACCCAATTAACTTCTTAGTTATACTGCTATCTTGGGATCAAAAACCTGCAAACAATTTTAGGCTTCATGTTAATAGCAGAAGGAGATTGGAATGTACCAACTACAATCCCGAAAGGGAATGGCTAAGCATGGATTTGATTTGAGTTCAAAAAGCAAAACTTTTAGAAGATGAGATATGACACATTAATGTCACATTTTTTAAATAATTCACAAAACGATCCCATTTCCAGGTTAGAATTCTAACTTCTGGCAATCTAAGACTCCACCATCCCATTAGAATAGTTGGGGATGTTGTCAGACATACTTTGAATTAACCCATCAATTCACACCCAAGTACTTTAGCATTCATAAGCTGCAAAATAAATTACCCTAAAAATAATTTGTCATTTGACACCTTCCAAAATGCCTTGAAAGGGGGAAAAAAATCTACTTTATTCCAGAGAGATCAAAGTAGGTGGAGTGGGGGAGGTGTAATAAAAATATCTTGCCCGTGTACAGGGGGGAAATTAGTCTTTCCAGTAAAACTGCTTACAAAAAAAAGAAGAAGAAGAAAAGAAGAAAGAAAGAAAGAAAGAAAGAAAGAAAGAAAGAAAGAAAGAAAGAAAGAAAAAGAAAAAGAGGAAAAAAAAAAGATAAAAGCCAGTAAGGAAACTAACTTAGCCTTCTGAGAATTCTTTCCCATTCTCCAGTACTATAGAGCGACTGACTTCGAGGTTCCTAAACAAATGGCCAAGTCTTAAAAGGAAAAGAAAAGAAAAGGGGGAAAAAAAAAAAAAAAAGGATGCTTTTACAGTATTCCTTTCTCAGAAGGGAGCTAAATCTACAGGACACGAGAAGCCTTCAAAACCCACTATTTTTACTGCTTGAAAGCACAAATCCTCCCTCCCAAGAGCAGCCTTTGGCTTGTCCCACTTTGCTAAGTCTTGCAAAAAGGGTCTTCACATTAACTCGTGAGACAGTGGTGGTGCGGCTCTAGCTATCACCGGAACGTCAGCAAGTGTTGGGCTCAGTGCGGGGTTGGGGTACACCTCACAGTTGAATTAGGAATGCGAGCGGTAAGGTGACAACATCACTTTCTCCTTGGGCAATGCTCAGGATGGGTGGTAGCAGTTCAGAGTTGCTAAATGCTGAGAAGTTGAGAGCGAGAAGGGTAAAAGGACGGGGAATGGAGGAGGAGGGTGAGAAGGGAAGGAGGCGGCGGAGGAGGCCGAGGAGGGAACAGAGGCGGACGGCGAGAAAGGGGTAGAGCTACAGCACAGGAATGAGAATTCCAGGGCAGGGCACGGGGCCCACTGCAGCACGGCGCCCGCGGGCAGCCAGAGACTCTCCCCGAGCCTCCACAGCTCCCCAAACGTCCCAGGTGGGGCAACTGCCCAGGCGTCCCCCGCCCGCAAGCGAGCATCTGCCCTTTGGACGGTCTAACAACTCGCAGTTCCCCTCCTCCTGCAGCAGTGGGGGCCTCCCGGGGTGCTCAGCCTCCACACCCACCACCTCCATCTCCGCCCACCCACTCCTCCTCCTCCCCTTCCATCTTTTCCTCCCCCTCCTCCTCCTTCGTCTTCCTCCCTCCTCCTCCTCCCCCCTCTCGCTCCGGGCCCCCGCAGACGGCATCCCCCCCCCCCTCGGAGCGAGCCGCCCCAGCTACGCTGCGTTTGAAATGTTCGGAGGCAGGGAGACAGCAGCCACTTGCTGCCTGGCCGCTGGGGCTCGGGGTGCCAGCGCGGCCCCCGGCGGAGCTCCGGGTGTCAGGGTGGCCGCGGGGAGCCATGATCTACTACACCGCAGTGCCGGCGTCAGGAGCCTCCAGCGCTGGGCGGCCACTGCGGGACGCCCGGGGCCCCGCCCCCGCCCCCGACGCAGCCCCAGACACAAACACCCGGCCCCCGAGCCCTCCCCAGCCTGAACTGAACCCCGGGACGCCACACACCCCCGCTGCCCGCGCGCGCGGCTCCCAGACTGGCTTCGCCCAGCCTCCTCGTCGGCGCGCCGCCGCCACCACGCAGCCCTCCGGACTGGCCTCCCCTAGTTGCTCGCCCACAGCTTCGCCGCCACCCCCAAACGCCTCAGATTGGGATACCGGGAAGTGAACCCCCGGGACTCGACTCCCCGAATCACCTGCATTTGCATTTCTTATGTAATGCATTGCAAGTTTCCCGGTTGGAGCCTTTGGAATAGGGGCGCATGATGACCGGAGCCTGAAGCTGGGACCCACGACCCGGCTCGTCCCACCCGCGGGACTCGGGCGCAGGGTTTTGACACTGCTTTTTGGGGTGGGGGGGTTAAATTGCATATACTGGAGGGGCTGGGCTTGTCTTCTCCGTCTGGGGTTCCCCCCAGGCATAAGCCCAGCTCAAGTATTCCCACTGGCAGGAGGTGTCGGAGGCAGACGGGGGAATGAGTTAATACTCGTGCCGGGAGAGCTAGACGGGGGAGGGAGGCGGGGGCTGACGGAGGAGCGGGGCCGCGAGGGAGAGGGCCTCTTTTACTTTGGTAAATGTGATGGGATGACGAATATTGTGCAAGCTAATCAGAAAGTCTAGAGCAGGTCCTCCGCACCTAGCTACGTCCCTGAACCTGCTGCAGAAGTAAGGAGAGCTCGCGGTTCTTTTTCCTGGCAACTACCGAACCTTCAACTGCCTCGGGCAAAACCGTAAGCCACAGCCCTTCAATATTCCACCAAACATAGGTAACCAAATACATTAAAAAAAAAAAAAAAAAAAAGTTTCCTCCTCCCTCCTAGTGATGGATTGTGTCACAGCCAAGAGATGCTGATAATGGTTTTCCGGCTCAGAGACACCCATCCAGCTGTTACCTGTTTATCCATCAACACCTCTATATGCAACACTGTCCTGGTTCCTTTTCTGTTTCCCCTGCCTTCCTGCATAGCAGAACTGCAGATATAGCTCAATGAGCAACAGACAGGTTATTATGAGGAAAAACATAACATGATGCATGTTTTGCTTACCAGTTGGGTTCTTGTTTTTCTTAAGACTCTTGCCACAAAGACACTGCAGCATATGCGTTCCTTTGCTGAAAATGTTCCAAAGAAACCACATTGATTTGGGCGAAAAGCAATCCAGCAGCTTAGACACCCTGAGAAAGAAGAGATCCTTGTGGTTGCATAATAATAATTTGAAATCAGTTCTCCTGAAGAGGGGCACCGGTTTTACCATAGGAAAAACGATAATATTCCGGATCTTCTCCCAGTTTTTTCCCCTCACGTGGTATATTTCTTTGAGACTTCTCAGTGATTGTTTTTTTTCGGCCAGGGTGAATGATTTATCCCCCTCGATCACCACTGGATTATTACCAAAGGGTTGGGAAAAAAATCCTTTTTCAGCATGAAGCCAAACAAAAAAGCAAAGAAATCCCAACAGAGACCAGAACTAATCAGAGAGAACAGTAATGCACAAAAGATCCCCAAAGAGAAAACCATAGCCTTTTACTTGATCGCTATGAGGATGGGTGGGTCTGCAGAAGGCAAAGCAGGATTCATCTCACTGAGAGAAGACTGCCATTGTGTAGCCCCTAGGAGAGAAGGAAAAAAAAAAAAGGAAAAAGAAAGAAAGAAAGAAGAAAAAAAAAGGGAAAAAAAAAAAAACCACCAGCACACACACACACACCAATACCACCTCCGAAATCGAGTCTAACCGCCGAAGACAGAGCCTCCCTTCTCCCAGTGTCGTTTTTTTTTTTTTTATAATCAATCGCCAGTGCTCAGTGGGATCGGATTGAACCTGCAGTTCTCAATCACCACGAAGAAAAGATGCAAATCCAGGTGCCCCCTCCCCTTGTCAGGCTGGTAGTAGGTAGAGAGCGCCACAGATCCCCTTCCTCCTTCCCGTCACTCTCCCAGTTTCCAACAACGGCGAGCATGAGGAAAATCTCCCCTCCGGATTCCTCGCCCAGCCTCGGATGTGAGTTACAGGCATTAGAGGGAGGAGGAGGAGGAGTTGAAGTTTGCATTGAAAAGACTGGCTTTCCATGACGTAGCCACGTGCTTTCAGACCCGTCACCAGTGAGATGCTTCAACCCGCCCGGGGAGGGCAGTGTCACTGCAGTCTCTCCGCTACTTTCCCCCTGGAAGTCCCCCACCGCCCGCACCCAGCCCCAGCCCCAGCCCCAGCCCTGGACCCTCTCCCTCCTCTGCCCAGAATGAGTCGGTGGGCTGCTTGCTCCTGGAGCCACCTAACAAGAGTGAAAAGTGGATTTTGAAAAGGAAAATGAACAATTATAATTAGTAAGCCTTGGAAAATATGTGAGAGGGAAGGGGATTGAAGAGGAACAGTACTTTATGACCACCCCTCACAGCCCAAATGAGTTCTACCTCACTTACATTAGCAAAAAACAGCATAGAAAGCCTCTAAAACATGAAGGAAAACTCAAGTTTCTTTAGTTCTTATTATTTGAATTCTACTTAAAGTGCTGTTTGAAAAATGTAAGAAGACTAGGCATAGGACAAATATGTACTTACAGAAACAGCCTTTTAAAAAGATAACCACTAAAATCTAGGTGGCAAACTATATTTTGGTGGAGAGGGTCATATGAGAAAAGTTAACACCTTTTTTAGACAGACAATCCATTATCCTCAAATAATTGTTTTGAACAGAAAACACTCTGCTTAGATTACACCCTAATTCATTGCTTGTTTCTGTGCCCATTATTGAGCTAGCATTAAATTCACCTTCATTCCCTTCTCATCTACACTAACATACAACCGTGTCACCCCCCACCACCATCTAACCTAACCAAACAGGCAAATTTTCTGCTTCCCCAGGATACAACCCAGCTTCCTTCTTCCTCAGGAAATCAAAAGATTTAAGACAGAACTAAAGATTTTGTCTTATTTGGGGAAAAATACAATGTATAAGATATAGCAACTATTACAAAGAATAATATCACAAACTCCAGCGTACTCACGGTTCTCAAATTAACAAATGTTAGCATTTCAACACATTTGTGACCTGAGCATTTCAGAAAAGTAAAATTGACCTCTCTCACTCTTATTAAGTAAATGGATTAAAGTTATGCCAATTTATTTCCATTTTATGGAAAACTGATATAAGATTTTTAACTAATTTAAAAATAAGTTCTTAGGGGTGTGTGGGTGGCTCAGTCAGATAAGCAACTGCCTTTGGCTCAGGTCATGATCTCAGGGTCCTGGGATCAAGCCCCACATCAGGCTCCATGCTCAGTGGGGAGTCTGCCTCTCCTTCTCCCCCTGCTTATTTCTCTCTCTCTCTCTCTCAAATAAATTAATTAATTAAATATTTTAAAAAACAAAAAATATGTTCTTTGAAGCTCCATTTTAATTCCAAAAATAAAATAAAATAAAATAAAATCTCAAAATGCCTCTACTGCATGAGATCTCAAACTATCTTATAAACAAAGAGCTGTTGATTTGTTGTTGAGGATTGAGTCAAGAAATTGATTTTAAAAAAATTAACACTTTGATTAGCAGTTATCAAAAAATAAAAAGGTAATAACTTTCCCACTGCGAGTTTTTTTTAATATCTGAGATGAGACGTCAAAATTTGTATCCAATACCCAAAACCCTTTTGGGAAACATTAGTCAATTTTAGATAAGATAGAAAAAGAATCTAAAATGAATAAGTTCTATTAATGATATGAAACTGGAAAGTTAAATAGTGATGCCCTCAGTGTGCCAAAAGAGTCATGTCATAAAGCCCAAGGAAACTACCGAAATTAACGGCAGTCTAAATAAAGTTTGGGAAGTAAAGAAAAAGAGAATACGAAGAGTCTAAAAATTTAATGCCAAGTGACTTAGGACAAGCAGTCTGAAAAAAAAAATGAAGAACAGAATTCCTTTTTGAAAGGGGAAAAATGGGATAGCATTGCCAAAAATTAAGAAAGCATTTTTTATTTTAATCAATCGGGGACAAATACCGTATGCTGCTTCTATAACATTCTGGTGTCCTCTCCTGGTTCTAGAATATCCCAATATGGATGGAGGCCAGAGAAACAATTGAGTCAAAAATATTCTCCCATCAAGTTCTTCTGAGTTCACATAGCTCTAAGGTTCTATAAAAGTTTGCTGAGTTCCCTGAGGTATTTCACAAGTAGAGTAAAATCTGGGGAGATGTTCTGTAATTATTAAAAATGTTTACATGCTAAGTTTGTGTAGAAAGAACACTTCTCATACTGGTTCTTCTTGCATTTCCAAATTGGACCCTCTTCTTTACATTATAACCATGAATTTGATCCCTCCTCAAAAAAAGATTTACTGCCAGAAAGCTGTGGTTTGTTTTCCCATATATTGATGGAAAATTTATTGCATCTTTGTCCTATCACCTAAGGAACAACATAAAAGGTCATTAACTGTGACTACTATTTACTGAGAATCTATTATGCCAGGCACTGTGTTATTGCGTCTCATCTTTTTATGCCATTTAAATGAAAAATAAATCTTTTAGTACAATGTATGAGATTTCTATAGTTCCTTTCTATATTTATTGACACATTATGTACTTATGTTACATAGGCTATTATTAATATTATTAAACAAACAAACAAAAAATACCAAATGTTTTTGTCTGGAAAAGATGGCCTAACCCTGGTTCCGAAGGACTTGGCAACTTATGATGACCTCTGAGGCACCCAATTCAATTATTCAACCATTATTTTTTGAGCATTGACCCCCGCCCTCCGCCCGTGAAAGTTTTCTTATAGGACTCCATTTTGCAGGCTAACCCATAATATTAAACCAGCTCTACAGCTACATAATAAAGAAGACCACAAGTAGTCCAAGAATCAACATACGTTTCTGGGGACTGCCAGCTTAGGGATGATCTGAAGATACTTACAGAGACCTGAGTCCAGACCATTATTTAAGACCATGTTTTGGAAGACTATCAGTACTGTTACTTATGTTTTGCCATGCTACAAATCACTATTAGACAAAAAAAAATTAGAACTATTAGAAAAAAAATGCAAGCTTTAGAACACATGTAAGTAAAGCTAAAATGAGGAAAGCTTCATCATAACTACAAGAAATAGCAGTAAAATTTGTAGTATATATAGATAGAAAAGACTGTTTTTCTTTACGCTGAGATAAAATAAACCCATTAGTCACTATCAAGGTCATCTAAAAATTAAAGATATCTACAGCACATCATAGTTAACTAACCTAAAGATAAGTATAATGACTAGAATTTCAGAACACAATATACATTTTATTTTAATATAAAACGTGAACTTTCATAAGATTAGGAATCAAAAGTCTTCATAACTGTCTGAGCATGCTTTTTTCTAATTATTCCCAGGAGTTACTTTTCTATGTCATTCTTTCTTTTAATAATAAAACCCCAGTCCCCACCACAATTTGGGAAAGCACATGGATACCCAGGTAGAGAAGAGAATTCCCCATCTCCATCACAGCAACGTTGTGGTCATGTGACTGGATTCTGACCAATGAGATTTGAACAGAAGAAGACTTCCTGGTCACATTCTTCAAAGGAAATCACTTGTCTTCATTTTTCCCTTTTATCCTCTCTGTGAGCTGAAAGGAATTGTGTGAGCAGCTTTGACAGCCCAGACAGGTACACACCCCAGGATTGAAGTACCGAGATAGAAGAAATGGTCAGAGCAGCCAACCTGTCCTTGACTGCCCAGTTAACCTCTGCACTTTAGATGACAGAGAAAGAAACTTTTATTTTGTTTGAGCCACTGTATTTTGTGTGAATTTATCACAGCAGTTTATTCTCTCTACTCTCTTAGGGACTGGTCTGCAATTAATAACAACACACTTATATTTGGGTTACTTATGTTAAAAGGATAAAGAACACCAAGTACATCACTTATAACCTATTGCTTTATTCACAGCCTGTGACTCTCCTTTCCATTCACCAAAGCAGCTACTGATCTCTTAGCTGCCTTTTATAAACTCTCCTGCTTATCCTCACCACCAGGGCAAACATCCCATTGTCAGATCTTACTTCCTTTGTCTCCTTCTCTGCCCTGCTCCCAGCCCATCAGACAGTAACCTATGACAGTTTGGAGCTTATGACCATAACAATAAAGCTTTGATCACTGAAAGGAGAAGAAAGACAGAGGGCAGAGGGACTGGAAGAAAGAGTAGGTCAGAAAGAAAAAAAGAAGACCAGTGTGTACATGAGGACCTCCATGTCTATATTTACCTTGTAAGCCTTTTTCAAAAACATGGTTCCTTTTGTAGTTTGCACATTATTCCTTCTCTATTGTTTCTGTTAAGGATTATCATCACTTTTTAAGGGGTAATTCTAAATTCTGCATCACTGTACCACTCATTAGTACCATTTCCCCTCTCCCTATGTACCCACATTGATTCACGGCATACAAAACCTCTGCTCCTCTCTCCTAGAGGGAACAGCCTGGAAAGGCAACTCCAGTCCTTCTCTCTGCCTCCTCCCAATTTCTTAATAATGAAGGAATGACTTGAGTGGCTTAGCTCTTTCTTCTCTCTTTCTTCAGATCTATCTGCAAAAAGTTTTCAGACCCCTCTCCTTCAGCTCTTCTCTGTGGGAAACACTGGGTCAGCCTTGGAGCCCACAGCCTGTCTTCTAGAAGCAGGTCTGAAGACTGGTCTCTCTCTGTACTCCTCAGGGGGCTTGGAGCAAACGTCATCAGTGCCCCCATATAGATGGCTTTCATTCTGCCTTATTGATTTCCAGCTTCCCGAATCTCCATCTCTGTACCTGAGGGATTTTTTTCCTTCAACCATGGAAGGGCCCGCTCTCCAGGTACTCACAGAGAAACCTGGGAATGAACACTCCCTAGGAGAATTTCTCAATGACAAAACAGCCAGCTCCCTTACCTCTTGGAGGGATAATGATGAGGCAAGTGTTTTCCATCTTTTCCCAGACTTTCCCTAAGGGATCAAGACAGTCTCGCACTGGGATGGCTGGTTTATCGGCACATAATTGGCCCTCTCCCCTTCCCCATATCCATTCCCCACTCATCTGCTCTATTTTCTCTCAAATAAACTACTTATACAACATCCTCTGTAAAAACTCAAACCAATAAGGGTTAAGAGAGAAAGCAAGGGTTCTGGGCCAATGTGCCTACTCTCTAGAAGCAAACTCTTCCTTGAGAGTTCCTTGAAGTTTCCAGATGGGGAGGTAATATTTGGTGAAACCAATTATTGTCGAGAGGTTAAGTTTCATTCCCCCAAACAACCTCATCAGTAATAAAACTAATATTTATTACTATCTTTCTAACTTGTGTGGCCACATTCCCTAAGTGAATTTGAACTCAGAAGTAGAGAAAAGAGGCAGGATTAATTATCACCTCATAAAACCCCCAAATACTAGAAAATAATATGAGAAAAGTCCCCATCTTTGTTCCTATTACGTTCAAAGAGTATAATCCTAAAGCAGTGAAGAACCTGCCAAGAGACACAGGCAAATGCAGGTGAATTCCCCTGAGTCCTCAGAAGTATGTGTTTCTCTTGGCAAAATGCCACAAAGCTTCATTTCTCATCTAAAGGAACTGTGTCTCAGCCCATATAGGTTAAGTATGCCTGGCAGTAAAGCCCCAATTTCTTATACAGCCTCAGTGAGTGTCTAGGGACCCTTCTTTGCACCTGAGGCAGATGGGAATTAACAGGATTGCCCGCAAATGACTGGAAGGGTTCTACAAATGTGCTGTCATATCAACGTCTCTAGACCCTTACAACGATGCTTCTTACTTAAAAACATTAAATCCTCTTTAGTGTGATTTAATTTCAGTATGAATTAAATATCTTTATTAAAACCAAATCAAAGCAATGGCAACTTCTTTACAGACGACTTCAAACTACACTCTACTTTCTCCCCCACTAACCCAAAATTTTGTTATGCCTTCTTCTAGGAAAGTACGCTCCAGGTGAAAACCATCGCCGTTTATGATCTGAAGTGTTCTCAAGGAAAACTACATCTTCTGTAAGCAGGATCCTATTCCTTATCTCTAGAACTCTTGAATAGGACGACTTTGGATATATCACTTTTCATTTACAGGAGAAATTTGCCCACTCAACTTTCTCAATTCGGGAAGAGACTTATATTTTCAGAAATACAGAATGTTATTTATCCCGGACAATAGTTCATTTTCTAAAATTTGTGTAAGTGGGGAATATGAATTAACATTATGGAATACATGCCTGAAAAGCGGACATATATCCCTCTGCATGATGAACTACCTACGGTCAACTCAGCCACTGCCAATGCCACAATCCAAGCTTGCCAGGAGAAGCCAGGAACCCCTTCTGAAAGTACCTTTTCTGTGTGGCTCCAGGTTAGTTCTCTCCAATGAAAGGGCTTCAAAATGAGACCTGGAAGCAGAAATGAAAACGCCAATTCTCTGAAGACAGTTGACAGGCAGTGCAAGACTCATGGTGGTTTCTTCGTGGCTCCTAAGAACCATAGCTCTCCTAAGAATCATCCCAGTCAATTCTTCAGTTTCTGCTTTCAGCCCGTCGGGCTGAAATAATGCATGATAGTAGACTTGAGTTTCGTTCCTAGCTTTTCCAACAGTCCTAAATCCCCAATTCACATATTAAGACACTTTGAAATCAGAATACAACAAATGTCTTCAGTTTTCCGGATTTATCCTGGATGGAGACACTGTATTTAATCTGCCTACATTCCAAACCATTACAGGTAACTGGTACCTGTTGATAAAGAATTTTTATTGAGTTTGTAATAGTTTATTTGACATCTAAATACCCGGCATGACAATAAGAACTTTGATCCAGGATGTTTTATTACACATCATTAAAAATATAACCTATATGAACAGAGAGATTATTTCTTTCTAAAAGTATTTACTGAGTGCCCTACCAAACATGGACTTCCAAAGACCACTTTGAACTGAATGAATATGACTTAGTTGGGCTTATTTCTTATGTTTCCCCCAGAAAAGAGATTCATAAAATCAACTTCAAGTCTTCTAGAAGAAATGCATGGGATTATATTACTTCTAAACCCAATTTCCCTGTCATTAAGTTAAAATATGTCTTTTATAAAGCAATTTACCAAAATCAATGTAAAAATTACAACTTGAAAAAATGTGTCATATATACTAATGTTTAGATTGCAGAGTAAATGAAGAAAAATGCCAACTCAGAGGATTTACACTCCAAAAAATAAATGGCACAAGTTTGTTGGACCATAAATTTCTAGAGGTCAAAGATTGAAACTACTTAACTTGCTTACTACAGCATACTAATAACCTCGATGTGTACATATTTAATTATCCCAAACATGTGATTTCCACAAAAATGTAGATTCTAAAGATTACACTATGAGAAAAACACCCCATTTCTTTGTTCACATCAACAGACATTTTCATGAACATTTATAATATTGCAGATTTAAATGCACATAATTGAATTGCTGTCCATGCAGGTGTGAAAAATGTTTAAAATACTGTGTTTGAACATTAATTTGGTTTAATGTATTTTTGGCATCTGGACAGTAATGCACTTATACTTTATTACTTGTCTGAATGACATAAATAATAGAATATATACACATATGTATAATGGCTCAAGATAATTATTACTTAGCATTAACTTTGTTTTTTTAAGATCAACATGGCAATAAAAAATGCACAAGTAATTCAACAAGCATATCCAGGCCAGTGGTTTAGGTTTTATTTCAGGAATTTATGACTTGGATAAAATTGCAATAAAAATATACAAACATCATATTTACAGCAGCACCAGCAGGCATCAAAATCTCAGCTTGAATTTGAGAGAAAAATAAAATGGGGAAAAAAACACACCATCAACAATATTCTAGTTTTATTTCCCATGCTGTAGGAAAAAAACACCACTAGTTACAGAGAAACGTGACCATGTATTTCTTGAACGCTGAAACTTCAGGGGCACCTCAATGTGGAAGCGTGTGTCTGGACTAAAATGCAAGCCGCATTCCATTGGTCGAGCTAGTGCCGAGACATCAGCCTACATCTTTTTCGCATTGGTTCACCCTGGGGCTGACTTTTTCTCATTGGTCTTCCAGGCATAGTGCATTTTTCTAATTGGCCAACCCAGAAGCTATGCTTTTTCTGATGGTCTGCCTTAAAGAGAGGCATTTTTTCTGTTTTTTTGTGTGTGTGTGTGTTTTTTCCCCCCCGATTCGCACAGAGCTCTTGATTCTTGGCTTTCCTGCCTAGGACATACAAAGACAAAGGAGACCCACGAGAAGTTCCCATGAGACCAAGGAGACTCTTCTCTAAAGAAGAGAATGTTGCACATAGATTGATCACAGAAGATAGATTCAGAAGGAATGGTTAAGTTTTGAATACAGTAGGAAGTTTGAAATTTAGATCTTGGCTCATTTGCCACCCTTCTTTAGTTGGTTAGCCCAGACGATAATGAGCCTGATGATATTCTGAGGAATTTTGTTGTTCTTTAAAACCCGTCAATCACTGGCTTTATTGACGTCTTTGTACCAAAATCTATTCTCAAGCACCCCGTCTCTCCAATTTGTTATGTGTTCATTTCTGCACAGGAAGAATATATATCTAAAATATACAAAAGTCAGCATTGAATAGAAGTCGATCAGAAGCTGACTGGACCGCTGGTCTGTATCTAATGTATTTGAGGATTAATAGTTCTATTTATTTACAAAATATTTGCCAATCTGTATCATGCATGCCTACCGATTTTATCTCCAGCATTTAACCAGCCAATTCATCAGAAATTCGGCCAGCCTCTATGTCTGTGAGAAAATCTGCACCCCTAAAACATTTCAGCTCTGTCTAACGTGAGACCGACCAATAAATGTTTAAAAATTCCAACCATCGGCGGCCTGAGTGGCTCAGTTATTTAGCATCTGCCTTCCACTGAGGTCATGATCCCAGGGTCCTGGCATAGAGCCCTGCATTGGACTCCCTGCTCAGTGGAGAGCCTGCTTCTCTCTCTCTCTCTCTCTCTCTCTCTCTCTCGCTCGCTCGCTCCTCCTGCTTGTGCTCTGTCAAATAAATAAATAAAATCTTAAAAAAAAAAAAATTCCAACCATCTCAGTTAGTTCTTTCTCTCTCCCTCTCTCCCCCTCTCCCTCCAACATGTTACTTGCATGAACACACACATACACAAAACTATTTGAGTTTGATTTTTCCTAAATTAACCATTTTTATCACATTCTTCTGAAAAGTAACTAAGTGACACAGTGTTGCCTGCAGAAACGGATTTTGTGGGTTTTTGAAAACACTGGCTTCAGGGAAATAAGGATATGGAACAGGTTGGGACCATTTCCACAAAATGGGGCTGAGTAAAATCCTATCAGGTTTGGCGTTTAAATAGTTTTTCCAAGACCAACACACCATTTCTCTTACCTCTTCTCCACCACCTTTGTCCACGTTGGAATTATGGAAAATGAGCAAGTTCACCAGCAAGTCATGAGCAAAATGCTTCACTGACCCTTTGCACTCTGCAATGTTATAGTTTTACGTTTAAACTAGACTCTTCGGGGAAAACATCATTAAGTGCATTTTTATTTCAAGGTATTCATTTATCTGCTATTCACTTATCCCAATAATCTATAAACTCTGTCTTTTACTTGTTCATCTATTAAAATTTCTTTTTTATTATCTTTCTGTCCTTGGTTCCTGTACTATTTTCTTTTTATCATTATTCTCATTTAAAAGTGATGTGTTTAGAGAATATGGTGTGTTGAGACTTCCATAGGACCTGGTGCATGGCTGATTTTCACTCTCTGATCACTCTTAAGATTTTTCTATTTCTCTGATGATCTGTAGTTATTCTGTGATGCGTTTATGGGTAGATTTATCTCTATTGAGGCTATTTTATGCAGTGTACCCTCTTCCTGAATTCCAAAATTCTTTACTCTTCAAATATTTACTCTTTGCCATTCTCTTCTTCTCTTTTCCTAGAAATTCTAACGTGGAAAATATTGATCCTTTCTTACTTTGTGTGTTTGGCTTATGATTTCTTGTGCGTGTTTGATGTAAGCTGTGTTTTTATTTCTCTATTAAAGCATCTTAAGAATACTCACATTGAAGTCTCTGTCATATCGTCCTATGAAGTAAATGTCACGTGGGTTAAATTCACATTCTGACTGTTGATTTTGTTAGTGGTTTTCTTAGCGTACGATTCAAGTGTGTGTTGGAATTTAGGCTTTTAGAAGGTGGGCAGGAAGATTCTGTTTAGATCTTTATTTCTCTCCCCTCTCTATTCTCCCTCATTATGCCTAATGGCTGCTGCCTCCCTGTAGCACCTGCCAGGCCCACCGTCCAAACCAAATTCCAGAGCATTCCCCGTTCTCACAAGCTGCGGTGATGCACAGGACACTGCACATTAGATCCCTGATGCAGTACGTGACCCTGAAAACTTGCCTAGTATGGCAGGGTTGTTGCTATCTGGAACATTTCCAGTAACTGTGGCAGGAAAAGAAAGAGTGTGGAAAAGCACGTACTGGCTTTAGAAGCTTCCTTTTGGAAACGAGACACATGACTTGTGCTTCCATGGCCCTGTTGCAATTCTTCTGACCACAACTGGTCTTCTGACCACAACCGTTTGACAGTGTAGTGAAATATAACCCTCCCACAAGATGGGAAACCAGAGACTGGTCATTAGGAACACAATGTTTCAGGTTTGCCCTGCCCAACACCAAACATCTGTCTTTCTCTCCTTTCTCCAGGCTGATATACTCAACCCTCGCCAGAGAAGACTTAAAAGTTCCATCCAATCACTGCTCAAAGCCAGGCTCTCCGAGCGACACACAATAGTTTCTACCGCATAGGGAGATGAGGCTTTTCTTGATCTGGAGACTCAGGAACTAAAAGAGACAAAGTATCTGCTTCTCATACTCCCAGAAGATAGTGGGAAAGGATAACACTGGTGTACTTGCTTTTGCCGAAAGAGGGAAAAAAGAGAGAGAAATTGAGAAACACACACACACACACACAGAAGGCCCTAGGAACTAGCAAATTTAAACTCCCGCTGAGCAAATGCCATGAGGAGCTCAAATGCCAGGGGTGGGATGTGCTGTGCTCTCCGGGAGGACCTCCCAGCCCACTGCTTTCCACACCCTTTGATTCAACTCAGCAGAGGGCCTCCTTTTTTTCTTTACCATCCTTGGTCACAACTTGAGAGAGCATTGAAGAATATGCCTTCCTTGAGAGCCAAGCTTCTCAGCCAGCTTCCCTCCAACGGAAGAATGGGCGCTGTCTCAGTCTGTTCAGGCTACTATAACAGAACACCATAGACTGGGCGGCCTATAAACAGAAACTTATTTCTCACAGTTGTGGAGGCTGGGAAGTCCAAGATCAAGGCACTGGCAGAGTCAGTGTCTGGTGAGGGCCCTCTTCACAAGCCAGAAGGGGAAGGGATCTCTCTCCAGTCTCTTTTATAAGGGCATGGATCTCACTCATGAGATCTCGGTCCTTACAACCTAATTGCCTTCCAAAGGCCCCACCTCCGAGTGCCATCGCATTGGGGATTAGGTTTCAAACTATGACTAAGCAGCAGGTGTCTATGTGGCTTATTAAGTATCAATCATAGTCTCTATCAGTCTAAGCTGATGCCTCTTTGTGCTGTATAATTCTCTCAAAAACTTAGGCATCTTGTTATCTATCTTCTTCCCATCCATTTTCTTGTTCCATGCCCCACAGCCAGTGTAAGTGCAGCTACCATGTGCTCATAAGGCATCTGTGGGAAAGCCACACACAGTCTCTTTTTCTTGAGCCATTTGCTCCAACTATTTACTCGGAGAATGTTAATCTATTCAGAAAGTTTAACAACCAGCGTGATCAACATGCTCTTTACTTGGTCCTTACCTTAAGACTGAGTCTTCATTAGCCTCTGACGTTCCAGGAATTTCTCAATTTTATCTTTTGAAGCTTCAGTCTGACATGTACTTCTCTTTTCAACCTACAGGTCCCTGAATATATAGACGATCTCTATTCTTTTTCATTCTTGCTTGCAAATTAGCCGATATTGTCCTGATCTTGTCTCTTTCTTGTAATAAACTTTCAAATGCAGTCAACAATAGCCAATGCATGCTTCTAAAAACTTGTTTTCCCATAAAGCTACACATTGATTAGGCATATAATTTGCCTTCTAAGTTAACACAGGCAACCATTTTACTAAGTAATTTGCCACTACATAACATGGATTACTGTCCTTCTAACCTCCATTATCAGTTTCCTTGCAAACTAATGCTTACCCCATAAACCAAAGCCACATATTTAAGGTTGTTTGTTAAAATAGCACTCCAATCCTGATTCCAATTTCTGTTTCCATCAGATGCATTTGATTACACCGCAGGAGTACACAACCCTAGAATTTCAGTGGCTTCAAACAACAAATGTTTATTCCTGTGCCCCATTTTTATGTCCATCACAGATGGGATGGTGGCACTGATCCCCATCATTGTTGTCCTTACTCTGGGCTACAGCCTGATAAGAAGAGTCACTCTCTGAAACATCACCAATAACCACAGCAAAAGGGAAGAAGAGCTTGTGAAGCATGACTCTAAAAACTTCTGCCTAAAAGGGACAGACATCACTTCTGCTCCCATGGTCACACAAGATAGGTAAGTCTAATCCTCAGGTAGGAAGCAGAGCTTGGTTTGGTGGAAAATGTTAGAATTTATCAAGTCAAAGAAATATACTTACTATTTCTAAAAGAGATAAAGCCAGGCTTGCAAATTTTAGCAGGGAACTGGAAAATATGAAATGACGTAAGATCTACAAATAAAAGTATGCTGGATTCTATGACTGAAACATTCAAGTGAAATTAGGAGCTAGAGGAACAGGTTTAAGAGCAGATCAAGCCAGACTTAAGACTTTGAACTAGAAAGAAATATCTATGCAGCACATTACACAGACAGACAAAGATAGGCTAAGAATCACAGAGCATGTTTTAAATTAAAGACAACAGCAAACAACATTCTCAAGGAAGAAAGAAAATGAACACATAATGGAAGGTCAGAGATGCTAGAAGAAATAAAGAATAAATAAAGTGAAAAGTAAAAGACTTAATCTAAATAAGCACTCTAAAACAAGTGACAATAATGTCTTCTGTGATTTATTTTCTATACAAAGAGAAATAAAATACATAACAGCCATAGTTTTGAGGTTAGTTTTAACACTGGACTTTAATAAATTAAGAATGCATATTATAACTTCCAGAGTAAAAATTAAATAATAAAAATAGCGTATGACTTTAAATAGTGGGAAAATATGATCATAAAAATTATCAGTCCAAAAAGAAGTAAAAAGGAAAAAACAAAAGACACATAAAATGGGTTCAACAAATAGAATATATATAATAAGGGAGAATTTTAACCCAAATATATTCCTAATTATATTAAGTGTAAGCAGATGAAAAGATTCAGATAGAGACAAAGACTTTCAGATTGGATTAAAAAAACAATAACAATGATAATAACTTTAAATTATTCATAAGAGACATGCAATGTAAGAAATCAGAGGAAAAAAAGCAGTAATAACAAGAAAAATGTACCATGCAGAAATTAAGCAAAAGAAAGTTTTTCTTCATTATGATAAAATGTATAATTATCAGAAATATAAAAAAATTTTACATTTGTGTATACATGTTATTGTGGCTCCAGAAATTTTTAAAAATATACACACGTATTTTTAAAATTAATTAATTAAAATTAAATTAAAAATTTATGCATCTACAAAGAGAAGTGAGAAACACACCATCATAATGGGAGATTTTAACACTCTCAACAGACAAAATATTAATAAGCATATATAAAATTTAAACAGCATAATTAATATTAACTAATGGAGACAGAACTATAAATATATAACCCTGCACCCAGCAATGATGACTGTATCTTCTTTTCAAGCAAATTTGAAACCTTTATAAAATTTGGCCATATGCTGAGGCACAAAGAAGGTCTTAACAAATTTCAAAGACATGAAAGAGTACACAGGATGTTCACTAATCAAAGTGTAATTAATCAAGAAATAAAACAGAACAAAATAAGTATAATCCACATATATTAGAATTTAGAAATACATATTTAGGTGACCTATGGTGAAAGAAGACTTTACAATGGAAATTAAAAATATTTAACTGATGGGGGAACCTGGATGGCTCAACTGGTTGAACCTGGGACTCTTGATTTTGGCTCAGGTCATGATCTCGGTTTGGTGGGATGGAGCCTCACCTCTGCCTCCATGCTCAGCTCAGTAGGGCATCTGCTCAAAATTCTCTCTCTCCCTCTCTGCCCCTCCTCCCCTCTGTGCACACACACTCTCTCTCTCTTTAAAGTAAAAACAAAAGCGAAAATGAACTTTTGGGACTTCATCAAGATAAAAGCCTTCTGCACAGCAAAGGAAACAGCCAACAAAACAACGAGGCAACCCATGGAATAGGGGAAGATATTCGCAAATGACACTACAGACAAAGGGCTGATGTCCAAGATCTATAAAGAACTCCTCAAACTCAACACTCAAAAAACAGATAATCACATCAAAAAATGGGCAGAAGACATGGACAGACACTTCTCCAAAGAAGACATACAAATGGCTAACAGACACGTGAAACAATGTTCATCATCATTAGCCATCATGGAGATTCAAACCAAAACCACATTGAGATACCACCTTACACCAGTTAGAATGGCCAAAATTAATAAGACAAGAAACAATAAGTGTTGGAGAGGATGTGGACTAAGGGGAACCCTCTTACACTGTTGGTGGGAGAGCAAGTTGGTGCAGACACTTTGTAAAACAGTGTGGAGATACCTTAAGAAATTAAAAATAGCTACCCTATGACCCTGCAATTGCACTATTGGGTATTTACCCCAAAGATACGAATGTCATGGGAAGAAGGGCCATATGTACCCCAATGTTCATAGCAGCAATGGCCATAATCGCCAAACTGTGGAAAGAGCCAAGATCCCCTTCAACAGACAAATGGATAAAGAAAATATGGTCATATATACAATGGAGTATTATGCTGCCTCCATCAGAAAGGATGAATATCCAACTTTGTATCAACATGGATGGGACTGGAGGAGATTATGCTGAGTGAAATAAGTCAGCAGAGAGAGTCAATTATTACATGGTTTCACTTACTTGTGGAACATAAGGAATAACATGGAGGACATTAGGAGAAAGAAAGGAAAAGTGAATTTGGGGAAATCAGAGAGGGAGATGAAGTATGAGAGACTGTGAACAGAAATTCAGTTAAAGAATAGCAAATTGCCCAGATAACCTAGGGTTGGGGTGGGGAAGTAACAAAATCAATAAGATGGAATACAAAAAAATAAACTAATAAATATAATTATAAGCTAAACAAGATCAACAAAGCTTTGAAAAACTGACAAACCTGATAAACCCTACTCCCCCAAAATAAATGGAGAAGCACACACATACCCAAGCACCCATGCAATATTGGAAATGAAGAAGGGACTATCACCACAGATCTTGCAGATACTAAAAGAATAAAAAGAGAAAATAATGAGTCACTTTGTATGAATAAGTTTTTAATGTTACCTACTTAATTGGCATAGCTTTGTGAATTATGAGGTACACACCCTTGTACTCATTTCACAGATCAAAAGAACCCGAGCAGCTCCCAGAAGCTCCCAGTGTGTCTAATGGTAATCACAGCTCTCTTCCTCTGAATTTCTGTGACTGACTTTTAGCTCATTAAAATTTCAGCCTTTCTTCTTTTCCAATACAAACATTTTAGATGATAAAATCCTTCCATTTTTCATTACCATTAGTTGAATATATTTTTAAAGATGTATTTATTTTATATCTTTATTTAATTTTTAAAATTTTATTTTATTTTTTTAGTGTTCCAAGATTCCTTGTTTATGCACCACACCCAGTGCTCATGCAATACGTGCCCTCCTTAACACCCACCACCAGGCTCACCCATCCTTCTACCCTCTCCCTTCCAAAACCCTCAGTTTATTTCTCAAAGTCCACAGTCTCTCGTACTTCCATAAAGTGGGCTGTAGGGAGCCAAGACAAAGGAAGGGAGATAGAGAAACAAGTGAGAGTGGGAGGAAGGGGAAAGTCAGAAGAGTGGCTCTAGAACCCTCAGATGGGAGGTACCAAAGACTGTTAATATCCCTGTGGGATGGTCCAGTTGAAAAAGAAGAAGCAAACAAAGCTGGAGGGTGAGTATAAGAATCCAAGAATCAAAGGATATGAGAGAGGGGCACCTGGGTGGCTCAGTTGGTTGAGCGGACAACTCTGGCTTTAGGCTCAGGTCATGATTTCAGGGTCTTGGATCAAGCCCCACATGGAGCTTCATGCTCAGCATGGAGCCTGCTTGTGGATTCTCTCTCTCTCCTCTTCCTCCTCCTCCTCTATATTCTCCCTGCTTGCTTCCTCTCTCTCTCTCTCCCTCCCGCCCCCAAATAAATAACTAAATCTTTTAAAAAAGATATGAGAGAGCTAAAAGCGATGGGACTTGGAAGTGAAAAGATGGAGAAATTTCTAGCTAATGATTTCAATGTTTAAGCAAAATGTGAATCCAAGTTAAGAGTGGCAATGAAAGTATAGGAAGAGGGAATGAGAAATTTATGGAGAGAAGAAAAAGAACAAAACAGTTAAACCAAGAAGTCAGAAAGCAATTTATAAGACAAATCCAGCTGAGTTGTCAGTCAGAGTCAAGTGTCCCTTTTGAATTTTGCATGATTTCTTTAAAGGGAAACCAGTTGGCCCGACCGCATCTCTCTCCCCCTGCAATGAGCATCTGTCTGTATGTAAGCACAGTACTTGTGGTTGGATGTTGAGTCATCATAGACTGGGGTTTTACCAGGCAAAAATGACAGAAGGAGCAAAAAGAAGGTTAAGGAGGATGCAAGTGAGGAATAATCAGATAAGGCACGGGCTCTGAGTTGCATAAGGAAGATCATGAAAACAGGAAAGAGGGGTTAGATAGTAAGAAAGTATTGGGGTAGATTAACCGGAGATGATTAATCGATGAGAATTTTTACAGTAAGATTATCTATGTCCATGAGCTGTTAAGAAGGGAAGTGTTGCAGAATTGGGATAAACTGAGGATTTCAAAGGCAGTACAGTTTCTCCCAATGACAAGTTCTCGGTTGGACTATGGGAGTGGAAGGCTAGCAGGGGAGGGAAGCAAAGGATGATGGGAGAAATATTGGTCAAGGAACTGAGAAGCCAGCATGCTGGATGGGACATGTCCCAGGATATCCAAGTCACTGGAAGGGATGGTATGAGTCAGGAAGAAGGAGAAAGCTCTAGTGAGGAAGCTCTCACCAAATGAGGGAGAGTGGCCGGGAGCTCAGTAGAAAGCAAAGAGGGAGAGAGGAGAATTATTACACTGGCTGGAGAGTATCTGCCCATCAGATCAACCCTGCACTTGTTCTGTGCCCCCAGACACTCCCAGATGCATTACTTCAAGGGATCCCTTGCCTTGTGGTTTCTTGTTCGACCACTGGAGAGCCTCTCATGAGATTGGAGGCAAGGAGGCCTGGATATCTATTCCCCAGATTGGATGAGGCTGACTGTCCCTTGGCTGAAGGTCACCAATCATTCAAGACAGACAATCCTACAAGATTCTCCCATTCCAGGTTTTGATAATAACTCCTTCCTTCCTCCTTTGAGGTGGCCTCTGGTTTTAGCACCAGGTTCCTGCACTATTCTGTGTGGTTTCTCTATGCCCTATTTGTATTTTTCTGAATGCTCCCTTTTTAAAGCCTTCTTTGAATGTTCCTACTTTGAGTGTGCCATCTGTTTCCTTGCTGGTACTCTGACTGATACCATGATAGACTCCAACAGTGTGAGCATGGAGTTTTGGAGAGATAGATAGATAGATAGATAGATAGATAGATAGATAGATAGATAAGGAGGAGGAGGGAGGAAGGAAGGAAGGAGAGGAAGGAGAGGAAGGAAGGAAGGAAGGAAGGAAGGAAGGAAGGAAGGAAGGAAAGGGAAGGGGAAGGGAGGGGAGGGGAGGAGGGGGGAAGGGAGGGGAGGAAGGAAGGAAGGGAGATAGCAAGGAAGAAAAAGAGATCAATGATCCAGAAGTGGTGATGAGAATTAAAAGGACACCTGCCCCACCACGTGACTCAGAAATATGTGGTGCAAGGAAGAGAAAAATAGTGCATCTGATTGGAAGGCTCTAGGGAAAGCAATTTCCTTAGTGACCTGCCAGACATCTGGTAGAAGTCAGTAGTTGAAAGAATGAAAAAAAAAAAAAAAAGATTTGATGGTTGAGAGGAATATGGAACAAATTAGAGGAAGGCTGTCAGATGTCAGATTTCTTAGCCCTATAGATCTATGAACCATTCTGATAAGAATTAATTCCCTTTGAGACAGAGGAGTAATGACCCCAAAGGTAATTCAGACACTATCAGAGCTGCCTCCTCAGTTTCAGAGAAGAGGGCCATTGTCTCGGTTTCAACAGGCAAGATGGCAATCACCTGGAACCTTGGGAATATGACTCTTGCCCAGCAGAACAACAGAGGCAGGACCTCCACACACTGGGTCCGGAAAGCAGAGCACTGAAATAAAGAGCATCTTGAATCTTAAGATCTAATGATATTTACTTGCTTAGGACCCATCACCCATTCCTTCTTCACGATTTCTCCTTTTTGAAATGGAAATGTGTATCCCATGACTGTCCCACCATTGTATTTTGGAAGTACATGACTTACCTGGTTTCATAGGTTTACAGCTGGAAAGAAATTTGCCTCAGGATGAATCATACATTGGGTCTCACTCATTTTGATTTAGATTATATTTAGACTTTAGACTTTACACTCTAGAGTTAAGGCTGAAGTATGTTAAGATTGTGGGGGGCAAGCTGTTAGGATGGAATTAATGTATTTTGCATGAAAAAAGGAATGGATTAGGGATGGGGGGCCCAGAAACGGAATGTTCCTGTCCCTCTAAAATTCATGTTGATGTCCTAATCCCCAATGTGATGGTATCTGGAGGTGGGAACTTTGGGAGGTGATTAGGTTTAAGGGAGGCTAGGAGAGTGGGGCCCCCACAATGGAACTGGTGCCTTTCTAAGAAGAAGGGACTGGAGCTGATTCTCTCTTCTGTGCAAGACACAGTGAGAAGGCAGCTGTCCACAAGCCAGGAAGAAAGCTCTCACCAGGAATAGAATCTACCAGCACCTTGATCTTGGATTCCCCAGGCTCTAGAACTGAGAGATATAAATGTCTATTGTTTAAACACTCAATTTATGGTACTTTGTTATATCAGTTTAAGCTGACTAAGATAGACGGGAGATGGCCAGTCAAAGAGTAGTGACAGAAATGGAAGGGAATTTTGCAGCTTGGGACAGATTAAGGGTATACAGGAAACATAAAGGAGATTTCAGGCAGTAATGAATGTCTGTAGAGCTTCGGACTTCTGAGGATGACCAAAGCAAACAGGGAATCAAGGCAAACAGGATTGGAGACAGAGGGGCTTTGCATTCTAGCATTGCATTATGACCTCAAACACTTCAATTATTGATCTTGCAATTGGCCATTTGGGTCATAAGCAATTTTTTTGGCAGGCACCAGGACAAGGTCACTCTTGTAGGCTTTGGTCAGTGGTCTAACTACAGATAAAGGGCACTCCTCTCAGAATGCAAAGATTATTCTGCAAGTGCTAGAAATCTTTTTAAAGTGGAAGAGACTGGGATGTGTTAAAAGCTGATGGGAAGGAGATCAAAACAAGCAAAGGATTGAAGACACAGGACAAGAGGGCAATTGGTCAAGAGAAGTCCGAGAGGCAACCGGATCCTGAGCATGGGTGATGGGATGTCTTTCATTCTGGCAGGAAGGAAACATTTTGCTAAGATGTCCCAGGATCTGATGAGAATAACAGGTAATTTACTATGCACGCTAATTACTCACAGTGAATCTGTAATGGCACACTAAAGTAACAAGCTCTGGGCTGGACAGGTCTGTAACCTTCTCTGTGTATTTTTCGTTTCCAGTTTGACCTGCCCTGGGATCTCTGTTTCTTTCTTTTTGGCCACTATGAATGTTACCAGTGGTTCTTACCTGTGAGTAGAGCCATGCAAGACTGCATGTCTTCTTTGTATCTGGACACTCAAGGCAAAAATTAGGGTTTCTTCTCTGCCCTCTTTTGGTCCAGCAGAAACATTCTCCATGTTATGGTGATACTAAAGATGTTAAAGTTCCTGTGGTGGGGAGGGGAGATGTCCTTAACTGTTTTGACTCCAGACATTGTAGTGTGATGCCTCCTGTAGAATAAACACCACCACACATGCCCAAGTATTATCGACTGGGAAGATCACTAGTTACACTAGCTCCGCTAAAGCAGTAATCATCTGCACACTGTGAACAGGGACAGGTGGGTCAAAATCAAAAGATCAGAGGGACAAACAAAATCGAATGAAGGAAGTAGTGGTGTTTTCCTAAATGATCTGAAAATCAGAAACCAAGTCCAAAGTAAATCCAGAGAGATCCCATGTCCAAAGGAGGCAGCCCAGGGTCATGTTACAAAATAAGAGTGAAAAAATAAATGGGGAAAGGACAAGAAAAGCTTTCTCAGCTTGTCTACAAAGACCTTCTGCAAGCATAGATCCATGAGGAGGAAAGAGAAAGTCCCCAAGATGCCCAGGAGAAAGGGAAAAGTAACACTGATACTAGTTTGGGAAGGAAGAGAAGAATGCGAGAGATCTGAGAGATGACAACATAGGAGAGCACCTGGCACCCCCTCTTGAGCACAGACCAGTGACCATTTCCAAATGATTTCTGGGACAAAGGCTATTAACATTCTACCATTGGTTAAAGGGAAACCTATTAAGAAGCAGCTCAGCGGCGTGTCTGCTATTCCATGGGAATAGTCCTGTTCCCCTACCACAACGACCTGAATACACACACACATTTCACATAGTGAACCCCTCATATAACTTGATTCATGTGCATAACCAGGTGCATATTTCCTCTGAACAAAATGTCTCCCACCCAGGGGACTGAAGGTGACGCTGATCGGAGAGCAGAAAAGGTTCTTTGATCTTTGAGACTCCAAGATGCTGAGGTGGAGCAGCCCGGGATGGGAACAGACTCCCAGGTCACCAGGCGCGTTTTGGGGCGGGGTGTTGAGGTTGGGAGGTCCACGGCCAATTCCAGGACAAAGGAGACCGCTCTGGGGCAGTTGGCCGGCCTGTGTTTCAACAGTGACACCATGTGGCAGCAACGGCTACAGGGACAGCAGAAGACCATTAGACCTGTTTTCCTCTCTGCCACAACTGATTATTGACTGGGACTGCTGACGCCTCAATCACAAAGCCCCTGAGGGTTTCTTACCTGCGCGACTGCGCATGCGTGCTCTGCGTGGGGGCGCTGCCGGTAGCTGGACGCCTGCGCAGAGAAGGGAGAGCTTCGCAGGTTGAGAGAGGACCAGGTCCAGTTGGAAGAAGCAAAGAGACATAACCGCTTTGCACCACTGCTAAACCAGGTGACTCCAGCCTTCCAGCAGGTCTTACTTCACACAGTTCTTCCAGGGGTTAGCTGTGTGACGTCAGAGACATTCTTCAAGCCATCTGAATGTCTGTCTCCATATCCGCCAATGGTGATGAGGGACGGGATCACTGTGACCGTCGCAGCCATGATTCCACGCTGTGAAGTCTCACATCCTTTCTCCGCTTCTCGGGGCGTGTTGAAATGATGCTTTGGGCGTCAGCATGAGAAGAACAAGCCAAGATTGGAATTGGCTACATTTCTGAATTGTTTATAACTATGACAAATTTGGACTAAACTTTATGAAAGGGAAATGATTAGATCAATATGGTAAATTGATATTAAGAAATATTACGAAGTTATTAAAAATGAAGCCTTTGGTGAACTTCAGTGATTTTAGAGATTTCTGATAGAATATAGAAGTGAGAAAGGAAGTACATAAAGCTTCATATGTAATTTAACGAAGATCACAATTCATATATAGAATTCACATATGCATATATGCATCAATATGGAATTCACAGAGGCTTAAAGAGATACAAAACTCTTTTTTTAAAGATTTTATTTATTTATTTGACAGAGATCACAAGTAGGCAGAGAGGCAGGCAGAGTGAGAGGGGGGAAGCAGGCTCGCTGCTGAGCGGAGAGCCTGATGTGGGGCTGGATCCCAGGACTCTGGGATCATGACCTGAATTGAAGGCAGAGGCTTTAATCCACTGAGCCACCCAGGCTCCCCGAGATCCAAAACTCTTAATAATGTATCTTTCATGGTTTTTTAAAGTGCCTGGGGGCATATTCTGATTTTATCTTCGTTAAGTAAAACACTTTAAAAATGAAATTAAATAATAGCACTACTTTATAGCTTTCTCAATTTAATACATACAGTGAGACCTTAAGTCGCACTTTCCTCTGATATAACTTGATTCATGTACATAACCAGGTGCATATTTCCTCTGAACAAAATGTCTCCCACCCAGGGGGCTGAAGGTAAGCTGATCTGAGAGAAGAAAAGCTTTGATCCTTGAGACTCAGAGATGCTGCAGCTGAGTGGCCCGAGGTTGGATCAGACTCTCAGATCACCAGGAGAGATTAGGGCCACCGTCCTAAGAGATTAGGGCTTCATCTTGCCATAAGAGATTAGGGCTCCCACTTCTTCCCATTAAAGTGGGAGCATCAACACTCCCACTTTAATGTATAGAAGATGTTCCATATTTCCTCCAAATGTGTGTCCACTAGTTCTTGGCTTCATTCTAGTGGATACCAATCCCAGATTCTGAAGTGGATACTAGAATTGTGCCAGACAGATGATTTGCAAATACTTTCTTCCATGGTGTGGATTGTGTTTTCACCTTTTGGAAAATGCCCTTTGCAGCAGAAAGTTGAGAATTTCACAATTTTTCCTTGTGCTTTTGATGTCATATCTAAGAGATTTTATCCACGAAATCTTTTTAAAGCAGCCAGGGGCAACAAAATGCTATATACTGGAATGTTTTTCCTTCTTGGGTACCTGTTTCCTTTTTCCTGGTTTCTTGCAAAATGCCTGATGAGGATCCTAATTTTGCAGCACCTGTTTGGGGACCTCCTGTGGTAGGTATTTGCTGTGTCACTATCTTTGCCCCCACCCTCCCAGCTTGTCATCACACTGTGAGAGCCTCTCTGTGTCTTCTCTTGCCAAGTCCAGTCTCCAGCAAATCTCTCGGTCTTTTATTGGCTTCTGGCCAATAGAAGATAAACCAGTTGACCTACAATAATCATCTCACCCAATGCCATCTTGACCACCAGCAAGACAACACTTTCTATTATCATGCAAAATAGCTTGACTCTTCTTTAGCCCACATTCTGCACCAGGTTCTGGATGGATATTACTCTGCATAACAAGAATTCCACTAAAGCATTTGCCATGTGCCCAAACTCTCCAAAATGTGAGTTCCTACCAAACATTAATTCTGCCCCCACTCTTGGAATGGGAAGAACATTGCAATTTATAAAAACAGCACGTTATTATTTTTACACATCATGTGTCTTTTACAGGGCGGGGGGTGGGGGTAGGTAGTGGCTCATGGCAAAAAGGGAAGTAATTTCATCCTGTGTCTATGCAGGCGTCCTCAGTGCAGTACAGTTTTGGGGCAACATCCCATCTTGGGGGGGAGGGAGTCTCCTGACAGAAGCACTGACAGCTGGCAGATGGCCCAGGCACAGTGCTAGTACGTTCACTTGGGCCTTTGCAGATATCATGAAAATACTTACAAGACATTTTTATCTTTTATCTGGACATAAGGAGGATACAAGAAGTATATAAATAGAGAGTACCTGTTTGGGAATGCATGTAAGACACCCCACTGTGATTTGCAGATACCGAGTTTCAGATCCCAGACATGTGGGGTTAAATTAAGGGAAAAGAGGAAATTTCAGCAACACTACAGAGCTTGCAAATGGATGGTCTCATGCAAAATTAAACCCCTAGATGGGATTCAGAGGCAGATTCTGGTCATTTCTAATTTAATGAAATAATAAAATGGGTAAATTTTTAATTTTTTATAATGACTTCTTGTAAAACCCAGAATTAAGCTTTATAAATTCCAGGCAATAGCTCATCACTTAGGGGCACCTGGGTGGCTCAGTCGGTTAAGTGGCTGCCTTACCTCAAGTCATGATCCCAGGGTCCTGGGATTGAGGCCCGAGTTGAGCTCCCTGGCCAGCTCTCTGCCCAGCAGAGAGCTTGCTTCTCCCTCTCCCTATGCCTGCCACTCTGCATACTTGTGCTCTCTCTCTGTCAAATAAAAAAAAACCATTTAAAAATTAATAACATCAATTAAACCTGACAGAATATCTTGCGGACCGTATTTATTGATTTCTCAACTTATTGAAGTACAATTACATTTACTATGATGCCTCCAAGGCTAGACAAAATATGAAAGACTGACAATTGACAGGTTGACATAAAATTAAATAAGTCAGTATGCCCTATCATGTACTTGAAAGCAGTAAGAAGAAAATTAGTTGCATTAAACGCATCCTGTCATTTCATCTTATCTTGAGGAAACTGTACTCTGGAGTATTTTGTGGAAAAATATAAAAATCGTAGAGATATGGACATTTCTTTTTTTTTTAATTTTTAATTTTATTTTTTATAAACATATATTTTTATACCCAGGGGTACAGCTCTGTGAATCGCCAGGTTTACACACTTCACAGCACCTACCATAGCACATACCCTTCCCAATGTCCATAAGCCAACCACCCTCTCCCAAACCCCCTCCCCAGCAACCCTCAGTTTGTTTTGTGAGATTAAGAGTCACTTATGGTTTGTCTCCCTCCCAATCCCATCTTGTTTCATTTACTCTTCTCCTACCCCCTTAACCCCCCATGTTACATCTCCTCTCCCTCATATCAGGGAGATCATATGATAGTTGTCTTTCTCCGATTGACTTATTTCACTAAGCATAATACCCTCTAGTTCCATCCATGTCGTCGCAAATGGCAAGATTTCTTTTGATGGCTGCATAGTATTCCATTGTGTATATATACCACATCTTCTTTATCCATTCGTCTGTTGATGGACATCTAGGTTCTTTCCATAGTTTGGCTATTGTAGACATTGCTGCTATAAACATTCGGGTGCACATGCCCCTTCAGATCACTGCGTTTGTATCTTTAGGGTAAATACCCAGCAGTGCAATGGCTGGGTCATAGGGTAGTTCTATTTTCAACATTTTGAGGAACCTCCATGCTGTTTTCCAGAGTGGTTGCACCAGCTTGCATTCCCACCAACAGTGTAGGAGGGTTTCCCTTTCTCCGCATCCTCGCCAGCATCTGTCATTTCCTGACTTGTTAATTTTAGCCATTCTGACTGGTGTGAGGTGATATCTCATTGTGGTTTTAATTTGTATTTCCCTGATGCCGAGTGATATGGAGCATTTTTTCATGTGTCTGTTGGCAATCTGGATGTCTTCTTTGCAGAAATGTCTGTTCATGTCTTCTGCCCATTTCTTGATTGGATTATTTGTACTTTGGGTGTTGAGTTTGCTAAGTTCTTTGTAGATTTTGGACACTAGCCCTTTATCTGATATGTCGTTTGCAAATATCTTCTCCCATTCTGTCAGTTGTCTTTTGGTTTTGTTAACTGTTTCCTTTGCTGTGCAAAAGCTTTTGATCTTGATAAAATCCCAATAGATCATTTTTGCCCTTGCTTCCCTTGCCTTTGTCGATGTTCCTAGGAAGATGTTGCTGCGGCTGAGGTCGAAGAGGTTGCTGCCTGTGTTCTCCTCAAGGATTTTGATGGATTCCTTTCTCACATCAAGGTCCTTCATCCATTTTGAGTCTATTTTCGTGTGTGGTGTAAGGAAATGATCCAATTTCATTTTTCTGCATGTGGCTGTCCAATTTTCCCAACACCATTTATTGAAGAGTCTGTCTTTTTTCCATTGGACATTCTTTCCTGCTTTGTTGAAGATTAGTTGACCATAGAGTTGAGGGTCTATTTCTGGGCTCTCTATTCTGTTCCATTGATCTATGTGTCTGTTTTTGTGCCAGTACCATGCTGTCTTGATGATGACAGCTTTGTAATAGAGCTTGAAGTCCGGAATTGTGATGCCACCAACTTTGGCTTTCTTTTTCAATATTGCTTTGGCTATTCGAGGTCTTTTCTGGTTCCATATAAATTTTAGGGTTATTTGTTCCATTTCTTTGAAAAAAATGGATGGTACTTTGATAGGAATTGCATTAAATGTGTAGATTGCTTTAGGTAGCATAGACATTTTCACAATATTGTTTCTTCCAATCCAGGAGCATGGAACATTTTTCCACTTCTTTGTGTCTTCCTCAATTTCTTTCATGAGTACTTTATAGTTTTCTGTGTATAGATTCTTAGTCTCTTTGGTTAGGTTTATTCCTAGGTATCTTATAGTTTTGGGTGCAATTGTAAATGGGATGGACTCCTTAATGTCTCTTTCTTCTGTCTTGTTGTTGGTGTAGAGAAATGCAACTGATTTCTGGGCATTGATTTTATATCCTGACACTTTACTGAATTCCTGTACAAGTTCTAGCAGTTTTGGAGTGGAGTCTTTTGGGTTTTCCACATATAGTATCATATCATCTGCGAAGAATGATAGTTTGACTTCTTCTTTGCCGATTTGGATGCCTTTAATTTCCTTTTGTTGTCTGATTGCTGAGACTAGGACTTCTAGTACTATGTTGAATAGCAGTGGTGATAATGGACATCCCTGCCGTGTTCCTGACCTTAGCGGAAAAGCTTTCAGTTTTTCTCCATTGAGAATGATATTTGCGGCGGGTTTTTCATAGATGGCTTTGATAATGTTGAGGTATGTGCCCTCTAACCCTACACATTGAAGAGTTTTGATCAGGAAGGGATGCTGTACTTTGTCAAATGCTTTTTCAGCATCTATGGAGAGTATCATACGGTTCTTGTTCTTTCTTTTATTAATGTGTTGTATCACATTGATTGATTTGTGGATGTTGAACCAATCTTGCAGCCCTGGAATAAATCCCACTTGTTCGTGGTGAATAATCCTTTTAATGTACTGTTGAATCCTATTGGCTAGTATTTTGGTGAGAATTTTTGCATCTGTGTTCATCAAGGATATTGGTCTGTAGTTCTCTTTTTTGATGGGATCCTTGTCTGGTTTTGGGATCAAGGTGATGCCGGCCTCATAAAATGAGTTTGGAAGTTTTCCTTCCATTTCTATTTTTTGGAACAGTTTCAGGAGAATAGGAATTAGTTCTTCTTTAAATGTTTGGTAGAATTCCTCCGGGAAGCCGTCTGGCCCTGGGCTTTTGTTTGTTTGGAGATTTTTGATGACTGTTTCAATCTCCTTACTGGTTATGGGTCTGTTCAGGCTTTCTATTTCTTCCTGGTTCAGTTGTGGTAGTTTATATGTCTCTAGGAATGCATCCATTTCTTCCAGATTGTCAAATTTGTTGGCGTAGAGTTGCTCATAGTATGTTCTTATAATTGTCTGTATTTCTTTGGTGTTAGTTGGGTTCTCTCCTCTTTCATTCATGATTTTATTTATTTGGGTCCTTTCTCTTTTCTTTTTGAGAAGTCTGGCCAGGGGTTTATTGATCTTATTAATTCTTTCAAAGAACCAGCTTCTAGTTTCATTGATTTGTTCTATTGTTTTTTTGGTTTCTATTTCATTGATTTCTGCTCTGATCTTTATGATTTCTCTTCTCCTGCTGGGTTTAGGCTTTCTTTCTTGTTCTTTCTCCAGCTCCTTTAGGTGTAGGGTTAGGTTGTGTACCTGAGACCTTTCTTGTTTCTTGAGAAAGGCTTGTACCGCTATATATTTTCCTCTCAGGACTGCCTTTGTTGTGTCCCACAGATTTTGAACCGTTGTGTTTTCATTATCATTTGTTTCCATGAATTTTTTCAATTCTTCTTTAATTTCCTGGTTGACCCATTCATTCTTTAGAAGGATGCTGTTTAGTCTCCATGTATTTGGGTTCTTTCCAAATTTCCTCTTGTGATTGAGTTCTAGCTTCAGAGCATTGTGGTCTGAAAATATGCAGGGAATGATCCCAATCTTTTGATAACAGTTGAGACCTGATTTAGGACCAAGAATGTGATCTATTCTGGAGAATATTGCATGTGCACTAGAGAAGAATGTGTATTCTGTTGCTTTGGGATGAAATGTTCTGAATATATCTGTGATGTCCATCTGGCCCAGTGTGTCATTTAAGGCCTTTATTTCCTTGTTGATCTTTTGCTGGGATGATCTGTCCATTTCAGTGAGGGGGGTGTTAAAGTCCCCTACTATTATTGTATTATTGTTGATGTGTTTCTTTGATTCTGTTATTAATTGGTTTATATAGTTGGCTGCTCCCACGTTAGGGCATAGATATTTAAAATTGTTAGATCTTCTTGTTGGACAGTTCCTTTGAGTATGATATAGTGACCTTCCTTATCTCTTATTATAGTCTTTGGCTTAAAATCTAATTGATCTGATATAAGGATTGCCACTCCTGCTTTCTTCTGATGTCCATTAGCATGGTAAATTGTTTTCCACCCCCTCACTTTAAATCTGGAGGTGTCTTTGGGTTTAAAATGAGTTTCTTGTAGGCAGCATATAGATGGGTTTTGTTTTTTTATCCATTCTGATACCCTGTGTCTTTTGATTGGGGCATTTAGCCCATTAACATTCAGGGTAAGTATTGAGAGATATGAATTTAGTGCCATTGTATCACCTGTAAGGTGACTGTTATTGTATATTGTCCCTGTTCCTTTCTGATCTACTACTTTTAGGGTCTCTCTTTGCTTAGAGGACCCCTTTCAATATTTCCTGTAGAGCTGGTTTGGTGTTTGCAAATTCTTTCAGTTTTTGTTTGTCCTGGAGCTTTTAATCTCTCCTTCTATTTTCAATGATAGCCTAGCTGGATATAGTATTCTTGGCTGCATGTTTTTCTCGTTTAGTGCTCTGAATATATCATGCCAGCTCTTTCTGGCCTGCCAGGTCTCTGTGGATAAGTCTGCTGCCAATCTAATATTTTTACAATTGTATGTTACAGACTTCTTGTCCCAGGCTGCTTTCAGGATTTTCTCTTTTTCACTAAGACTTGTAAATTTTACTATTAGGTGACGGGGTGTGGACCTATTCTTTTTTTTTTTTTTTTAATCATTTTTTAAAATTTATTTTCCGCATAACAGTATTCATTGTTTTTGTACCACACCCAGTGCTCCATGCAATCCATGCTCTCTCTAATACCCACGACCTGGTTCCCCCAACCTCCCCCCCCCCCCCTCAAACCCTTCCGCTTGTTTTTCAGAGTCCATAGTCTCTCATTGTTCACCTCCCCTTCCAATTTCCCCCAACTCCCTTCTCCTCTCCATCTCCCCATGTCCTCCATGCTATTTGTTATGCTCCACAAATAAGTGAAACCATATGATAATTGACTCTCTCTGCTTGACTTATTTCACTCAGCATAATCTCTTCCAGTCCCGTCCATGTTGCTACAAAAGTTGGGGATTCATCCTTTCTGATGGAGGCATAATACTCCATAGTGTATATGGACCACATCTTCCTTATCCATTCGTCCGTTGAAGGGCATCTTGGTTCTTTCCACAGTTTGGCGACCGTGGCCATTGCTGCTATAAACATTGGGGTACAGATGGCCCTTCTTTTCACTACATCTGTACCTTTGGGGTAAATACCCAGTAGTGCAATGGCAGGGTCATAGGGAAGTTCTATTTTTAATTTCTTGAGGAATCTCCACACTGTTCTCCAAAGAGGCTGCACCAACTTGCATTCCCACCAACAGTGTAAGAGGGTTCCCCTTTCTCCACATCCCCTCTAACACATGTTGTTTCCTGTCTTGCTAATTTTGGCCATTCTAACTGGTGTAAGGTGATATCTCAATGTGGTTTTAATTTGAATCTCCCTGATGGCTAGTGATTATGATCATTTTTTCATGTGTCTGATAGCCATTTGTACAACAAATCAAACCAACTCCACACATAAGAAGGGGAATAATCAAGATTAGAGCTGAGATCAATGAGGTAGAAACCAGAGATACAGTAGAACATATCAATGAAAGTAGAAGCTGGTTTTTTGAAAGAATCAATAAGATCAATAAACCACTGGCCACACTCATCCAAAAGAAAAGAGAGAAAGCCCAAATTAATAAAATTATGAATGAAAAGGGAGATATCACAAATAACACCAAGAAGTTGAAACAATCATCAGAAGTTATTATCAACAGTTATATGCCAATAAGCTAAGCAACCTAGATGAAATGGATGCATTCCTGGAAAACTATAAACTCCCAAAATTGAACCAGGAAAAAATCGACAACCTAAACAGACCGATATCTAGTAATGAGATTGAAGCAGTGATCAAAAACCTCCCAAAAAAACAAGAGCCCAGGACCTGATGGATTCCCTGGGGAATTCTACCAAACTTTCAAAGAAGAAATAACACCTATTCTCCTGAAGCTGTTTCAAAAAACTGAAGCAGAAGAAAAACTTTCAGACTCTTTCTATGAAACCAGCATTACCCTGATTCCCAAACCAGGCAAAGACCCTACCAAAAAGGAGAATTTCAGACCAATATCACTGATGAATATGGATGCTAAGATTCTCAACAAGATCCTAGCAAACAGGATCCAACAGCACATTAAAAAGATTATCCACCATGACCAGGTGGGATTCATTCCTGGGCTACAAGGATGGTTCAACATTCGCAAATCAATCAATGTGATAGAACAAATTAACAAGAAAGGAGAGAAGAACCACATGGTCCTCTCAGTTGATGCAGAAAAAGCATTTGACAAAATCCAGCATCCGTTCCTGATTAAAACGCTTCAAAGTATAGGGATAGAGGGAACATTCCTGAACTTCATCAAATCTATCTATGGAAAACCCACAGCAAATATCATCCTCAATGGGAAAAAGCTTTCAGCCTTCCCGTTGAGATCAGGAACACGACAAGGATGCCCACTCTCACCACTCTTGTTCAACATAATATTAGAAGTCCTAGCAACAGCAATCAGACAACAAAAAGAAATAAAAGGTATCCAAATTGGCAATGGAGAAGTCAAACTCTCTCTCTTTGCAGATGACATGATTCTTTATATGGAAAACCCAAAAGACTCCACCCCCAAACTACTAGAACTCATACAGCAATTCAGTAACATGGCAGGATACAAAGTCAATGTACAGAAATCAGTGGCTTTCTTATACACTGACAATGAAAATACAGAAAGGGAAATTAGAGAATCGATTCCATTTACTATAGCACCAAGACCCATAAGATACCTGGGAATAAACCTAACCAAAGAAGTAAAGGATCTGTACTCAAGGAACTACAGAACACTCATGAAAGAAATTGAAGAAGACACAAAAAGATGGAAGACCATTCCATGCTCTTGGATCGGTGTGGACCTATTCTCATTGATTTTGAGGGGGGTTCTCTGAACCTTCTGGATTTTGATGCTTGTTCCCTTTGCCATATTGGGGAAATTCTCTCCAATAATTCTCTCCAATATACCTTCTGCTCCCCTCTCTCTTTTTTCTTCTTCTGGAATCCCAATTATTCTAATGTTTTTTCGTCTTATGGTGTCACTTATCTCTCGAATTCTCCCCTCATGGTCCAGTAGCTGTTTGTCCCTCTTTTGCTCAGCTTCTTTATTCTCTGTCATTTGGTCTTCTATATCGCTAATTCTTTCTTCTGTCTCATTTATCCTAGCAGTGAGAGCCTCCATTTTTGATTGCACCTCATTAATAGCTTTTTTGATTTCAACTTGGTTAGATTTTAGTTCTTTTATTTCTCCAGAAAGGGCTTTTATATCTCCTGAGAGTGTTTCTCTAATATCTTCCATGCCTTTTTCGAGCCCGGCTAGAACCTTGAGAATCGTCATTCTGAACTCTAGATCTGACATATTACCAATGTCTGTATTGATTAGGTCCCTAGCCTTTGGTAGTGCCTCTTGTTCTTTTTTTTGTGGTGAGTTTTTCTGCCTGGCCATTTTGTCCAGATAAGAGTATATGAAGGAGCAAGTAAAATACTAAAAGGGTGGCAACAACCCCAGGAAAATATGCTTTAACCAAATCAGAAGAGATCCCAAATTGTGAGGGGGGAGAAAGGGGATAAAAAGAGGTTCAGAAACAAACAAAAAAAAAAAAAGAAAGAAAGAAAGAAAGAAAAAAAAGAAACAATTAAAAAAAGAAAAGGAATAAAGAAAAAATATAAAAAGGAAAAATATATATATATATATTAAATAAACTAGTTAAAATGTTAAAAAAAAGAAAAGGGTAAAAGTTTAAAAAATTTAGCAGAAGAAGAGAAAAAAATTGAAAAAAAAATTAAATTAACTGCAAGGCTAAAGAATCATGGGGAGAAAGCCATGAGCTCCGGCTTTGCTTTCTCCTCCTCTAGAATTCCGCTTTTCTCCTTGGTATTGAAACTGCAGTCCTTGGTAGGTGAACTCAGTCCTGGCTGGGTTTCTTGTTGATCTTCTGGGGGAGGGGCCTGTTGTAGTGATTCTCAAGTGTCTTTGCCCCGGGCGGAGTTGCACCGCCCTTACCCGGCCGGGCTGAGTCATCCGCTCAGGTTCACTTTCGGGAGCTTTTGTTCCCTGAGCGCTTTCCGTAGAGTCCGGAGGGCGGGAATGAAGATGGCGGCCTCCCGGTCTCCGGCCCGGAGGAGCCAAGAGCCCGGGGCCCCACTCCTCGGTGCGCCCTCAGAGAACAGCGCCCAATCACTCCCGTCACCCTGCCTCCGGCCGCGCTCCGAGCTGACCGAGCCTGCGACCGGTTCAAGGTAACCCCGAGCTGAGAGTCACTCCTCAGCTCTGTCTCTGTAGCCGGCTTCCCCGTTCTAATACCTGTAAGCTCTGCGACACTCAGACGCCCCCGATCCTTCTGTGACCCTGCGGGACCTGAGGCCACACTGACCCTGCATGGGCTTCACCCCGGTTAAGCCTCTGGAGCGATGTCCCTCAGCAGAACAGACTTTTAAAAGTCCCGATTTTGTGCTCCGTTGCTCCGCCGCTTGCCGGGAGCCGGCCCCTCCCCCCGCGGTCTATCTTCCCGTCGCTTTGGATTCACTTCTCCGCCCGTCCTACCTTTCAGAAAGTGGTTGATTTTCTGTTTCTAGAGTTGCTGTTCTTCTTCTCTTCGATCTCCCGTTGGATCTGTAGGTGTTTGCAATCTTTAGATAAGCTATCTAGCTGATCTCCCGCTACCTGAAGTAGTCTCAGCTGCTACTTCTCCGCCATCTTGACTCCTCCTCGATATGGACATTTCTATGCATAAACTCAAAATTGAATACGGGCCAGTGTGAATATCAGGAGTGATTAGAAGTGTTGCTGTTTAAAGTGAGCAAAGGGGGAAAGAAAGAGAGAGAAAAACCGAGAAACAGACTCCTAACTATAGAGAACAAACTGGTGTTTGAGGGGAGGTGGGTGGGGGATTAAGGAGAACGCTTGTGATGAGCACTGGCTGATATATGGAAGGGTTGAATCGCTATGTTGTACACCTGAAACTAAATTACACTATATGTAATCTACTTGAAGTTTAAATAAAAACTTTTAAAAAATGGGTTGGAACATTTGAAAAAAAAAAAAAAGCATTGCTGTTTATCCTTTTACAGTAAAAGGCAATGACTTAAGTAATATTATCTGCTTTCATTTCAGTCTTACTATCATTCCATGAAATGGTATTTAAAAAATAACAATTTCGGGGGTGCCTGGGTGGCTCGGTGGGTTAAAGCCTCTGCCTTCCTTCCGCTCAGGTCATGATCCCAGAGTCCTGGGATCAAGCCCCACATCGGGCTCTCTGCTCAGTGGGGAGCCTGCTTCCCCCTCTCTCTCTCTGCCTGCCTCTGTGCCTACTTGTGATCTCTGTCTGTCAGATAAATAAATAAAATCTTTTAAAAAAATAATAATTTCAAGGCAAGTGAATAAAGACCCCTGACCTATGTCACACAACTCAGTAGCCTCCGAATGTGTCTCCTGAGCACTTGAAATGCAGCTAATGCAAAGTAAGACATGATGTAAGTGTGAAATACCCACTGGGCTTCAAAGACAGTACAGAAATAGAATATAAAATATCTCAATAATCATATTTTTATATTAATTATAACAAATATATCTTTAGACATACGGGGTTAAATAAAATATATTATTAAAATTATTACCACCTATTCCTTCTTATTTTTATTAATGTGGCTGCTTGATAATTTTAACTACTTTAGTGGTTTGCTTTGTATTTGTTGGCCAGAGCTGCCTGAAAGGATACCAAAGGAAATGTCTTAAACATGATCAGAAACAGGAGGGTGCAGTCCTCTGTGGGCACAGCAGGCAGGCTGCACAAAGGAGGAGGCTGGTGGGGCCCAGGCATTGTGGCATGACAGCATATGTGGGTCCTTCTGCCTCTGATGTTCAGTGGAGAGTGCCTGCCTGCCGTCTTATACCTGCCCAAGCTGTAGGTCTGGTTTTATACAAGACCTTCCAGAAGAGACCAGGAATTCATTGATTCCACCTCTGCGGAGCCCCCAGGGACCAGAGCTGGCAACTTTTTGAGGACTTGGTTCAGCACCTGCTCAGGCTGCTTCTGCATCAAGGTAATAGAGGTGTCAGAGTAAACTAACTAACAAGCAACAATAACAATATAACAAAAACAACTCTTGTGAGGCATAGAGAGATGGCTGGAGAACTCACCAAGAAATAATCTTAAAAATACAAGCAATGAGCATGCAGTTTGTAGCATACTAGACTCACACACTTCAACACTGAACAAAATATCCTACAAATTATTTATATATTGGGCTTGACACCTTATACTCACTTGGCACTCTGGTCTCTTCTGTAGCGAAGGCATTAATTAATATCTCTCTGTAGGGGAAGAGAATGAAGTAAATGGTCATATCATAGCCCTGGATGTCTGAAAGTGCCAGAACAAGGTGTCCAAACTGGGAGCTCCCAAGAGGCACTCTGGAGAGCTTTGCAGAGGACTATCACCTGCATCAAAAATACCCAGACCCCTGACTATCCCATTCTTTTTATGTGAAATAGATTTAGAAGGACGGGCAGGGAAAAAGTATTCTCACCTGAACTCATGAGAGGGAGTGATTAAGCTCATAAACTTAATCATGAGATTAAGCATGAGAATTAACAATGAATTCATAACTATTTACTTGGAAGCCTTCTTTTATTACTCATTGCTTTGAAACTAAGTAGCCTTACAAGTTTGGACAACCCACAGCTACGATAGAGAAAAAAAAATAATTGTCAAATTGGAATCTCCAGCAACTGTAACTGGTGCTATCAACTCTTCTCAGTATTTCAAAAATCCTAATTATCAATTATAATATGTCCATGATAAGACTTTCTGTCTGGGCCAGACAGATTGTTCCTTTACTTATTTCTGAATTGAAATTGTGTAAGGATATATACTAATGGACTGGCCCAAGCCTTTGGAATGAGAAAGATCTGGTTTCATGACACACATCCATCACTGTGTGACTTTGGGCAAGTTGGGTAATGTTCGTCTTCACTTGTAAAATGGGCACATTTGTACCTACCTAATAAGGTTTTTGAAAAGATTAAAGGAGATAACTGTAATTCACTTTTGATGGCATAGTAAGAAATTTTAGAATCTGTGGAAAAAACAGTAACAATAAGGGACCGTGCATGGTAAGAATATGGGAAACGTTCAGTTAATTAAATGGTGTCCAACTGTATTGTGCACAGTCCCAGAGTAGAGAGAGCTGCCTGAAGAGTTTCTAAAGTCTTGACATTGAGAATATGGGCCATACCAATGCCAGGCCAAGGCCACCAAGAAACCTCTCCTTTTATCTATTTTATATATATACACAATGCATGAGGTTCACAGGATTTCACTGAATATATGCAAAAGAGTTTTCCTGCTATTGAAAAAAACTTTGATAGCCATTGATATAGAGAGGGTAAATCTGATAAAATTTGATAATATAATCTGATATAACCTGAACTAAGCTTTTTCAAGTAATGATGTCACGTTAGCCTGGCATCACTCCATCTCTTTCTTAATCTCCGGGTGGAAAGAATCATTTGTGGGTCCTGGAATCTGCATTAAAAAGTAAATAAATAAATAAATAAATAAAATAAAACAAGTCTTTTTTTTTTAAGGTTTAATTTATTTATTTGACAGAGAGAAATCACAAGTAGGCAGAGAGGCAGAGAGAGAGAAGGGGAAGCAGGCTCCCTGCTGAGCAGAGAGCCGGATGCGGGGCTCGATCCCAGGATCCTGAGATCATGACCTGAGCCGAAGGCAGAGGCTTAACCCACTGAGCCACCCAGGCGCCCCCAATAAAACAAATCTTGATACCATCACAAGAAGAAAGGGGAACAAAGAGGAAGACTTTGCCACTGACATTACTATAACAAGGAAGACGTACTACCATGTGTGCAAGGAACTTGATTTATCTTCAGCAAATCATTTTATAGATCAATACTGAGGTCTTGAGCAGAAACCACATAGTTTTGTTTTGTTTTGTTTTTCTCATTGCTCACCCATTCAAGCCATACAGCAGTCTTCACCAAGGATGAGTCCAGATTTATCCCATAGGGGTAGTGAAGAGCTACACTGATTGGCCATGTTTTCCAGAACTGGAGATTTACCAGGACACACAAGACTGTCTGGAAACACTTGTTCTCCCGGCATGGTTGATATTGTTGTTGTCGTTGTTTTCTGTTTTGTTTTGTTTTTTTCCGACCCTTGCTGACTTCCTCTGGTTTCCACTTTCATGCGAAGTTCCCAAACTCAGTAACAATTGTAATACCTAACCCTCTTAGTGACAGGACCCACACCAGAACTTGGCTTCAGAATCCACAAGCCTCACCATTACTCCTTACTGAGTCAAGAACCATGTTATAGGAAAAGGGGAAAAACAAGAAATTCAGTTATAAGCCACAGTCTTATGACTAACCTAAACGAAAGGATTGTCACATTTCCAGGCAACCCCAAGGGGACCATACACAGAGATTTAGGGCCCTGTGTCAGAGTAACGCGAGTGCTTGTTTCCCAGGCAGGATTCTCTGTGTAAATTTCAGAGGAGAGGAAGCTCAAAGAAAAGGTTCAAAGGAACCTCAAAGGGAAGAGTAACTAACTCATCTAGGACAGAAAAGTATTCCTTTGTGTCCTATGCAAATGTGTCACCAACTCCTCCCCTTTATTCTCTGAGATGAAGGGCAGGGCCCAGGAGAGCCCAGGAGAGATTATTAGGTGAAACAAAGAACCACAGCCAGAGCAGAACCAGCTTCAAAATAATAAATAAAAGACTTGGACTCCTCTCTGAATTCCAGGAGGAAGATTCTTTGCTGTGGGAGGAGCTGCGAAAGACGGGACGGAATGTGCATGAGTCCCGTCACCGGCACATTGAAATCCGGTCTTCGAAATGAACAGATGGCCTCACACCAAAGCCCTCGAGTGTGTGTCTGAAGTACACATCGCGGAGTTCTGGCAAATAAATTGTTTCCTGAGCGCTGACAACTCAATGTGTGGCAACCTGTGCTTTGAAAGCCACTGGCTAAAAAGAAAGTAAGTTAAGGAAGTAAAGGAAAGTCGTGAACCACTTGTAACAGTTTCCCAGTAGAAAAGGACGACAAGCAGAAAGGAACCTGACTGGCCAGATTCTAATAAAGGAGGTGCTTGAGTTGTGGAAATCAAAGAATTTCAGGGCAGGACTCAGAGAAAACCCTTCGTTTCTCACTGTATTATCTTACCTCCAGGAAAGACTGTTGTGGTTGCTTTAATTCACGCCTGGAATTTTCCAGAAAGGACTGTCTGGTTTCTTTGTGAAAGTGTCATAATTCCTCTCAATATCTAAGTCCCCTGGGGACTCAGAGGTTTTACCTTTGTCTGCATAGCTAGTGGCATACATTTCTATATTCAAAGATGTTTTTCTTTTTGCCCGAAGTATACACTCAGTTACTGAGGTATCCTCAGGAGATCACTGTAAATGTAAATCAGAATTGTTGGTGATACAGACAACAGGGCAAGGCTTTAAAAGACCCTTAGTTGAAATAGCACCTGTTGCTTGACATAAATTTTACTGTGCACAGAATTCCATCGATGGGCATAGGGGAGATATGTATTAAGCTAATACAACATGTTCGGTATCTTTATTCCTTGTGCACTGTAGATGTCTGTGGAGGTGACTTGGCTCTTTGAGATTCTGACCATGTCATCCCTCCAGAGGGATCAGGGGTCATAGTCTCATCATCATTTCGCTGCTTTTACTGGAGTTCCCATCTTACCTGAACTTGCCCTCTGTGGCTGCTCTCTTACCCCTCTGCTGATCCACATATGAAACAAAGCCCCTCTTCTTTCCTTCCCCCCAAACAATCCAAGCAGTGCTTTGTGGGTGGAGTAGGGTTTGCTAAAGATCAGAGTGCAGGAGAAGGGCTGACAAATGCAGGAATTAAGTTAACCTTGGAGATTAAACATTACTGTTGTCAGAGTTTCCTTCCCAAGCCTGGGGTTACTCATCAGCTACTCTCTCAGCGAGCACAACCCTCAATCATGAGGCAAAGTCCTGCCCTTCTCTGTACCAAGCGCATCCCCATGGTCCCCCAGTCTTCATCATGCTCTGCTTCTGTTCCCCTACATTTTGAACTATCTGCTTCTCTTACTTGGAAATTCAAATGAAGTCATTCTTCATCCACTATGAAACTCTGGATCTACTTTTGTCTATCTACAACGTTGTTAATACTCCTCCTTACAGGAGGGCTTTTCTAACCTGGACTTCTGCCACTAGCACATAGAGGAATTAACCAAGGCTTTGAAATTTCAGTCTTTTATTTCTACCTGTTTCCCTCCTGTCTCTACAAAAGGCAGAAAGAAGTAGAGAAGCACATTTTCCCTCTGAAATGAATTATTCTCCCTGCACCTATCTCCAACAGCAGTTAGAATTGGTCAATTTGGGTTTAGAATAACATTTTCCCCTCATTATATTGAAACTAAAAGTGAAACAAACAAACAAAAAAGGCAGAGCAAGGGACAACAATTAAGTTTACCCAGTTTGGGCCATTTGTTAATATATCTCATATGATTGTACAGCAACTCTCATTTTCTTAAAGATGGGTTGGGCTGGGCTGTCCAGACACCCACGAGGGCAGTCACTAGCCACATATGGCCATTTCGGTTTAAATTTTTTCTAAGATTTTATTTATTTATTTATTCATTTGAGAGAGAGAAAGAGTGCACACGAGTGACAGGAGCAGGGTAGGGGTAGGTGTGTAGAGGGAGAGAGAGAAGCAGACTCCTCTCTGAGCAAGAAGCCTGACTACTCTGGGCTCCATCCCAGGACCCAGAGATCACGAGATCATGACCTGAGCCGAAAGCAGACACTTAACTGACTGAGCCACCCAGGCGCCCTTCAGCTTAAATTTTAATTAATTAAATAAAATTAAAAATTCAGTTTCTCATCCACACTAGCCACATTTTAAGTGTTCAATAGCCACATGCAGCTAGTGACTAGTCTATGACATAGTATAAAATTACAGAACATTTCCACCAATGTCCAGGAATTTCTATGGGACAGTGCTAGTCTAGATAGAAAAAAAACAAAAAACAAAAACATATCCCACATGTTGAATAACACATACTAACGTGCATTTAATCTGGGGCCAAAAGTATGGAATTAACCACCATTAAGAAGATTCAGATGTAAACCATGAGAACAAAGCCTTCTCTGAGATACCATTATCTTTGAATTTCAGAACGCTCACAGCAAAATTTGATTTCTTCACTGCTTCAGGAACTTTCAAAGGAAGGCCCGCTAATGACTTAGCTGACATAAATGTTTGTTAAAGTTGAGGGAGGTACATGTAAACTCCACCATGGTGATCGAGAACATTCATGACAGAGATCAGGCATAGATTCCTTAATTCACCTCCATCTGAGCTCAGATAAAATACGGCAATCTCACTCAATCCTTACTCTAGTTGGTGTAATGTACATTACAAAGTAGCACATCAGTGCTAGATTTTCATCTTCTGATCAAAGTAATTCTAATGAGGTAATCCAGAGAAATCTCAGGAGTTTTCTACACTTTATTCACAGATTTCAATGTAAGAAACTTCCGACCAAGGTGGGGGTGTGGGGAGTCACACATTAAAGGAAAAAGTATAATTAATTAAAATGCATTTGTAACAAAGTCTACACACATACTCATTGCACTTTACCTATATTACCTCATTTAAATTCTTGACAATCTCCTCATATAGATATTATAATCCCATTTTATGCATGAAAGCATTAGCGAGATTGAATCATTCTTAAAGGTCACATGCCTCCTAGGTGCAGAGCCATGTTCTCCAAAATGTCTCCTTACTCCACTATGCTCTTTCTAAAATGTAAGACATTTGGGCATTCAGGGAACACGCAGAATGTCAACTCTCTACTATTCATTGAGGTTTAAGACTGACTGATGCCAACCAACAAGGCCAGGCAAGCATTCACTTCAAATCTACTAAAGGGAAACAGAGGGTCCCCTGAATCCCAAGCTTATCAGTAATTGCACATTTGACACTGGCATCCATGGATGGTAACAAGCACCACGTCATTCATTCCCAAGCTCATTTTCAATAGAAACACACCCTCCACTCAACCAATATACCTTGACCTCTACCACATGCAGGACCTGTGCTGGGCACTGCACTAGGCATATGCTAGGGTGTGGTACCTGCTCTCACAGACTTGGTAGACTACTGGCCACATAGACTAGATATTTGCACTATGTGGTGCTTTGAGAAGATATTATTGTATTCAGTGAAAGCTTAATATTGGCTGAGGTCTGTTGAATTTATGTGCTTAAAAATATACCTAACCACCTCACATCCATTAGAATGGCTACAACCCAAAGCACAGAAAATAATAAGCATTGGCAAGGGCGGGGATGTAAAATGGTGCAAACATTATGGAAAACAATATGGTGACTCCTCAGAAACTAATAATAGAACTATTATATGATCGGGCCATAACCCAAAAAAGTGTCAGAACTTATAAATAAATTCAATAAAGTTGCAGTATACAAAACCAACATACAAAAACCAGTCGCCTATACACTCACAATGAGGTGTCTGAAAACAAATGATAAAGCAATCTAATTTACAATAGCATCAAAAACAAGGAAGTACTTAGGAATTTAACCAAGGAGGTGAATAGACTACAGAGAGGGGAATATGAATGATAGAGAATATTGTTAGGAATCCAGTGACATGGGAAGAATATCAGGAAATTTGAACCTATACGAGGGCATGGAAAAGAGACTTTGTAGATGATTAGAAAGTAAAATCAACAGTGTTACGTGACAGATCAGTAAAAAAACAAAAAAGAAATAGAATGGTATAAGTGGATGCTCTCTTGGTGTTTTTATTTCTGAAGTTGGACCTTATTGATTTTCGTCCTTTCTTCTTTATGTATATGAGAATTTAAGGATATACGTTTCCTATTAAGTATGTTTTTAACTATATCACACAAGTTGTTCGCTTGGAGCAGAGCAGGAGGGGCAGAGAGAGAGAGAGAGAGAGAATCTGCGCGTAAAGTTCAGCACAGAGCTCAACCTCATGACGGGATCATGACCTGAGCAGAAATGAAGAGTCAGATGCTTAACTGATTGAGCCACCCAGGCGTCCCTACATTACACAAGTTTTTATGTAGTGTATCTATTATCAGTTCGAAGTGATTTCCAATTTCCATTAAAATATCTTTTTTTGAATGTGATAAAACAGCACATTTATACTTTCAAATGCATAGTACTTTTTAGTTCTTTTTATTTCTTATTTTTTCCTGAGTTGCATTGAAGTAAAAAAAAAAAAAACATAATCTGTATAATAACACTTCTTAAGCTATATTGAGACTTGGTCTGCAGCATAGTATGTAGCTCCTTTTTATAAATGTGCTCTGTGGATTTGAAAAAAAATATGCATTCTCTAGCTGTTGAGTACAGAGTTCTATACATGTCCATTTAATGAGGATTATTCATTGATTGCATTGTTTAAATATTCTATAGCCCTAGTAAATATCTTTCTTCAGCTTTCAATCACTATGACAATAATTTAAAAATATTCCACTAAAGCACTTTTCTTGTGCATTTTTCGGTTCCATGAATTTTCACCCTTACACGTTTTTAAACTATATTGTGGACCTAATTTGGGATTGTTATATCTTCTTGCTGAATTGAAAATGTTATCATTGTATTGGACACCTCTTTATTCCTTAAAGCCTGTTTCATTTGATTTGTTTTTAATTAGTATTTGCCTAAAACATCTTTTTCTGTGTTTTTATTTTTCAGACTTTGTCCTTTTATTTGAAGTGCACCTTCTGAAAATAACATATAAGTAAGTTTATTTTTAAATTTTGTGTTGAAGCTCTAAACCTAAGGTAATTCTGTGGGGGGGCGGGGCTTTACTATACAATTAGGTCAGGACAGTGAAGCCCTCATGATGGGATTAGTGCCCTCAGGAGAAGAAATATGAAAGAGACAGAGACAGAGAGACCTCTCTACCATGTGAGGTCACAGCAAGAAGGCAGCCATTTGCAAGGTGGGAAGAGGACTCTCACCAAGAAAGGAATCTGCCAGCACCTTGACCTTGGACTTCCAAGCTCAGAACTCTGAGAAATAAACTCCTTTTATTTAAGCCACGTGGTCTGTGGGTATTTTGTCATAAGAGCCCAATGGGGCTAAGATGGCATTTCATCGCCTGTTGGTGCTAAATTTCTTACTGTACTGATCCTGAAGTGTGAGTTTTCAAGAAACAGCTGTATCTTACAGATAAAAGTAAATCACATTTAAATATCTAAACTACATTTTTCAGAATATGAAGGATGAAATTTTTGAAGTAGATCCACTGGCGAATGGTTCCTAATTTAAATTATCTCCTCCTGAATGTTCCAAAGAAAAGAGGCTGAGAAATATACTCTGTGGTTCTGGGAACTGATACTTGGTAAATCCTAGCCCAAACTCACTTTCCTAGATAGTCACAATGGGCATTATCACATTACAGATTTTGCAATGTCCTAAAGCAAAAAAATCAGATTATATTGGTGGAAGTCCCAAAGTCTCTAAAACTCATATAACAATTGAAACACCTTTCATTTTCTAATAATAATAACCAAATCTCAAATAAATTTGGAAATTGCTGCCTTAACAGTTTAAAATATTTTTTAAAACTCAATAATAAATTCACAAAGAAAGATTTTTAAAGAATTTTTTAGTTTTTTTTTCCAAAAATTAATATCAGATTTTGAACAAAACTATTCAGAGGCTGACATATGTTCTCATTATTTTGTTGGCTCAACTTGTCAGTAAGTCACTTAACCATATCAGTGGTTGTTCAAAAGGTTGGTAGCTGAACTAATGAAAAAAGTGAAGTGTTATCCTTCATATGAGAAAATAGGGATAATAACTCACTATTAGTACAGGGTGAAAGTTGTTTTCACCAGTAGTAACAGATATAAGTAAATCCATCTACCCTCTCTTTACTCATATGATAAGTGACAGACTTTTCCATAACATCTGGCTAAAGTTAGGGACAGGAAAAATTCACAGAAACAGGATACAAATAAAACTATCACTTTTTGAATTTTGTATTTTACCAATGCAGTTTAATAATTGAGGGTTTTTAAAGATATGCCTGTATCTAATAGGGTTCAGTTTGCCTATTTATTTCTTAATTTCCAATGCATCAATTATAACATATCTGCAGGACATTTTAAAAATCTCTTATAATTAAGACCTAAACCACACTTATATGTTCAATTGCTAATGTTTTTCCTTAATTTTTCCACTTCTTCTTTTTAATATTCGTTGCTGTTTATAGAGCATTTTTGATGGATGTCTCCAATCTGACACTAATTCCGGCATAGATTAAAATTACGACTTGTTTATATTCATCTTTGTTCAAAAGGAAAATTTTCCACTTAGAAAGAAATTATTTCAGAATGCTGACAAATTTAACATTTTTAATTTCAGGTTACCATTTTTAATTTAAAAAATCTTGTTAGGTTAATCTGGTAAATGCTAAAATCTTTAGGATAGGTAGGTGTACTTATGAAATAATAAGGGATAGATACCAAGTTAGATCTAATAACCCTACTCAGGGTTTTACCAGCTCATCCTCACACTAATTTCCTTCTCTAGTGTTACAATTAGCAATGACAGTTACCATTTAAGAGGAGCTATACTCAGTTTCTCTCCATGAATCTATAAAAGCACACTGTGAGGTGGCTTTAATCATTTCCACTCAGGTAATAAAATTGCCATAATTGGCAATTTGTCAGTGAGACATAGAGAGGGGGAAAGTCAGGACTGGTTGCAATTCTATCTGTTCTTTCTCACCTTTATGTTCCCACATGTATTATCTCTGTCCACCTTTGTAATTGGAACTCCAGTTGATTCAACCAAACACTGTGAAGCCTACATCTTACTTAACAACATGTTTTTCTCCCAAGCGAGTGTATAATTGTGAAGCCAATATCCAGGAGATGAAGAAAATCCAAAGTGCTAAGACCAGTATTTATACCATTTCTCCTTCAGAGGCATCTGACAATTCTAGAGGTTGTAGATGAGAGGCTCAACGTTGAGCAGAATTATCAAGAGACTCAAAAGCCAAAGGGTTCACCAGCAATGAACAATTCAAAAAGGAAATAAAACAATTATATTTATAGTAGTACCCAGAGGAATAACACATCTATGTGTATATATAAATTTAATCAAGAAGGTAGAAGACTTATACTCTGAAAATTACTGAAAGAAATTAAAGAATACCTAAATAAATGGAAAGACATCCCATGTTCATGTATTCAAAGATTTAATATTGTTGAGAAATCAATACTACGCAAAGCAATCTACAGATTCAGTGTAATACCTATCAGAATTCCAATGGCCTTTTTTTTTCTTTTGCACAAATGAAAAATCTGACCCTTATATTCATATGGAAGTACAAGAACTTACAATGGACAAAACAATCTTGAGAAAGAAGATCAAAGTTGGAAGTTCTACATCTCCCAATTTCAACATTAAGTATAAAGCTATAATAATTAAGACAGTGTGACATTGGCATGAGAATAGGCACATAGAGCAATGGAAAAAAAAATTGGGAGTCCAGAAACAACTTTATACATTTATGGCCAATTGATTTTCTTTTCTTTTCTTTTCTTTTAAGATTTATTTATTTATTTTAGAGAGGGGTTGGGGAGAAGCAGACGGAGAGAGAGTTCCAAGCTGACTTCACAGTGAGCACAGAGTCCAACAAGGTGCTTGATCCCACCATCCTGAGATCACAGCCTGAGCCAAAACCAAAAATCAGACACTTAACTGACTGCACAACCTGGGTGCCCATGGCCGATTGTTTTGCAACGAAGATATCCATACTAATCAGTGGGGAAAGAACAGACTCTTCAACAGTTGGTGCTGGGATAACATGATAACCATATGCAAAGGGATGAAATTGTACCCCTACTCACACGATACAGAAAAATTAAATCAACATGGATCAATGAAGTAAATATAAGAGCTAAAATCGGAAAACTCTCAGACAAAAACATAACGGTAAATTTTCATGACCTTGGATTTGCAAAGCACTCTTAGATGTGACATCATAAGTGCAAGCAACAAAAAAGAAAATAGATTGGACTTCATAAAAATTAGAAACTTCTGTGCATAAAAGAACAGTAGAAAGAAGGTGAGGGGCACCTGGGTGGCTCAGTGGGTTAAAGCCTCTCCCTTCGGCTCAGGTCATGATCCCAGGGTCCTGGGATTAAGCCCCGCATTGGGCTCCCACTCAGCAGGGAACCTGCTTCCCTCTCTCTCTCTGCCTGCCTCTCTGGCTACTTGTGATCTCTCTCTCTGTCAAATAAATAAATAAAATCTTTAAAAAAAAAAAAAAGAAAAGAAAAAGAAAGAAGGTGAAAAGAGATTTCGCATAATGGGATAAAATATTTGCAAACTATATATCTGATGATGGTCTAAAATTCAGACTATATAAAAATACTTAAACTAAACACAGTGATCCCAATAATTCCCATCTCCTACTATTTCCACTTTTGTTTCATACCCTCCACTTGATAGAGACCTTAGCCCAATGACTTGTGCCTAAAATATATAACATGGCGAAAGTGATGGAAGCCAGTCATAAAAAGACAAATGTATTATTCTACTCATATGAAATGTCTAAAAACAGTCAAAATTATAGAAAGAGAAAATAGAAGAGTGCTTACCAAGAGCTGGAGAATCAGTGTTTAACAGGTATATAGAGTTTCAATATTGCAAGATGAAAAAGTCCTAGAGAGATGTAATAACACAACAATGTGAATATACTAAATACTGCTGAACTACACCCTTAAAAATTGTTAAGATGATAATTTTGTGTTATGTGTTTTTTACCATAGTAAGTGTCCTATTGAAAACTGATGGGATGTCACTTCCGCTAAGGTTAAAGAAGATGGCGATTTCTATCTTGCTGTTATTTTTTTCTCTGTTGCCTTCTCAGCAGGCATGCTTTGATGAAGCAATCTGCCACCTTGGAGCAGCCCACATAACCAGCAATCATGAGCCAGGTTAAAAGTAGATTCTCCCCCAGCTGAATTTTGACATGACTACAGTCCCAGCTGATACCTTCATGGAAGCCTGTGAGAGACCCTGAACCAAAGGATCCAGGTAAGCCACACCCAAATTTCTGACCCACAGAAACTGTGAGATAATAAATGTTGTTGTTTTAAACCTCTAAGTTTGGGGTTGTTTATTTTTTGGTAGCCAGCAGATAGATAACTAAGATAAGAGAGTCAATTAAAATCCAGTGGGTTTTTATCTATTGAAACCAATTATTTGATTCTAAAATTTATATGGGAATGTAACATACCAAGTATAGACAATTTTAAAGAATAACAAAGCTGGACACTTTGTACCATCGTATATTAAAGCCTTTCATGAAGATACAGAAATAGAAAGTATGGAATGGTGCAAGGAGAGACAAACTCGATTATGGAACTGTCGAGTCCAGAAAAAGAACCACACACATACAACGATCTTCTTGATGACACATGCAACTTTGCAATGTACGAGGAAAAGGATGATTGTTTCAATAAACAGTGCTGGATCAACTGGACACATATAAGAAAAAATTAATTTGACACCTATCTCTACATGGATCTATAATCCAATAGGTTTTTGTGAACTAGCGGGAGAATTGTAAACCAAAAGATTAAACAATAAACTTTGAAGCAAAAACATCAGGGAATATCTTCATGATACTTTCTTATGTATCTATTTCTTGAACACATTTCTAAGGTGCTGGAAATACTCTATTCCTTGATCTGAGTGCTGGCTACACAGTTGTATTTGATTTGTGAAAATTCACAAAGCTACCCACACTTATGGTATATGTGTTTTTCTGTATGACTTCGAGAAATAGATACAAGAATTTTAAAAAAAAAAGCCTCAAGAAAAAAAATAATTGGGAGTAAATCTAACCAAATGTGTTCAAAACTCCAAACCAGAAAGTTATAAAACACTTCTGAGAAAAATTCAAAGACCTAAACAAATGGAGTTGGGGGGGATATGCCATGTTATGAACTGAAGAGCAATACTAAAGATTTTAATTCTACTTAAACTGATATACAGATTCATCCTAAACCAACCACTGATATGTTTTTTTTTTAAGATTTTATTTATTTATTTGACAGAGATCACAAGTAGGCAGAGAAGCAGGCAGAGAGAGATAGGAGGAAGCAGACTCTCCGCTGAGCAGAGAGCACGATGCGGAGCTCGATCCCAGGACCCCGGGATCATGACCTGAGCCGAAAGCAGAGTCTTTAACCCACTGAGCCACCCAGGCACCCCCGATAGGTTTGTTTTTTTTTTTTTTTAGCATAAACTGATCATTGAATTCTAATATTTTCATAGAAATGCAGAGGGCCAAGAATAGTTAAAGCAATATTAAAGAGTAAGAATAAAGTGGGAGAAATTGCCTAACTACATATGAAAACATACTATAAAACTCCAGTAATTAAGACAGAGTGGTATTGACATCAGGATAGATAAATATAACATTGGGGCAGAGTAGAGTCCAGCAATACATCCACACATATATGGATTCCTGATTTTTAATACATGTGGCATGCAGAACAGTAGGAGAAGACAACCTTTTTTTTTCCCCTTTGGGAAAGACAATCCTGTCAATAAATGATTCTGGGTCAACTGAATATCTATATTATGGAAAACAAAATTAAACTTGTTCACAACTTCAAACTATATATAAATGTAAATCCTAGATGAATTTAGGTCTAAATATGAAAAGCAAAACAATAAAACTTCAAGGTCTTAGTATAGAAAAACTTTCTTTAAGTGGGACACAGAAAAGATTTTTTTCTTCAAATGTTTATCTAAATTCTAGTTAGTTACCATACCATGCAATATTGGTTTCAGGAGTAGAATTCAGTGATTCATCACTTACATACAACATCTAGTACTCAACAGGACAAGTGCCCTCCTGAATACCCAACCCCCCCCCGCATCCCTCCATAAACCCTCGGTTTACCTCTATCCTTACCTCTATCTCTTATGGTCTGTTTCCCTCTCTCTTTCTCCCCCTTCCAATATGTTCATCCATTTTGTTTCTTAAATTCCCATATGAGTGAAATCATATGGTATTTTTCTTTCTCTGACTAACTTATTTTGCTTAGCATAAAACCCTCTAGTTCCATCCACATCATTGTGAATGGCAAGATTTCATTCTTTTTGATGGCTGAGTAAGATTCCAGTGTGTGTATATATACCACATCTTCTTTCTCCATTCATCAGTCAATGGACATTTTAGCTCTCTCCATAGTTTGGCTATGGTTGATAATGTTGCCATAAACATCAGGGCGCATGTACCCCCTTTGAATCTCTATTTTTGTATCCTTTGGGTAAATATCTAGTAATGCAATTGCTGGATCATAGGGTGGTTCTTTTTTTTTTTTTTTAAAGATATCAAATAAAGATATTTGACAGAGAGAGAGAGATCACAAGTAGAGAGAGAGAGAGAGAGAGAGAGGAGGAGGAAGCAGGCTCCCTGCCTAGCAGAGAGCCCGATGTGGGACTCGATCCCAGAACCCTGAGATCAGGACCTGAGCTGAAGGCAGAGGCTTAACCCACTGAGCCACCCAGGCAGCCCAAGGGTGGTTCTATTTTTAAGGGACATAGAAAATACTAACCAAGATGGAAAGACTGATAAACTGAACCCCATCAAAATAAAGAAAATATTTATCAAAAGACATCAAGACAGTACAAATTGGAGGAACATAGAGGGAACAGATATATGGAACACAAGACTAATAAAGTTTTCATATGCAGAATCTGTAAAGAATGCCTTTCAAATTCATAAGAAAAAACAATCCAATAGAAAAATCATGAGAAACTTGAATAGGCATTTCATCAAAGAGGATATCCTGTCAATACATATATGAAAAGATGTCCAACCTCATTCATAATTATGGAAAAGCAAGTTAAAAGTATAATGACATAGTACACGCACTAGGCTAAAAGTACAAGGTCTGGCAATCCCAGTTGTGGACAAGTTTGTGGAAGGAGATGACAAACAAAACTAGTGGAGGAAATGTAATTGATACAAGCTCTTTGCATCAATTGAGATACATTGTGACTCAGCCAACAGGAACAGGTGCAGATGTAATAAATAAATGTACAAAATGTTTATTATAGTAACAGTTGTATTAGACCCCAGACTGGAAACAATCCAGATATCTATCTACAGTAGAGAGTATAGAAAAATCTCTGAAAATTCATACGATGGAAAATTTTACATCAATGAAAAAGAAGGAAATCCCGCTAAATGCAACAGTAGGCTTAGGTACTAAAATCATAATGGTGAGTAAAAGAAGCCAGACATGAAAGAATACATACTGTATGTTTCCAATTATATGCATTTCAAAACTAGTCAAATATGGGATCAGTGGATGGGAGGAAGATAGTAATGATGAAGGAGGATTGCAGGGTGGTGGCGGAGGGGGTCCTTCTGAAGTGCTGGATATCTTCTATGGTCTGAGTTTGCTCAAGGTTACATGAGTGTTGGACCTCACTGAAGTGTATTTTATCATCTGTGTACTCTTTTCTATGAGTATTTCAATTTAAAAGTTAAAAAAATTTTCAATTAATTAAAAAAAAAATCTCTGTACCTGAATCTTAACTGTGGCCCTAAGGAGAGTCCTATCTTTTTCCTGATACGTGGCTCATGTCCTATCATATGAGCATTCACCAGCTCTTAGCCTCTAATTTTGTGCCCCCTCCTGAGATCCGCTCTCAGTCTCGGGGCGGCCATTTTGACTCAGCCTTAGCCTTTCTTCCCATCCACCTCCAGTGGCCCCACCAGGCCCCGATCCCTCAACAGTGTGAGACACCACAGCTGATCCTTTCCTCAAGGTGGAAGAGGACACAGTTACAACGTCTGCCTAAAACACTTTGTACATGCCTACCTCCCTCAGGACAGCAGAAGCTCCCCAGCAAAAGAAACTGCTTTCCTCATGTTTGTATGCAGCAGATCCCCAGCACAGGGCCCGGCAGGCAACAGACATTCAGGAAGGGGAGAAGGATGCTACCTTGATAATGTATTTGACAAAACATATACCAGTGTCAGAAGAACAGAAAGGGTAGTAGAGAGCAGACCAGAGGAGAGGGATGCTTTTATGCTCCTGGTTCTGAACAAAATAGATTTGATTACATATATCTGAAAGCCTTCAATGTTTTGTTTTGTTTCCCCTGATTTTGCCTACACTTGACTTCAAACATCCTTCTGCCAAGTTCTAACTAAGGTACATTTCGCTATAATTATCTGATTACCAGAGAGATTAATAAACCTTTTCAGCTTGGCTCATAAATCACAGAGTTTTACAAGTGGGAGATTTTCAAAGAAGAGGCAAAATCTCATTGCTTAGTCACTCTATTGTCTTCTTGAATCAGTTTTAGAATCTAACAGCACTTCATGTTCAAAGGCATATAAAAGTATTGACTTTCTTTGAGATGAACATTATGTTCTAATGACCAAAAGTGATAAATATTGTATTGAATGAAAGTAAGACAAGCCCAGTATTTCAAAAGACTATAAATCTTTATGTTTTCCCAAATGAAAATACACTCCTATTTTATTACCAGAGAACAATTTGAAAGCTTTAAACTACGAAAGAGACTAAGTAATACTACGTCTGGTAAAAGAACGTGGATATTATTGTACCCAGCAGGCTTATGGCTTGGAGAAGTTGGTATTAAAGAAAGGCAGAGTGGGTGTCAGATTCAACTGAGAACCAAGAGGAGAGACCACCAACGGTTGCCCAATGTAGCACCAGATTGGGAAATCGTAGGGAAGCCTCTAAGGACAGTAACCAAAGACTATTTAGCTGAGAAAGTTGGTATGTTTATTAGACAGAAAGCAGTGGCTGCTATAGTTCTACTGTTTGAATCCCTTTTTAGCAATCCAGACTGAATGACATCGTACTGCTTACTATCTGAACCACCTAGAAAGTTAAATTTAGCTAGGAACCCTCCTCTTAGCTCACCCCATCATTCCTTTCCCTACTCGTACATTTTTGGGCATTACTAAAGAAAATTCTATAAGAACCTGCACTAAGGCCTTTTTGAACCTAATAGTTCTCATTTCAGTGGTGGCATCACAGGACAAATGGCACGCTTAGTCAATCAGCTCTAGAATTGCCTCCAGATGCCTTTCCAAAATTCATAGCTAATTTTGCAGAAAGAAGGCCTATCACTATCTTAAACTTGTATGAAAAAAAGGAGAATATAAAATATACCACAGCGACACAAGAGAAGAACAGATTTACTTTCCTTAGTTCTAATTCAAAAAAATAAAATCCCTGGGAAGAACTCTGACTTGGGTCATGCACCCATCTTTGAGGACAGAAGAACTGAAGACTATATGATTGGCAGTTCCCACTATAATAAAAGTTTTCAAGTCAGAAGAACAATTGGTTCTCCCCTCAAAAAGCACGTTATTCCCAGAAAAGACCAAAAATAGATTTGTTCCATAAATGCATGTTGCAGGGTTTGAGGGATATAATTAATAAATCCCTCTTGAATTGTCTCTGAGTTTGGAACTGATTAAGAGATAAATGCAGGTATTCAATGAACAGAGATTAAATGACCTGTGTTTAGGCTGAATTAGAGGGAATTTCAGATCTACAGCCAGTACCTAGTTACCTTATATCTGACCCCATGTCTAGCTCTTGGGATTACAAACCCAGTGGAGAGTTTGGATCTTCAAAGCAGATTTGCCACCCAAAATAGCTGCCTCCCACCAACAAACCTCACAGTGAAGACAGAAATAAATGTTTTATGTAAGGATGTTATCATTGTATGAGCAGCATATAAATGTAAAGATGGATATTTATAAAGAAATGTCATTCATGAACTCAGTAAACATATAAGGAATATCTCCTATGTGCCAGGCACTGTTCTTGGTTCTTGGCAAACAAAAGTGAACCAGTCAAAGACTCCTGCTCCTGTAGAACTTAATTCCTAGGAGTAAAACAGAAACCGAAGGATATGAAAGAGAGAAAGAACATACTAGAAACAACAATCGCTAGATAGTAAAGAATAAATAAATAGAGTAAAATTAACTTGTTAAAATTCATATCATGAGTTTAGGAGCTCACAGTATCAAATAAACAAATCCTGGGAAAAGAAAAGTTGGAGAATTTGACATCTCTCAGACCACTATGGAAGAGAAATTTTCAGTAAAGGAAGCCAAGGAGCATAATTAGAAAAAGGCATGTAAGAATCTTCATGTTGGGTATCATACCAGTCAGAGTTCAACCAGCGAAGCAGGACCAGTAGGAGATAAATATTAAAAGATTTGTTGAAATGAATTGGCTTCTGTGCCTATAGGAGCAACCAAGGCAAGTCTGAAATCCATGGAGAGGGCTGTCAGGAAGGGGGAACGGGCTCAATCTCCACTTCACAGGCAGGATTTTTTCTGAGAAGCCTCAGTTCTGCTTTTAGGATATTTCAGTGGATTGAATCAAGCCCACCCAGATTATCTAGAACAATCGTCCTTCCTTAAAAATTAACTGATTATGGACTTTACATCTACAAAATACCTTCACTGCAACACCTTAACTGATGTTTGATTGAGTAACTGGGAAGGGAGCCTTGCCAAGTTGACATGTAAAAATGACCATTGCAGGTGTGAACATAAAAAAACAAAACAAAACAAAACAAAAAAACAACCACCCTTCATCAATGACTGAGAGAGAGAGAAATAGTTCATGAACAGAACAGATGAAACCCACTCCCCAACCAAGTGAAAGGGCTACCTATATGTCTACTGTGTCACCCAGAAACCTACCTGTCACCTGCAACAGATTTGAGGTTATTATGGAACATGAGCCATAAAGCCCACAAACCTACCACTCAACTGTACATAAACCATCGTGGTCAAAGTTCATAGCAGTTCTTCTATGAAGCTGTTCTCACGTCATACCTTGGGTTCTTGCCTTCCTTCCTTTGCCATATTCTTCCCTCTCCTGAGAAGAGGCTCACTGTCTCTTTCCCCACCACGTAACCTGTCTTAACTCTTGCTGGACTTCTCACTGTCTAATGTGTATAGTCATTTCTCATATGCCTCTTACCTCCTCTCCTAGACGGGAACCTCTCTGAAGACAAGAGCCAATTCTTATGTACAGAGCCATAGATGGCTCATAGAGGCAACCCAAAATAAGTGTCATGAATAAATAATGAGCAACTGAAAGAAGAACTGTAAATGAGACATTTTAAACAAGGACGAAGATTTCAATACAAAAACTCAAAAAGCCTCTAAATAATTAATAGTAAGTGTCCAGCCAACTCACTAACAAAGAGTTACATTTAGATGGTCTTTAAGTTTGCAGAATGCCTTGGCGTCTCCTGCAATATTAATGTTCCAGTTGAATGACACAATTAATTTTTGACCAACTTTAAAAAAGAAAAGGAAGACTATGAAGTCAGAGTGTTGCAAAATTAACTCAAAATAACATTCCACTTACAGACTTAGAAACAAGCATAGCATATCCTTTAAGGAAAATTCAACTTTTCACCACATTATCGGTACAGGACTAGTATCTGGAGTAAATAACATAATTCTTCATGAAGGTTAGCACTGAATCTATATTGAACTTATTTTTTCATTGATAATCATGTTCTCAAAACTGGCATCAGTGGGCATTGTTAATGCAAAGGACAAGTTTGATTTTATTTTTCAAGAGCAAAAAAATGTTTCTATATCTAGTGTCCTTACATTAGAATTGGAAAAAGGAGAAGAGTGGTAGATGCCCGCCCAAAATATCTTCACTGTGGGACTCCCTGTGACCTGAAACACTCACCCTACCACTCACTATTGGACAGTGTAGCTATATAGTTTGCAAATATTTATATTTTCCTGATTATAAAAGCACTGTATACCCATGGCAGAAAATTTAGAAAAACATAAGAAACATAAAAGTCCATTTACTTCTCATGACCACTTTCCCTAACTTTGCCATCAGCCTTGGTTGAGAAGCTCTTCTTCCTCACTGCTCTATCCCTTAAAAACCAACATCCAAGCCTTAACCATAAAGTGAATCCAATCTTTCCCAAAGGCTTGAGACATCACGGAGGTAATTAAGAGTTCTAGGAGCAGTGGCTTCACCTACAACAGCCAGGACTCCAAACCCAACTCAACATTCTTCTACCTTCCTCCTGCAGGCTCTCCCACCAGGGAGAAAGCCACTTCTCTTTTACCAGACAGGTTGAGAACCTCCTCTATTTTGCCTGACTGGGAATGGCCCAAAATGTCCTCATACCTGTATCTGACATCCCTATATTTTAGAACACAGAAATGGAAACCTTTAAAAAAAACAATCGCACCTGGGCAGATGGCCATTTATAACTCGTCTCCTGGGGGAGACTCTTACTCACTGGGTCAGCAACCTGAGTCAGCCCCGAAGAAAACGTGGCCATCTGAAGTGAACACCAAATTGAGAATAATTGCTCCCCTGGGGCCTTAAAGATTCGCAAAGTGACTAGGAGTCTACATGTCTCTAACTTGGGGAAACAAGAAGAGCAGACAAAAAAACTGAAAACACTGAAATTCCCCATTATAATGCTGATCATGACCGGCTTCACTTAAAATTATTTTTTTTCATTTTGAAATGATCTCAAACTCTAAAGAGAAATTGCAAGAACAATTTTTTTTTCCCTGAAGTATTTGAGTGCGGGTTGCTAACATGATGCCCTATCACTGCTGTATCTTTTAGGGTATACTTCTTATATATAAGGACATCCTCTGACATAGCCACAATGCAATCAGGAAATTAACATTAACACTGGTACATTATCACTTTATTTTTTAGAGCAGTTTTAGGTTCACAGCAAAAAATTCCAATATAGCCCTATTCTCTCTCACACACACAGCCTCCTCAAGGTCAACATTCTGCACCAGGCTAGCACATCTGTTACAATCCTTAAACCGTCACTGACACATCATTATCACCCCAAATCCATAGTTCACTTAAGGGTTCACTCTTGGTATTCTACATTCTATAGGTTTTGACAAATATGTAATGATACACACTCACCATTAGAGTGTTGTACAGAATAGTTTCACTGGCCTAAAAAACCCTCTGTGCTCTGCCTATTCATCCCTCCCCCAGCCCCTGGAAACAACTGATTTTTCCACTGTTTCCACAGTTTTGCCTTCTCTGAAACTGCCATAGCGTTGGAATCATATGGTATGGAAACTTCTCAGATTAGCTTCTTTCCCTTAGTGACACCTATTTAAGTTTCCTCCATGTCTTTTCATGACTTGACAGCTCATTTATTTTTGGCAATAAATAATACTCCACTGTCCAGAGGTACTGCAGTTTATGCATCCATTCCCCTACTAAAGGATCTTGGTTATTTCCAAGTTTGGGCGATTGTGCATTAAACTACTGTAAACATCTGTATGAGGGTTTTGTGTAAATGTAAGTTTTCAACTCTTTTGGGTTTTCAACTCTAAGGAGAGCAGTTGCTGGGTCATATTGTAAGAGTGTGGATAGCTTTATAAGAAACTGCCAAACTGTATTCCAAAATGGCTGTACCATGTTGGACTCTAACCAGCAACAAATAAAAGTTCCTATTGCTCCACATCTTTATCAGCATTTGGTGTTGTCAGTGTTCTGGATTTTGGTGTAGTGGTATCCCACTTTAACTGACATTTCCCTGAAGACATACAATGCGAAGCATCTTTTTGTATGCTTATTTGCCATCTCCGTATATTTTCCTTGGTGAGGTGTCTGTCAAGGTCTTTGGCTCATTTCCTAGTTGGGTTGTTTGTTTTCTTATTGTTGAATTTTAAGAGCTCTTTGTATATTTTGGATAAGTCATTTATCAGATAAATCTTCTGCAAATATTTTCTCCCAGTCTGTGACTCGCCTTCTCGTTCTCTTGAGGGACTTGAATTTTCATTGACATTTGAACTTCTTTTTTGAAGTTTTGTTTTGTGCTTTTCTATAATGGACCATTCTTTCCTATTTAGAATGTATTATTTAATATCTGAAATGTGAAAAATATAGAACACATATGTAAATTATGAAGCAAAACATTTAAATGAATCACTCTAAACTCATAACTTAAGATCTAGAATATTGCCAAGAAGCTTACACCTTCAATATCTCATGCTTCCCTATGTTATTTGCAGGGATACACCTGTGTCTACCCCCCACTCAAAGGTAACCATTGCCTTGGATTATGCATTTATTTCTGCTTTTAAAATAGTACAGGGGCACCTGGGTGGCTCAGTGGGTTAAAGCCTCTGCCTTCGGCTCAGGTCGTGATCTCAGGGTCCTGGGATCGAGCCCCATATCGGGCTCTCTGCTCAGCGGGGAGCCTGCTTCCCCGTCTCTCTCTGCCTGCCTCTCTGCCTACTTGTGATCTCTGTCAAATAAATAAAATCTTTAAAAAAAAAAAATAGTATAATCAGGGGCACCTGGATGGCTCAGTCGTTAAGCGTCTGCCTTCAGCTTGGGTCATGATCCCAGGGTCCTGGGATCAAGCCCCACATTGGGGTCCCTGCTTGGCAGGGAGTCTGCTTCTCCCTCTCCCACTCCCCCTGCTTGTGTTCCCTCTCTCACTGTGTCTCTCTCTGTCAAATAAATAGATATAATCTTTTAAAAAATAATGTAATCATATATAGTGAATATAACTTTGATTTTATTTGTCTTAAAGGTTTATAAAAATGGTGACATACAAAAGTTGTCTACACGGCTTGCTTTTTTCACCCAATATAATTTTTTTAGATTCATTGAAGTTTTTCAATGTAGCTATGTTTCATTCATTTTCTCTCTTATGTGCTATTTCAATGCATGAAGTATACAATAGTGCATCTTTTTTTTGTCATGTAACCATTTATATTGACTTCATTTTATACTGCAAACAATGTTGTTAAGGGAATCTATATACATACCTCCTAACATAGGAGCAAACATTCTATACGTGTAGTGTAACAATGGAATTGTTGCCACGTGGTCAAAAAGATTGTAGCAGGTTATATTTTTTTTATTATGTCCAGTTAGCCAGCATATAGTACATCATAAGTTTTTAATGAAGTGGTCAACGATTCATTAGTTGTGTATAACACCCAGTGCTCATCAGAATGTAGTTTACATGTTTTTAATAACAGCAGTGTGTAAAAATTATCCATTATTCCACATCCTCACTAATAAATGCTAATAGGCTTCTTTATTTCTTCCAATCTAGTGATATAAAAATGGTATTTCATTGTCTGAAATGACATTTTCTGATTAAAGTTGAGCAACTTTTCATAAGTTCATTGGACATTTTTTTTCCTGTATAATGCCTCTTCTATATGTTGTACTTTTTCTACTGATTTCACATTCTCTATTTGGTTTATAGATCTTATGTATTCTGATTACTAATCTTTTATTGATTTTATACATCATAAATATTTTTGGCCAATTTGAGCTTTTGTTTTCATTTTCTTTACAGGGTCTTGGTGAACCAAAATTCTTGATTTTAATTTTGCCAAATTTATCAATCTTTTCTGCTATGTTGATACATTTTTGTATCATGTTTAAGAAATTTTTTCTTAAGAAATTTCTTAAGAAATTATTTTCCTATATTTTTCCTAAAGGTTTTCATGTTTAAATATTTAGTTGCGTGAAAGATATAAAGTAGCGATTTAATTTCAGTTTTTATTTAACCAAGAGTCCAATGAAACTTACTAATTTTTAATTTCCTCCAGGGAAATCCACTATGTGTTGCACTATTATAAAGAAATTTGCATGTGTACATGACTTTCTTCCATTAGATAATTTGTTTATGTCTGACCATAAGCATATGATACCGATTTCCATGGCATTATAGGAAGTCCTCAAATGTGGTAGCGTAAGTACCTCCATCGTATTCCTCTTGGAGGTATTTTAAGTTTTCTTGGGCCTTTAAATTTTAGAATCCGCTTTTCAACTTTCCTAACAAATTCTTTTGGAATTTTTATTGGAATTTTATGGATTTTTACCTCCAATGTTGTCTTTACAATATTGTCTTTCAGTCCATAAATGTGTATTATCTTTCCATTTATTTAGCTCTTTTCTAGTTGTCTGCTAATGCAGTTTAATAATTTTGTCCATATAGATAACGCACACATTTTGGTAGAGTTATGCCAAGGTACCTTCCATTTTTGTTGCTTTAAAAATGGTATATAGTTGTTTGTTTTTTTAATTAAACTTTTCATTTTGAGATAATTGTAGGTTTACACACAACTATAAGAAATAACACAGAGAAACACTGTCTATGCTTCACTTCATTTCCCCTGGTGGTAACATTTTCCTAGCTATTGTACAATATCACAACTAAGAAATTGATCTTAATGAAATGCATGCATCTTATCCAAATTCCACCAGTTTTATATGCACATGTATGTGTGTTTAGTTCTTTTTTACAATCTTATCACACATAGTTTCACCCACGCAGCCACCACTATATTCCAGACAGACAAAAACTGGTCACCACAAGAATCCCTCACGCTCTTAAGTTTATAGCTACATCAGTATCCCTTCCTCCCAACCGCTCATCACTTCTCGAACCCCTGGCAACCACTAATGCACTCTCTGTATAGAAAATGTTGTCATGTTGAAAACGTCTGAACACAATGATACAACATGTAAACTTCAGGGATTGGCTCTTGACTCAGCATAATTTCTCTGAGATTCATGATGTTGTTGCAGGTATCAATTGTTGTCCCCTTCTACTGCTGAGTAGCCTGTGAGGTAGACGCTGTCATGTTTAGTTAGTCACCCACTAGAGGACACTTGAGTTGTTTCCAGTCTGGGGCTCTTAGGGATAAAACTGCCATAAACATTCATGTATGTATTTTTGAGTTAACAGAAACTTACATTTCTCTGGGGAAGATGTCCAAGAGTGCCATTGTTGGGTTGCATTGTAAGAGCGTGTGTAGTTTTATGATATATATCTATGCATATATGCATAGATATGGCTAGCTCTAACTTTTATAGTAGGTCTGTACCATTCTACATTGCATTTGTGAGATCACCCCAACCTGGTCATGTGGTAGCATCATATTTTTATATAACTGGTCATTTTGGATCACCTCTTAATGATTTTCTTTTTTAGATTTTATCCTTTGTTTTATTAAACATTTTATAAACTAGTTTATATTCTGTGCTTGATGATGCCAATATCTGAAATGTTGGAGCCCTGGCTCAATTTTTGGTTGTTTCTGCTGAGTTTCATTCATGGTGATTTATTTTCTTGGGACTTTGATAGTTTTTTTCTTATGAGCTCATATTCAGTTGATTTTAATCTTCAGGGAAACTGAAAGCTATAACGAGATTATTACCTCCAGGAAGGGCTTGTGTTTGTTTCTGCTGGGACTCTAGGGTACTACTCTGGGAACTTCTAAGCTCCTTTCCAGTGTCCCCACCTTAATTTGGACTCAAATTCAATCTCCCCAACTTGGGGTTATTTCACATCCCTGGATTTCATGGATCTCCCAAGTAAAAATCTTATTTGTAGGATAAAGTAAGCAGGAGGAGAGTGGAGCAAAGTCCTGAGTGGCTTGGGACTGTGGTACTGACCCAGCTGGTGTCCCCCAGATGCACTCTGAGCCCTTGCACAGGAAGAGGCAGGATGAGATTGAGTGTGGAGATGGTTCTGGAGGATTAGTGTGGGAGTGACGTTTCCAGACGTAAACTAGTACCTTCTTTCACATTTACCTGAGGCCACACCTGGATAAAAGTGCTATCTGGCAGCTTTCAGACCTTTGAAAGGCTCTTTCCAATCTTATTAATGTATTTAAATAATGTTAATAATTTATATTATTATATAATAGTTTATGTATTTTATAGTTTATATATTATATATTTAATATATTTATATATTTAATAGTTTATATAACATATATTATATAATAGTAAATAATTTAAATAAGATCTCATTTTGCTAGAATCCCAACCAGTCTAAACTGAATCATGTCTGTTCAACAGCAAGTTGGCTGCTTTAAGCAACCATGAAGGCTGCAAGTGATATTCTCCAAGACCAACAGGAACGAGAACATTCTCCATTTATGGGGTTTGTAGCCCAGTTTTCCCTGAGGTCACACTACTTATCTTGATCTATGGAATACTTCCATGAACCTATAGTTGGTTAAACCTGAATACTATATTCGGTGACCTGGTTCCAGGTTTGTAACAATCCATCTTGTTACAGAAGGATGCCGAAACAGTAAGGAATGTAAACGCTTGGTTATACATCCCTCAGCAAGTGGCAAGAGGCAGGTTGTTAATTCTTGGATTCTATCAGTGTTTAAATATTTCTAGTTTGAATACTTTTTTAAAGGGAAATTTTATTTATATATTTTTTCGAGAGACAGAGTGCACGGGAGAAAGAATCTTAAGCAGGCCCCACGCTCACTGTGGAGCACCATGCGGGACTCAATTTGACGACCCTGAGACCATGCCCTGAGCCGAAATCCAGACATGTTTAACTGACCGAGCCACCCAGATGCCCCTGAATACTTTCAAACATACATAAGAGTAGAGAGAACAGCTCAATAAACTCCCATATGTCCACCACTCAGAGTCAAAAACTTTTCAACCTTTTTGTCATACTTAGTTTTACCCTTTCAGAGGTTTTCCTGTCTTATTTTGTTGGCTTTTTTTTTTTTTTGAAATGGGATGCTATTTTTATTTTAGTTAAAAATTTTAAGTAAAGTCACTAAATATTTCAATACTCATTCCTAATAATATGGACATTATCTCACATAAGCACAATACCGGTATCCTACCTAAAAAAAAATAAAAAAAATAACACAACACGGGCTGCGTAGTGAGGATTTTTCATTGCAGTTGTTATTCATCAGTCCTCTACTGAGGATCATTTGGGTTCTTTCTAGTCTCTTGCTTTGATAGGTGATTATCAGACCTTTCATAACTAAGCAACTCCCAAAAGATACAGAAGTTTAATTCTGGTTTGGGGCTTCCTCTTCTAATACATGCTTGCTTTACACATCCAAGTCCCCCTGTACATAACCTGCTCTGCATTTTGGCAGGCAGAGGAAAGAAGACATGTTTATTGAGGCTCTTTGTTGAAATGTGCTGGGAGTTTGGGGTTCATTAGGTGAGGCTAATTGAAGTCAATGGCAGACAGCCATGTGTAATTTACAGAGAGAAAGCAGCCCCAGCCTCTGGTCACCCTAAAAGAAAATGTCATTTGGATTACCTCCTGCTGATTTTTAAAAGAACGAATCCTGGAATTTTCTCAGTTTTCTTATAATCTGGCATTTATTGGTCTCCACTTCTGTGAATTCTTTTTAATCAAACAAAGCTTTTGAATATCTGAGTCAGTGTTAGGTCAAGTGGCAGATTTTTATATTCACCATTTGTTCAGTGAAATAGAACTTCTAAAAGACAGTTAATAAATCACTCTGTCCCTTGAAAAGTGAGCTAGAAAAAAGATAATGGGAGTGGTAAGAAAAATTATAAAATGCCAAATATATTCACTGCAATCCATTCATAAAACAGAAGGGAACTGATTTCAATCTCTGAAGCATAATTCAAATATAACCTTGCTTTTCTCTCAGTCAAGGAGCTCAGAGAACCAACCTCAGCTTGTATGTCCCTAAAAATAGAAGATCAGTTTAATTTAGGAATAAGGGGCTATAAAATGTTAGTAGCTTTTTTTTTTAAGCTGCTGCCGTACCAGTTTTCACACGGATGCTCCGTTTCTGATATAAAAGATGAATAATGAAGAACTGGGCTCTATCACTGACCCAGGGCAGGGTCTCCTTCTTCTCCCTGCCCTGACCTCCAGTATTCTCCAGGAGAGCAGCAAACTAGCTCGTGGAAGAGCACAGGCCCCAGAGACAGGCGCAGCAGCTTCCAGTCCTTGCGTTGGTACCTCCTGCCTGGCTGCGTGATTTTGAACAAGTTATTTAACTTCCGAATCTTACTTGTGCCACTCTTAAAACGTGGATTATAATACCTACCTTCTAAGGTTGTGGAGAGAATGAAACTGGGTGTTTCTCAAATGCTACTACACCTTAGCATCACCTTGGAAGCCTATAAAATTCTGGGTGCTTGGGGGCGCCTGGGTGGCTCAGTCGGTTAAGCAGCTGTCTTCAGCTCAGGTCATGATCCCAGGGTCCTGGGATCGAGCCCCTGCTTGTCCCTCTACCTCTGCCTGTGGCTCTATCTACTTGTGTTCTCTCTCTTTCTATCAAATAAATAAGTAAAATATTCAAAAAAAAAATCTGGATGCTTAAGCCTCACCCTGGACCTATGAAATCGAAATCTCTAGGAGAGGGAATAGATAACAGTATTTTTTAAAGCTCCCCAGGGGATTCCATGTGCAGTCAAGTTTAAGAACCCTATTGCTCTAGAGTGTATAAATTTCAAGTACAGTTCCCTTCCCTCAGCAGACTTTTAGTCTGCAGAGACTATAACCATTATGTACTGTCAAATTTCGTAATGCCTTTTTGACTGCCCTTTCTTTCCATTCTCTGACCTGGGGTGTCTCCAGACTGTTCACATGAGTTAAAATTTGACCCAAGAGCCTCCTTGCCCTCACCATCATCCTTTTTTTCCCCCTTCCAGACTCTCCTTTTCTTTCTTATCTCCCTATTTGGTTCCTTAATAAAATAGCAAGCTAATCCCCTAAAATTAAAGGTGTCAGAAGAAGATAGAGAGTTACTGTCTCCAAGCAGACATCCATACTGCGAGGACTCAGAGTGAGACATTCTGCAGACCAAGGGGTCCTCTCAGTATCTCTAGGGTAACAGGAGGGTCACCATTTATGATTCTGTCTTTCCAACTCTATTCAGGGACACAATATGGCTGTTTTGATTACTTTTTCTTACAATTACATGGTTTAATTCCAATTCCTTTTTGTCTGGTTAAGTAGAAATTATGCTGGTCAATTTCAGATCACCATGGTCATGGAAGCCAGGGCACGTACCCGACGAACAGCGCAAGCATCTGATTTGAGGACCATCCATCCTCGGTTGCCAGACTGTGATTTGTTTGCTTTTGACCAGAATGAAAACATAAGTTAATTAAGATGAGATGATAAGTGATGAGTGTGTCCTTAGTCAGGGAATGACTGCTTCAGGGAAACAAGCAAAGTGCTGTCACATGCATGAGCCACGTCATCTCTCCACTGATAAGCATTAGAAGTCTGTGTCAGCCATTCTCAGTAGATGTCTCACACAAAGAGGAATAATTTTCTGCAAGACTTGTTAAATCAAGGTTAGGATTGAAAACTGACAGATGAAAAATTGAACCTCCCAAGGAAGCCAAACATTGGAACGGAACAATACGAAATTTCAATCTCTGCCTCTTAAAATCTCTAAATGCTTCGATCGCTTGACAGTTCAAGTTAATACAACTAATCGACAAAATGGTTTCATTGTTGCTGAGCCATTTCTGAGCATAAGAAAATAAGGTTTGGGGGGAAGGTGGACAGCATCATGAAGTTTCCCTCGTTCTGTGTGTCTGGTGTTCGGCTACTTCTAAGTGTAGTCTACGTTTGTATCTGCTGTGGCCAACGTGCCATTCCCTTCTCAACCCCCTGCGTAAGCGGACATACTAAGAAACTGAACTTTAACTCTATGTCTACTGTACTTTCATCCTGATGGCCTGCTCTCCACTCCATCGGTGACAGTGGGATTTCCTCCCTAGGGTTATAGCCAAACACACAAAACCCAACACCGGACAGAGGTGACTGACCATAACTTCTTAGTTGCACTGTGCCCTGCAGAGCCACATGGGAATTGTAGTCTGGAACACAACAAACAACCAGAGGCTCTAGGAGGTAGACTTTGTAGTAATAAGAGGGAGGGTGACCACTGGTTCGTAGGCGAGGATGTGATTGGCTTGGTTGAAACATTCTGTAGGTGGCAGGGAACCACAGCCCACCTTGCAGGAATAAACAGGCATCGATCGTACCTGGTCCCCATGATTAGGAACTTGCTGGACTGGGGGATCCCATCCTCAGGAGCAGCGTGAGTAGGGGAATTTGCAGGTCTGTCGTTCAGTGCCCTCTTACTTTTTCCCAAATATCAAGGGACATATAATGTTGGGCCTTAACTTTAGGCCTTACACTGCAGTCTTAGGCACTGAGCATTGTCCAGTCACTGGACAGGATAGCAAGAAGCCTGGGTAACCCGTGGTTGGTCATGCTAACCAGATGCTTCCATATTTCTCGCCTGTTAAGTTGTAAGCTTCATGGGGATAACTGCCGTATCTCTTGTTTTCCACAGTAGCCTGACCTCCACACAGAGTGTGACACATTAATTAGTAAATGAATTAATTCATTAACTAATGATCTTCATCAGCTCTCTAAGAGCTGCAGCACCTAAACAGTCTTTAAATCTGATTCTAGGATCTTAGCTTCATGTTGACAGAGAGAGGGAAAAAAAAAAAAAATAACATGATACTATTGACATCACCACCCTGTCATCTTCAGTTTTGCAACATATTCTCATCTTGTTCTTCCTGGAGCTCTGGGAAAAACAAATACCACGTTTCAGTCTCTTAATACTGTTCTACACATGCTAATTGAGAGTTTGCAGGCCTCAGAAGTATAGCCTTGGCAGAAACGCAGAAACAACAACAAAAAAGCCAGCCTCTAGCCAGTGGAATAAAGAGAACAACCCTCTGGCCTGAAAGCACCACCCCAAACCCTTCCCCCCAGCATCCACTGGAAAAGTTAGAAGCAGCACACTCAATGTGCTGCCTTCTCCAACATGTATAATTCTGGAAGATGAGTCAGCCTTTCTGCCTCCCCCTTATTCCCTCTTTATAATTCAAAGCCAAAGCCCACTCTCAAATAGTGTTTCTTAAATGTTGACTCAAGAATAAAATATACTAAGAGACAATTGTTTTAAGTCGGTGTAGCAAAATCTGCCCAAAGAAGAGATAAAATAATGAGTACCAAGGTCCAGATGGCTTTTATGATTAATAAACTGGATTAAATCATGTCTTGAAATCTGTGAGCTTCCTCCTTATATATTTCAATTTTTAATTATTTCGGCTGATTGTAATTTCAATTAATGAAAGCAGACCCAGCACTGCAGCCTTTGAAAGTAATTTCGGTGAGAAGAAAACTATCTATAATTAACTATTTCAACTGAGATTAGAAAATATTTCATTCTTCACAATTTTCTCCCTAGTAGCCCCTGGTGGAAAGAAGTCAGAAGACTGGCATCTCCATTTTGTAAGTTATTTGGACTTGGAGATCACTCCATCTCTCCCGGCTTCAATTTCCTTATCTGTGTAAAATGGGGACAATAATACTTGTCTTGCCAAGTCATTTTGCAAAATAAATGAGATAGTACTGATGAAAATGCTCTGAAAAGTACAAAATGTTATGTACAAATGTAAGATACTGTTAGACCAAAAGTTTCTTGATATTTTCATCCTATGCTTTTTCCCTGAATCCTCCCGTTATTTTTCTGCCCATGAGTGTTATAAGAACTAAAATGTTGCTCTTGATCACTGATGCTGCTCTCTGTCATGGCATCATTCACACATGGGCAGCCCAGACTGAATCGCAGACTCAAACGCAACTCATCTGTGCGGTAATGATTAAGAGCGTGGTCTCTAGACCCATTGCCTAGATTAAGATTGTTGCTCTGCTAGCTCTTTGCTGTATAGCCTAGAACACATCACTTAACCTCTCTGAGCCCCAGGTTCCTCTACCGCAAAGTCAGGGTAATAAGGGAGTCTCTCTCCAAGTCTCAGGTATGCATTAAATGGGTTCACAGACATCATACATCCAGCTGGGGCCAGACACATAGCAAATCTTCAATAGATCTGGCTGTTGTTAGTACCATTACCTCCAGCCACTGTCCACTTTCCAATCTGCTTCTCCTCCACTGGTCCCTACTATCCAGCAGGTCACCTGTTTCTGTGCAGAGTTGAGGGCTGAAACCTCCTAGTCTGTCATCTTGCTGATGTCATTCCTCCATTCCTCAATTTCTGAGAGCTTTGTGCTTCCCACTCCACTTTCTTTTCTTTTGCCCTCTCTTCTCTAATTAAAATCACTGGTCCCATGCATTTCCATTTTAACAGTGCTTTGCAAACATATTCAGATGCTTTGGGCTCACAAACACATGGCCTGTCAAAGTTAAACGGTACTTTTAATTGATATGAAATGAAAGTCATCAAATTTTTTTTAAAAGTTTTAACTCTTTCAGGTCAGTCTCTTACTATTAGGAATCAATATCTAACCAGACAACTATTATTCAATGCTTTGCTAGGTTTGGAAAGCATATTTTTAATACTTTTAGTTTCTTAATATTTAATATAGAGATGTCTCTGTGCAACCAGAATGCTCAATAAGTATTAAATAATGACACAGGGCCAGCTACATAATTCGCCCAGGTTCAATGCACAATAAAAACACAGTCTCTACGAGATCTGGGAATCAATCTTCCCTTCCCACCAGGCCCTCTGCTCAAACCACAGCAGACCACCTACTCTCAGGGATTGCAACCTTCTCCCAGGACGCACTCAGACCTGGAAGGGGATGGGCCAGAGCACTAGATGGTGCTGGTCCCACCCTGAGACTCCCAGGCAGGTGCCCACATCTGGCCCCTCCCAGAAAAGGGGGGATGGGAGAAGGAGGACTTCCTCCCCACCATGCAACCCAGTTAGTTCCTACCTAGACTGGACAGGCACAGCCCAGGCACCAGGTAGCCAAGAACCCAACCCAGGAAAGAGGCAAAGGGTTAAGGGAGACAGAACTCCAGGTGTGCCAGGCTCCAAATCCTGGGCTCCCCCATGCTCACAATTCAAAGATAAAATTAAGAATTTCAAGAAAACAGTTACAGAACATTATATCCCAAGTGCAGTACTCTTCCGAGTGTGGGGTCCCATGCAGCAGCATTGGTCACTTACTTACCAGTGAATCTGATCCTGGGACATAGTCCTGTGTTTGTTCAGCTGAGGCAGAGAAGCTACATGTCAGTCGAAAAGGAAAACAGACACATTACCACAAGTATCGTTCTACTTCTTTATTCTCATCAGGCAACAACCAGTGTTTACTGAGTACATACTGGGTATTACGTTAGAATCAACTAAGATTGCTGCATTTTAAAAAGACAGAGTTTGGGTGCATGTTTAATTGCATGAAACAACACTTCTTGAATAATGTTAGATTATTAGAATACTAATGATAAAAAGAAAGAGGAAGCAGAAAGGGGGGAGAAGGAGGAGAGAGAAGAGGAGTAAGTTTGAAAGATAACACAACAGAGCTTGTATTTTTAGTAAACCCCAACAATTCCTACTGATTTCTTCTTGCAGATCAAAAAATTCAGAATGTACGTAAACAATGAATCTCGGAACATGGAAAAAATTAAATTAAATTTTAAAAAATTCAGAACGTATGTCAGTCAGGCATGATTAGACAAAAGTCAGATAGAAAGTCAATGTTAGGGTGCCTAGGTGGTTCAGGTCATGATCCCAGAGCCCTGGGATTAAGCCCCGCATTGGGCTTCCTGCTCAGCAGGAAGCCTGCTTCTCCTTCTCCCACTCTCCCTGCTTGTGTCCCCTCTCTCACTGTCTCTCTCTGTCAAATAAGTAAATAAAATACTTAAAAAAAAAGAAAGTCAATGTTTATGTCATCAGTTACATGACTACTTTAACTTGCTATGACTTCTATTATAAAACAAATAACTCAATTTAGTTAATGCTAATAGCATTTTACTAGCATCAGGAGCTACCACCTCTGTTTTCCAGGCATGTATTTGTATAATTTCAGTTCCATAGTATGCATAAGGTTCTTTTTTAATACTTACAATGATATTTTCTGCAAACGTTTTTATTTACTGGTAGAACTTTAGTTCAACCAGTGACTCTTTTTGTTTATATCTAACTGAATTTCAAAAGTTACAGAATGACATTTATAGTAGTTACCTCAAAAAAGGTGGATTTTTTTACTGCTATTATTCCTTTTCTGTTGCAAGCAAGACAAAAGTCTAAGTTGATCTTAAAAAGCTAGAAGGATGTATTTTTAATAATTACATTTTGTCTATGTGTTACTTTTAAAGATTTTTTTAAAGTATTTTGGAAGTACTAGTCTAGTACTTTACCTTGCCTTCCCAGTTTTGATTTGAATTTATGACCTATAAATAAATGCCATTAAAGTTTTTTTTCCTCTATCCTGGGAAAAACTGTGACCGTATGGGTGTGTGGAGGGAGCTGTGACTTGTGTCCATTGAGTACCTACCACGAGCTATATTTCTTCTCTATATCATGGAATAATTTCATACTCACAAAAGCCATTTGATATAAATGCTACTCATCCCCTCAGTTTCTTGTTTAACAGATAAGAAACTGAGGTTTGGATAGATTAAGTAATTTGACCAAGGACAATATAATCCCCAAGTAGATTCAACCCACTCCCAAATGGCTCCAAAACTTTCTGAGATGTTGCCGTCCTTCTTGCCTGAGGTGTTGCCATCCTTCCAAAGGTGAAGACTTTATATTTTATCTTATGAGATGCTGGTTTTATTTTATTTCATTTCATTTCATTTTATTTATTTGAGAGAGAGAGAAAGAGAAAGCATGAGTGGTGGGAGGGGCAGAGGGAGAAGCAGACTCTCTGCTGGGCAGGGAGCCCAATGTGGGGCTGGATCCCAGGATCCTGAGAGCATGACCTGAGCCACCCAAGTGTCCCGAGATGGGGGTCGTAAAGTTATAGTTTGAAAGGAGAGGAGACACAAATTTAATAAGCCTAAATGTTTTCCAAAATAAGCTTCTTAAAACTCTAGTTACATGTACATGCATTGGAACGTTCTTCCATTGGGCTTGAATGTAACAATTCTAATGACCAAGACTCTCAACTTACAAACATCAGAGTTGTAAACTTTTGAAGCATTCCACTTCAATTTTACTTGAGTCCCAGTAGGGGCAGGTAGAGAGAGGTGTTGCTATAGGCCAACCATGGCCAGATGGCTATGACTCTTAAGAAGAGAAGAATGGGGGAGGGGGACGCCTGGGTGGCTCGGTTGAGTGAGCATCCAACTCTTGATCTCAACCCCGGTCTTGATCTCAGGGTCATGAATTCGAGCCCCATGTTGGGCTCCACACTGCATATGGATCTACTTTAAAAAGGGGGGAGGGAAGAATGCCTGAAAAATGAGTGCCCTGCTTTGTGACAAAGGATTAGGAAATATGGGCTTGTCTAGGTGGTGCCATCCATTTCTAAGGTCACCTACCACACAAAACATAGGGGTCTTGTTTCCTTATGCTATGGGAGCCTGGAGTTAGCCTTCAACTCTGTCAGAGCATGGGAGTGGGTTAAAGAGATCCAAACAGGTGGTCTCTGATTTCTCTGGCCTACTTAGGAGCCATCCAGAATAGTCTCTGTTTCATTATGTATCCAGTGAGTCATTTGGACTCTGAGGCCTTTCATTTTCACTAGCCTGGGTACCCCAGGCTTAGCAACACACTTGGAACCCACATTTTGAAAAACATTTTAAATGTCTGAGCCTTTCGATATTTTGAAATGGAGAAATTTTACTTTTTTATGACCATTTTTAAATGTCAAAATGAGTCGGTCTATTCTACAAATGTCTGTTCTACTAAGAAACTGCCTTGGGGGAAAACTGCATTTCAAAAAAATTACCAGAGTTTGCATATTGACAAAATTTACTCTGAGGAACAAGTTGAAAGCATTTTGTTCTTGGCAATGTTAACAACAGAACCAGATAAGTTGCATATACACCCTGGTGAATTTTTTTAAGAGGTCCGTCATTAATATAGTTAAACAACAAGGAATCTAGTAGGAAATTGTGGATTCAAAATCATGAAATAGATACAAACCCGCTCTATTTTAGATTAACTATTGAGCCATAAAACTCCAGTTCTGATTTATAAAATGTCAGCACACATCATGAATACACGTGGTATCAGAATCACCAGAAGAAAAAGGATGAAAATATCCAACATTTTTCATCGTATAAGTGTTTACTGCAACACAGACATTGGGGAAAGACTTTTATTTTATTAACAGGAAAAATGTCTTTTTCTTTAATCGCAGTAATTCCTGTTAGCATTATCTGGTAGGTCTGACAGTATTTAAATTTTTTTAAAGATTTTTTATTCATTTATTGACAGAGAGAGACACAGCAAGAGAGGGAACACAAGCAGGGGGAGTGGGAGAGGGAGAAGCAGGCTTCCCGCTGAGCAGGGACCCGGATGTGGGGCTCCATCCCAGGACCCTGGAATCATGACCTGAGCCAAAGGCAGACGCTTAATGACTGAGCCACCCAGGCACCCCAGTCTGACAGTATTTAAGTACTATTTGTCAATACATAAACTATATAAGTTAGGTCATTTATTTAATATAGTAATTCATGATCTTTTTAAAGTCACAGATCCCTTGAGGGAAATGATGAAAGCTCTGGATCCAATTTTCAGGAAAATGCATATTCACACAAAATTGTGCCCAAAATTGCTGGTGATTCACAGACTTCAGATTAACAACTCTATATCTATGAATGTCTAGGAGCTATTCATATCTTTAAATATATGTATATTTCTTAAATATTATATATCATATAATATCATATATAGCCTCTGCGACAGCTTGGGTTTGAGACTAGTTTATAGAGGAAACCACACTCTAATGTTATCATTTATTATAAATTAAGCTTACAGGAAATAAAACCTATTTAAACTTTATTGTCTAACTGGTAAGATTTCACTGATCTCTGGTGGATAATGTAATCATATAATAAAAAAACACTAAACAAAGAAAATAACACCTTCGTAATGAGCAAATGTGGAATATATTAGAATTTGAGAAAACTGACTTTCATTTAGCAAAATACACCAAAACTATATGAAGCAAGAGAATATAAAAACAAAAGAAAGGGGCACAGTCAGTTGAGTCTCCAACTCTCAATTTCTGCTCAGGCCATGATCTCAGGGTCAGGAGACTGAGCCCCACATTGGGCTCCGCACCTGGCGCAGAGTGTGCTTAAATTCTTTCTCCCTCTTCCTCTGCCCCTCCTACTCATGCTCCCCCCCGCCTTCCTCCCTGTCCCTCTCTTTTATAAATAAATAAAATCTTAAAAAAGAGGAAAGAAAAGTCTAGCTTGCTCGGTTTTAGCACCAGTGATTTTAGGATGCTAACTAGTCCTCAACGCTTTGCTTGGCTATGACGTTTGAACCTGTCTCATCACAGGGGCAAGGGATTATTTTATCATTCCAGCCTTTCACTCTGTCAAAAACATCCCCTTACCTTCCATGAAAACATGGATTGTCTCCGCTCAAAATCTCTCCTCAAAAGTCTCCCTTGACCATAGTGCCACGCACCACTGCAGGGTAGCCAGAGTTCCTTCCAGAGCAGAAAAGCTTGGAGAAAGGAGGACCACCATTACTGGCATGTCTGTGGGTGGAAATACTGGTTCTTAAAGGAGCTGGTTCATCTGATTCATCTTTCCATCTTTCCCCCATGACAACTCCATGGTGAGTCATACAGCAAGGAGGCTGGTTGTAGAAACACACACACACACACACACACACCTCAAATTATAAGGTTCCAGAACTTCAGCCTTGCACATAATGCACACTGTGTATAATGGTCTACGGAAGCCAATACTCTTCCTGCAAAGAGCAGCTGCTCCATGTTCTCGCAGGGAAATTAAATTCTTTTCTTGTTGCTTTTTTTTCCCCTGTAAGTTAGAAGCAAGCACTTGCCACCTGGACTCTTTCTGGTCTTCAGCTTCTGTTTGAATGCTAAAACAAGCCTGGTAGGCCAGTGGATGAAAAGTATGCTCCAAAGCCCAGATTAGAAATAAAAGTGAGGTTTGTTCGTGTTTTACTCATATTACTGAAATAAAGCCTTCACCGAGTGTAGCTTTATGATTCCAGGACCACACTGGGGATTCAGTCAACACCTGCGAAGACAGCCAATTGGATTACCTAATCCTGTATGCTTATTTCCTTCCTTTGAATTCCTCCCAAAATTACGCATGTGGCATATGAATGTGCCTTGTAATATTTGTGTGTTGTTACTGATGTATTGTTATTTGTAACCGACCAGATTATAGAACACCTTTGTGGTCATAAATTATACAGATCCTTCTTTCTTTAAATCATTTTACTAGGTCCTCAGGAACACATTGTTGCTTTCATTGAAATGGAAGGCAAATATGTGATCTGCTTTTAAATGAGTTTATAAAGAGCATGTAGACCATGGGCTGTTTTGTTTCTCAAGTAGACCATGCAGAATTAAAACCATGCCAGTCCTTTATGAAAAGTGAATAAAAGTTCAGAGGAACACTTAGTGTAGTTCATGCAGGTCCATAGCAAGCTCTCATGCTCAGCTCTTTCTAAGTCTTAGGAATTCAACAAATATTTGACTGGAAAGATGGGGAAATGGCTGAAGAGAGAGTTATCTCAGCCTTGCAATGGATTTTTTTCGAAATAATTGCCTGCCATAAATTAATTAATTAATGGCAGTAAAGTTTACTTGAGCATTTTCTATACACATTAATATCACATCAGGAAAAGATTTTATGAACTCTACACACTACCTTAGTTAGATTGAAAGGCTCACATCATTCCCAATAGCTACACATCTAAAAATGCAAAGACCTACTCTTTATCATTCTCAATTGATATCGATAGACATCTCAAAGGGAAATGTAATCGGTGAACACTTCACATATTTCAAGGGTTCTCAAGACACTCATCCGCTAAAAGTACAGTGAGTTCTAGATCCTAGCTCACTAGCCCCTCCGACTGACCAGAACCTGACTCCTAACACAAAGATATATCCTATGCCTGTGTCTATATTCATTTTAGTGTAGGAATAAGGAAATGTACAACATATAAAGTATATATTTTTAAAAATGTAGGAATAAGGAAATGTGTGCAGACTGGGTTGATGTAGGCCATGACTAGTTAATTGGGAGGACGTGAAAAAGCTAACTGCTATTACAAATAAATATCATTAGTTGTACACTTCACTTGAGAAAGGCAAACCTTTTGTCAACTAAGGTGTTAAAACAATGTTGTGGGGGCCTTGCCGTCTAGAGTAAAATACGTTAGTATGTCACTGCCATGCAAAATTATGGCTTATTTTCCTTTATTTTGTGTTGTATTTATTCAACCAGTATTTACTGAGCACCTACTAGCTGGTGTGAGGGAAGCTCATAACCAGCGGTCCTTTTCCGTGTGCTGGGATTAATGAATCAGCGAGATCTTGCTCTATGGTGGGAACTGTAATGTGGGGAGAGGGAGGACCGGCAAACAAAAGGCAGAATTTCACAGGAAACAGGAAATCATTCGTTTGTCACTAACATGAGAAAGGGTCTTTCTGAGCTTAGAAATCAGAACTGAAGAGGAGGTTTTAGTTGGGCAGAATTCTGTAGACAGTACTGTGCCCAGAGCCCTGGAAGGTCCATGGACTGAATACGTTATGTATAGTTACAAAGGAGAATCTTTGGTGGTCCTGGTTCTACAGAATAATAATTCTAAGTAGGGCACCTGTGCAGCTCAGTCAGTTAAGCGTCTGGAATCAAGTCCCGCTTCCAGGCTTCCCGCTCAGTGGGGAGCCTGTTTGTCTCTCTCCCACTGCCTCCCCACCCTGCTCATGTGCGCTCGCTCGCTCTCTCAAATAAATAAATAAATATTTTTTTAAAAGGAATGATTCCAAGTAAACAAGTCAGTGTCCAGTATTGTTTCTACGTCTGTCTCCTCCAAGACCCCAACTTCTCATTAGCAATCATTATCAATCAGTAGGCTGTGAGAGGAGACGGTGTGTATCATACAATTTGGTCAGTTATATTTAGAATGCTACAGGAACTCAAAAGGAAAGAGTGATACATTGAGTGAGATCAGGAAGTCTTTCCCAAGCTGGGATTTGAAAACTGGGTAGGAGAAAGGAAGGATATTCTAGAGAACAGGGACAGCATAAGCAAAGATACGGAGGGATTGAAAATATGTTTTATTTGGGGATTGGATGTGAGCCATCTGAGGTGGCTAGAAAAAAGGAGAAAGGGTGATAGATTAGTAAAACAATTGTTAATGCCTTGGATGACAAAAAGAAAAGTCTTAACTCAGAACAGAAGTGTGTAACTCAGTGTTGATATAAATTGCACAGTTTCTGCCCCATGTGTAGTCTGTGAAGTGACAAAGAAAGATTATAGGAGGTAAAATGTTTGGAGTCTAGTTCTATCTAGTTCTATCTCTGTCATTAATTAGATGTAGGACCTTGAACAAGCAACCAACCTCAACTATAGTCCTCAACTATAACAAAAACAAGGGAAGGCAAATAATCTTTTCGGTGTTAAAGACCGCAGTGATTTTCAGGGACACGAGTATGAAAAATGTACCTTCATACACGGCAAATATTTTTTCTGCAAATGTGTGTTACGTCATACTCCACACAGCACGGTGGGGACTTCGGAGTGAAACCAGCGCAGAGGATTTTTAAGGCAGTGAAAATGCTCTATATGATACTGTAGTGATGGCTGTGTGTCATTACACATTTGTCCAAATCCAGAGAAAGTCCAACACCAACGCTGAACTCTAACGTACACCATGGACTTGAGGGGATAATGATGTGTCATTGTGGGTTCATCAGTGTTCTTGGGGGAGGCGGAAGGTGGTAGGAAACTCAGCCATCTTGCTGACGTTCTGTGCAGAACCCTGCAGGGGCCCCTCCTCAGAGTGCCTCTGTAGCAATTAAAATTTGCGCACCCTCACTTCTGGAGTGGAGCCCCAGAAACTGCATTTTAAGCAAGTATCCCAGCTTAGTCTGAGACAAAAAGTCCCTGAGCTATACTGTGAAAAGCCTTTCAAATACAAAGCCTTTGGTTCAGACCTGTCCCTCCATGTTCATGTTTCTGCTTTTTTGATAGTACAGTGTTTCCTGAATTAAAGACAACCCTGAATAACTAAACTATTCTTTATCTAAGATACATTAGGGGGGCACCTGGGTGGCTCAGACAGTTGAGAACCTGACTCTTGATTTCTGCTCAAGGTCCTGGGATTGAGCCCAGGGCTCAGACTCCCAGTTCAGCGAGGAATCTGATTCTCTCCTTCTCCCTCTGCCCTGCTGTACTTGCTCCCTCTCTCTCTCTTATTCACGTAAATAAATAAATCTTTAAAAAAAAAAAATTAGGGGTGCCTGGGTGGCTCATTGAGCATCTGCCTTCAGCTCAGGTCATGGTCCCAGGGTCCTGGGATCGAGCCCCGCATCCTGCTCCTTGCTCAGCGGGGAGCCTGCCTTTCCCTCTCCCTCTCCCACTCCCTCTGCTGGTGTTCCCTCTTTTGCTGTCTCCCTCTGTCAAATAAATAAATAAAACCTTATAAATAAATGAATAAATACAATACAATACATTAGGACATCCTGTCTTTGCTTAAGCCAAGTGTGCATCTTTTGCCATTAAATATGATTGCTAAAGTGCCTTCCATTAACCAGCCATGAGCCACGATCAACACTAAATTGCTAAAATTGTTAACATCATTGAAGATAGGAAAGAGAAATAAACAGACCTTTTCAGGCAAGGGCTTAATAAGAGAGACGGTTTCCCTTGCCAAGAAAATAAAAGCCATGCCTTATGTCAGAAGTTTGGCAAAAAAAAAAAAAAAAAAAGCATTGAAGCCAAACTTACCGGTACTCTTACCCGTTAGCTCTAACTACTGTCTCCTGTCGTCCAGTGAGTGCTGGTGTATGAAGCCACTCTTTAAAATGTGGTCCCAAGGGGCGCCTGGGTGGCTCAGTGGGTTAAGCCTCTGCCTTCAGCTCAGGTCATGATCTCAGGGTCCTGGGATCAAGCCCCGCATCAGGCTCTCTGCTCAGCAGGGAGCCTGCTTCCCTCTCTCTCTCTGCCTGCCTCTCTGCCTCCTTGTAATCTCTCTCTGTGTGTCAAATAATTAAATAAAATCTTAAAAAAAAAAAAAAATGGTGGTCCCAAGACCAACAGCAGCCTCACCTGGGACACTTGTTGAAATGTAATTTCTCAGCTCCACACCACCCCCCCCACTTCGACCCCCTGAGTTGGAAGCTTTGGGGATTGAACCCATCAAGCCATGTTTGGATGAGCTTTGACAAGACTCTCGTGGTAGAGACGGTGCTCATGGCGGGGGGGGGGGGGGGGGGGGGGAAGGACCGGAACCCTTGGGCCCTGTTGGTGGGAACTTAGAACAATACAGCCGCTAGGGAACATAGCACGGAGGTCACTCAACTGGAAGGTACACGTGCCACACGATCCGGCAACCCCACAACTGGGTCTTTGTCTTAAAAATACTGAAATCAGGATCTCAAAGGGATGTCGGCAAAGCCCCCTGTTCACTGCGGTAATCGTAACAGCCACGACGCTGAAACACCCCGAAAGCCCATGGTCGGATGAATGGGTACAGCCAGCGGGGTTCACACACACAGCGGAACTGCCCATCTTTGGGAAGAAGGAAATGTTGTAATGTATGGCAACACAGATGGACCTGGAGGACATTATGCTGAGCGAAACAAGCCAGTCCCAGGGGGATGAATATAGCGTGATTCCACTCACATGAGGTTTCCGCAGAGGTCAAAACCACAGGAGCAGAGCACAGAATGCGGGTTGCCAGGGCCTGGGAAATCGAGATTATTAACTAATGAGCTTAACGTTTCAGTTAAGTAGCATGAAAAAGCTCTAAAGATCTGGGGTACGACACTGTACGGATAACCATGTATTGCTAAAAACACTTGAAAATCTATGAAGAGGGTTAAGTGTTCTCTGGAATGGAATGGAACGGAATAGAATAGAATAGAACAGAATAGAATAGAACAGAATAGAAATCTCCTGGTGGCTGACGCGGGCTAAAGTCTGAGAACCTCTAATGCACACAGAACATGCTATGTCTATTTCTTGCAGCGACTGGAAGTAAAAACAGCTAAATTGAAGCAGTTACAGGAAAGCATGTAAGAAGCACTGAGGAAAAGGTCTGCGGCACAACTCAGACGTACGTGGCGTCGGGTTGTTTTCAGGCAGCTGGACCAGATGCTCGCACCCTGCACAGCTCCCTCCTCCCACCTCCTGGCTATGCCTTTCCCCCCACCCGAAAGATCCTTGGGTTCAATCGGACGAGCATTACAGTTTAGGAGGTGTGTTCATACACATTATCTCGTTTGATCCCCATAGTAATCCATTCAATAGGCAGGGATTATTCCCATTTTCTAAATGAGACAACTGAATTGGAGAGAGTAAGAGATTTACATGAAATCACACATCTATTAATTAACAGAGCCAGAACCTAAATTCTACACCTTTGCTCCTTCGCTAATCCATCCTGCCTTTCTGTTGACTAAATTTAGCTACTTTCTTTATTGATTTCTTTGAGGATTTAGTCCAGAGTTTCTCAAGCTCGACACTATTGACATTTTGAGCTGCTGGGCTCTTCCTTGGGTGCCGCACCCCCCCCCCCCCCCCCCATTGTTAAGATGTCTAGCAGCACCTCTGTCCTCTACCCACTAGATGGCAGTAGCACCCTTCCCTCGGTCGTTAGAACCAACACTATCTCCAGACACTGCCAAAGGTCTCCAGGAGGGGTTGGGGGGCAAATCCATCCCAGTTGGGAACAGCTGATGTAGTTTAACTAAACGTCCATCAGAATCATCCGGAGACCTTCGTAAACTTCAGATGGCTGGGCCCCACCCTGGGTTTCTGATTCGATCAATCTGGCGCCAACTGAGAATTTGCATCTGTAATGATTCCCAGGGGATGCTAATGCTCCTGGTTTGGGGACTCCACTTTGAGAACCACCTGTTTAAACCATTTGTGAAGTCGGAAAATATATCCCCAAAATGCATATTTGCTATTGAAAGTATTTCATCACACACCAAAACATGATTAATCAAAAGCAAATCCATGGCATAGGAGTTCCCTATGAGAACTGAGAACCTCTAGTGTACACACACCCAAGCTGAAATGGAGGCTCAGATGAGGTTTCCATTATAATTTTTTTTTACTTTATTTGTTTATTTGACAGAGTGAGAGAGATCACAAGTAGGCAGAGCAGCAGGCAGAGAGATGGGGGGAAGCAGGCTTCCCGCCGAGCGGAGAGCCTGATGCAGGGCTTGATGAGAGGACCCTGAGATCATAATCTGAGCCAAAGGCAGAGGCTTTAACCCACTGAGCCACCCAGGCGCCCCGAGGTTTCCATTATTAACACATGGCCCTTGAATGTTATTTAAACAAAAAACACTCTTATGCTGCTGAGTGGAAAATCCTTCATACTTCTTACTTCCCACATCTCTTTATGAAATTTTAAAATTTATGAGACCTTCAAATCTCTCTTGTGATATAGGAAAGATGACATTTCTCATTCTTTTTTGCTTATCAAGGTTACGAGAATTAACAGGCCAGATCAAGAGTTTAAATGAATAATACTTTTCTTCTTACAACTCCCTCTTACAACTTCGTAAGAAGATCTTAAGAATAAGAATAAGATAGGAGTCGGTCAAGATGGCGGAGAAGTAGCAGGCTGAGACTACTTCAGGTAGCGGGAGATCAGCTAGATAGCTTATC
>NW_019154099.1:54404503-54525295 GCF_002288905.1 Enhydra lutris kenyoni
CTTAATCTCACAAAACAAATTGAGGGTTAATGGGGGGAGGGGGTTGGGGGGGTGGGATTATGGACATTGGGGAGGGGATGTGCTATGGTGAGTGCTGTGAAGTGTGTAAACCTGGCGATTCACAGACCTGTACCCCTGGGGATAAAAAGATATTATATGTTTAAAAAAAATAAAATTAAAAAAAAAAAAAGAATAAGAATAAGATAGTAAGAAAAGATCTTATTCTATAATGACTTTGAAACACTCTGTGAGAGACACAGAAATACTGAAGTCCTGGGTATAGACTGGACTGAGAAGGTAAAACAAATGTGTTTCTGTGGAGAAAAGATTCTACTTTGTTACATCCTGGATTTTAAGGAACCATTAATGTGTTTCGTTCAAGATGTACAGAAATGACCTTCTTAGTTTCTTTTATTTTTTAAGATTTTATTTATTATGTGACAGAGAGAGACACAGTAAGACAGGGAACAGAGCAGGGGGAGTGGGAGAGGGGGAAGCAGGTTTCCCGCCCAGCAGGGAGCCTGATGTGGGGCTCGATCCCAGAACCCTGGGACCCTGACCTGAGCTGAAGGCAGACACTTAACGACTGAGCCACCCAGGCACCCCCTTAGTTTCTTTTAAAATAGATTTTTGAATTATTTTTAAATATTTGTTTTAAAACTCTGAGATTCATTTTTAGAATTTTGTATTTTAAAATAAGATTTTTTTTTGGTAAGGAAGATTATTTTTCATGAAAAGAATGACTTGGCTTTTACTCAAAGATTTTGAAGTTTATAATGCTAAGAGAAGTGTCCATAGGGGGCACCTGGGTAAGACAATGGGTTGAGCCACTGAGTCCTGGTTTCTCAGGTGGTGATCTTGGCGTCCTCAGATGGAGCCCCATGTTGGGGTCACACTCAGTATAGAGTCTGCTTAAGAGTCTCGCTCCCTCTCCCTCTGCGCCTTCCACTCATGCTCTCTCTCTCTCTCTCAAATAATTTTTTTAAGTGTCCATAGTAAGCACTTTTAAAGCAGTAGGAAGATCAGCTAAGGGGAATTATCCCCTATAATGCGCACATCATAGCCAGTCCCTATAGACAGGCCTCGATTCTGCCCTGGGAGCAGGTTTTCAAGGAATACTGAGACAATGGAGGGTTTGAAAATAAAACATTTCTCCAAGTCCCTGCAGCTGAAAGTGTGGTCCTGCCTCAACAGCAACACCTGGGAGCTTGTTAGAAATGGCAGAGTCCCGGGCCCAAACCAGACCTATTGAATCAGAACCCACCATTTATCAAGATTCCCAGGAGAGTCACATTCATCAGAATAGAATAGAACAGAATAGAATAGAATTCATCGCCTGGATGAAGCTGGCAATTCTTCAAAACACAGTTATTAAATAGAAACAAATTTAGAGAGCAAAAGAGGCCAGAATCAATTTCTTTCATAAACTGAAGGAAACCAGCCCTATTCAAGAAACTCACAGATGTTCAGCTTCAATTTAAACCATGTCATTGAAAATACATAATGTATATAAAACTTGTCTGAATTTTTAGAAACAAAATGATTAATATCGAGGGGTGGCCTGTAAAGCAATTCTACTTCTTCTTTTCCTATGTACTCCTTTTTAATAAAAAATACGTAAAGGCTATACCTGAGCTTAAAAGTAGAGAATATCATAGTTAAGAGAATTCTTAAGATCTGATCTTATTTAGGACAAAATTTGCTTTAGAATTTGAGTATAGATGATTTTTGGATTCGGTTTTGTCTAAACTGAACAGCTAATTAACTAGATTCATTCACATAGGCAAGCCGGCAATTCAATTTTTATTTTTTTGTTAAAATATTATTTCACTGGGTTTTTTTTACTTTCCTCTATATTTTGAAAGTGAGAGTCAGTAGGTCAGTCACATGAATTTTGAAACATTTTGAAGTTGTTAGGAGAATAATTGTTGAAAGAGTTGCTTTATTTGTTCCACTATCAAAGAGGGGAAAAAAAAAGTAAAGTTTGTGTGATATGATAAGAAATTATTTTACTTAAAAAAAAGACAAGAAATTATTTTATTGTGATGGTGCTAATCGAAATACAACACATATATTTGTGTTGCATATCTTACTTTTTCTATCAAATTTAACATTTTAAAAACTAAGCTTTCACATTTTAACCTCCAATAATTACATAATTACAGCTTGTGTATGTTTACATGCCTGATTGAAAGGGTAATGGCACAGGACAAATATCTTACAATTAATTGAATGTTTTATGTGAAAAAAATAGCAAAATGACTCAAGGCTAAAACAAGGAAAACTTGCAAAATCTTTTTCTTTTTCTTTCTTCTTAAAGATTTTATTTATTTACTTGAAAGAGAGAACAGGTGCAAGAGAGTGCACGGGATTGGGGGAGAGGCAGAGAGAGACAGAGATGCTCCCTGAGCAGGGAGCCCGATGCAGGGAGGGGGCATCCCAGGACCCTGAGATCATGACCTGAGCCCAAGGCAAACGCTTAACTGACAGCCACACAGGCCCTCCAAGTAGAAATGGCAAAATTCTTTTTCTTTTAAATAAATTCACTGCATATTCCATTGAATTCTACAAATGTAGGAAGGATAGAAATGTGAAATGGCTAATTCAAGCAAATACTGTATGGCTTATTCATCCAAGAGAAGAGCTACCTTTGCCACTGTGCATCTAACCAGGCTGACCTGAAGATTTAAAACCAGGGTTTTTTCCACGCAAATTTTATTTTCAGCATGTGTTTCACAGTTTCTCTCCTCCTTTGGGCGTTCATTCCCAGATGGCTCAGGAGGCTACATGACAGCACCAGCCCTCTTGTCAGCTAGCTGATCCACCAGAGGTACCTGCCATACGACTGGTCGCTGAAGCTTGCTCTCCGAAATAAGGACATGTTCCAGGTTAGTCTTCAATGGTCTGTACTAAAGGAAGTACTTCCAGCCCCGGCTCTCCTTGGCTTTTTCCTTGGCCCATTATCTACACAGAACTGAGCCTCACACCACTTCGGACAGCCAAAGAGACCCCTCAACGCCTGTGACCATGAGGCTCTCCAATAACAGCCTGGAGTCCGATCTCACGGCCAGTATTTCTGCACAAATCGTTCAACTGCTTCTTTTTCCCCTGAAATGTCTGTTGTAGAATTCTCTCCTTATCCCCTTGCCAAATGACCAATTGGCTTATTATCCGTTAGTCATGGAAAGTGAGTTTAATTTCCCGAAAACTTACTGATCAGGAAAGAGAACCTGATGACAGTTACCTGTTTGACTCAGACAAACAAATGCTTCTGTTGTATCCCCTAATAGAAAAGAGACTGGACTTGGTGATTTTGTGCTTAAAAAAAAAAAAAAAGAAGAAGAAGAAGAAGAAGAAGTAAGTAATTTGGGCATTACAATACCCTAAGTGGATTTTATCTTGAATTAGCCATTTTCCCTCTCTTTTTAATCTAAATTAAACCAATAATGCTTAATCTACATCTCCCCACGGCACATTGCATGCACTCAGACTCCATTGTCTGAATATTTGAAGGAGTTCGTTTCTGCCTTAAACCTTCTACACGATTCCCCTTCCTTGTCTACTTCCGGCTGGGACTGTGGACCCCCTGGAAGAGGCGTCCCATTCCATCTGTCTCCTTGCAACACAGGAATTCAACAAGAAAGGCCAGCCACATTGTCAGCACTGACTAAAGTGACATGGAAATTCTGGCACTATTTAACATGCAAATATTTCTAAGATAACCATGGAAGTTGTTAAAGGAAAACTGAGCTGGGAAAAGTACATGATGCCTTCCTTTATTTTGTGTTGTTAATACGTGTATAGAACACGACATGTCACAGACTGTGCCCATGATGATGGACACAAAAGTGAGGTATAGCCTTTGCCTTCCAACAGCTCGTGCTCTGATAGGAAAGATGGATATGGAAAACATCAATCATTGGAGATGTTGACTACAACTATACACAAAAATGCCCAGAGAGCTTTAGGAGTAGAGTTGGAGGTCCCTAAAATTCTCTGCATGGGGTGGGGGGTGGGGGGTGGGGTGGTGGGGGGTGGCAGTCGAGGAAAATGAGGTTTGAGTAGAGAACGGGGGAAAGAGCTTGAAGATGTCAGGATATAGGTACTATACAGTTAGCCTAGAGGCTTTCAGGGTAGTGATTGTGAAGAGCTATCATATATGTATTGACATGGCTAATTCCTTTTAAGAAGAGAAAGTACACTTAAAGTGATTTAAAGACATCCTTGAACCTGAGGGGTGTTTAAACATGTTAATTTTACCCTTTTAATATTTAAAGCCCGAGTGAGTCTTATTAGGTGTCAGGTTTCTGTGTTTATGAATCTCCCAAGGCTGTTTATATTAAACACTTTATTTTTGGAATGGTTGATATTCTCCCCTGTTTTAGTCTCTCTGCCTCTGAAGAGCTCTCTCCCTTCACACGTTGTTTCTCTTTATGTCTCTGCTCCCTGAGGTTAATAATAATAAGTCAATGTGAAACCTTCACAAAAGACTTTCAATTGCCCTGGAAATGAAAATCTCAATTATGGTGATTAAATAATCCCTCTACAGAAAAATGAAGAATAATTTAGGGCTGCTAGCAAATTTAAGCAAAACAATATTCCCAGGCATGATTTTTGGGGTTTTTTTGTTTTGTTTTGTTTTACATCTCTTCAATTCCCATTACTGTTTCCTGATATTTTAACATTATTTTTCTGAGTGAAATATAGCCACTTTGTCTCTTTTAAAATAAATGGAACAACAAGAATCATAACAGCCTTGGGATATAGTCCAAAGGGAGCAAGCATTGGGATAGGGGCAAATAGGACCAGAAGCAATAGGAGGAGAAATTCCAGAAAAAAATCATAAAGTAGAAAATTAAAACTTGCCAGCTTTATGGGAGCTTTGTGAGAGAATAAATATGATTTTTTCCACATGAGAACATAGAGTACTATTGATATTCTTCTTTTTTTTTAAAGAGTTTATTTATTTGACAGACAGAGATCACAAGTAGGCAGAGAGGCAGACAGAGAGAGAGGGGGAAGCGGGCTCCCTGCTGTGAGCAGAGAGCCCGATGCGGGGCTGGATCCCAGGACCCTGGGATCATGACCTGAGCCGAAGTCAGAGGCTTTAACCCACTGAGCCACCCAGGCGCCCCTACTATTGATATTCTAATGGAACTATAGTGATACAAAGATACATACAGAAGTACATATGTACCTTCTACATAGACACACATACGTGGATAGATGACTATATATACATATACTCATGTGTACATAGACACACATTTATTTACATTATATTACAACCTATGCATAATACCCAGACATATACGTTATTTACATTATACATATACAGTGTATATAATGTGTGTGTATATATATACACATACCTCACTATGAGTCACTTACCAGTTGCACAGGGAAAATTTTACAGATTTTTTAATTAAACAGTGGGATTCTTTTAATACAATGGCTATCAAAGATTTGTGACTCCAGTAATAGAGGTTGCTCAACAAGCTCTTCAATATTTTTAAATCACATGCTCACATGAAATTTTCTACAGCATATCTCAACCCAAAGTTTTTTAAATTTTGGGAAACATGGTTGTCTTTTCCCTGAAAAGAAAGCCTAAAGATTAAAACTTTGGCTTCAAGCATGCCTGGGTGGCTCAGTTGGTTAAGCAACTGCCTTCGGCTCGGGTCATGATCCCAAGGTCCTGGGATTGAGCCCCGCATCGGGCTCCCTGCTCAGTGGAGAGCCCGCTTCTCCTTCTCCCTCTGCTGCTCTGCCTGTTTGTGCTCTCTTGCTCTCTCTGTCAAATAAATAAATAAAAATCTTTAAAACTTTGACATCAGAAGTTGTGTGTTTTGCCATTTGTAAATATCCAAGTAGAAATATTTCATTTTTGACATATAGATGGTATTCTAAGAAAATCTTGAAGCAGTTTCTGGAGATATTTAATTTGAGGGGGAAAAATCAACTCTATAATGATCATTGTTGCTTAGCCAGCAGCCACTGCCTGTTCACCCTCCCTAATAGATCTCCACAGTATTCCCTATGCATGCCATTCCCCCACAGCCGGAGCCACCAGGCGGGCTGACTACAACCCTCTTCCAGTACCATCTCATTCTCTTTGCCAGCAATTGGCTCAGGATTCTGATCTTTGTGGGACTAAGGTGAGGTTTGGAGAAGCCACCATGCTACCTGGCTGGTGGTGAAGCCAACACCAAGCATTGCAGAATCCCTGAACCAAATCTTGAAAGCCATCTTGCCTTGGAACATTCTGTTGGGATCAGATCATAGATTTCCATACATACTGTTTGAATTAAATTTCTGTTACTTGTTGCTGAAAGAGGCCAAAAAGATATAGATATTATTATGGTTTCATTTAAATTATGTTCAAACTAGTCTGTTCCATTAAATGTTTTTATTTCTACATAAAGGATCTTGTAAATGAAACTCTCTTAAGCTATTAATGAAGACATACCAAAGCTATAGACTTAGTGTTTATGTCCCCCCAGATTTCAGATGTTGAGACCTAAGCCCAAGGTAATGGTACTAACAGCAGGGAGTTGGGGAGATGATTAGGTCATGACTGTGGAGCCTTTAGAAAAGAGACCTTGTCCCTTCTGCCACATGAGGACACAGTGAGAGGACATCCATCTCCTCACCAGGCCCTGAATCTGCCAGCACCTTGATCCTGGACTATCCAGTCTCCAGAGCTGTGAGACATCAATGGTTGTTGTTTACAAGCCCCTCATCTTGGACAGAGACAGAGTGTAGCTCCCCAAAATAATTTGTAACTTGAAATGTTCCATTTTCATAATTAGCGGAAGGAGAGAAGAAGAAATGATGAGGTGCCCAGTTGACAACGTATCACAGCAGCAAGTTACTTGGGTTCCCGCAAACATAGAACCAAATGGAATTTTAATAAGTGGAACCTTATTCTGAATGCATGGCAGGCAGGATACAAGCTGCTGAAGGTACTTGGTGGTTAGGTCTCCAGTGCTTATAGTCAAACCTTTATGAAAAAGCTACTCTACGTGAGGCCCGGTGTTACGTGTTTTTACACGTGTCCTGGCAAAACCTTCACACGATATCTGAAGGGCAGGCATAAATATGCCCATTTTGTAGGTGAGGAAAATGAAGCTTGATGGGATTTAACCACTTGGATAGTGTATGCGGAGAGTAGATAATAGAGCCAGCAGCCTGACCCTCAATCCCAGATCGCCAGACTGTAGCTCCTGAGATTGATCATAATGAAAGATGTCTTAATAGTTACTAGTCTCTCATTGCTACTCTAACAAATTACCACAAAGGTAGGCTTAAAACAACACATTACATTCTAGAGGCCGGAAATCTGAAGTCAGTTTCACTGGACTCGTGGCACTGGGCTAAAGCAGGACTGATTTATTCTGGAGACTTTGATGTGGGGTGGATCCCTTTCCTTACTTTTTCCAGCTTCTGGAGGCTGCCTGTGTTCCTTGGCTCATGGCCCCTTCCTCACCAGAGGTATCACTCCCATCTCTGGGGCTGTGGTCACATCATCTTCTCTCTGACTTTGACTCATCCTTCATCCAACTCCTAAGGACCCTGGCATTATACGGGGTGCATGAAAATAACCCAGGACAATCCAATATCAACAACCTTAATTACATCTGCAAAGTCTCTTTGCCATGTAAAGTAACATTCACAAGTTCCGGGCATTAGGTGGACATCTTTGGTAGGCCATTATTCAGCCTACCACATAAGGACAAGGAAGATAAAAGAGATCATAAACCATCAAGAATGAAAGAAGATAAATATGAAAGGAACCTGGGCAAGAACCTTACTACAAATAAACATATGTACATTGGCGACTTAGAAGCAATCAAGGGTTGAAGATAATGTATTATGTTAGCTAAATAACGTGCCAAGAAACTCAACAATTACAGAAGCAGAATTAATTTGCTCGCTTCTAGTTGCTACATTCATCAATGCCACCTACATTAAAGGCTAGGGTGGGAACTATAGACACACATCAAATTCCCACACACCATCCCTCTTGACAAGTCATGTGGGCCTCTGCCTTGACTGGCCCAGAAACCAGCCCCACCCCCCCCCAGCCCCTGGTACTTGCTGAGCCTGTGGAATGAAAGACAGAGGGGAGAGGAGAGAAGCTGCAGGGGGTGAGAAGTTGAGCCTGTGTGCCTCCCTAATTCCTGAAAAGCCTCAGTTTCCCCCAGAGTCACAGCCTAGCAGATTACATAGGGCCTTGGGGGCCAATCTAAGCAATTACATGTTTGCTCAGAATGCATTGGGGGCCTCCAGAGGGTATAAGCAGAGAAGTGAGGTTATCTGACTTAGGATTAACCTCAGATGAAGCAGGATCTAGGACAGAGCGTGGAGAGCTAGGGAAACCTCCCCAATGTGGTCTCTGCCCTTGTTTGTTCCCTGTACCACTCCATTCCCCACCATCTCTCTCTGAATGACTGCCACGGTGGCTTTTGAGGTCCAGGCACAAATCCCTTCCAGCTCTGGTGAGTCGCCCATGTGCCCCCAGCTTTGTCTTAACACAGACCGAGCTCTGTTCCATCCCCACTCTCCTGCTAACCACCGGCAGTGAGGTCCGTATTACGGTTGATAAAATCCTACTCCTTCTTTGTCATAGGAGACCATTCCCAGGCTATGCTCCCTCAATGAGCCCCACACCTCTGCCACACTGAAGCTCTGAGTATACCAGGCCTGTCATGATTCTCCATGTTTATTTCTGTTGTAGACTGTTACATGGAAAGATAGTCACCATCTCATACATTGTCATTGGGTCTCCAAAATCGCATGGCCCTAGGGGGAGAAATTTTGCAATATTTCCAAATTTACAAAGGAACTTCTACTTTAACCAGCAATCTCATGGCTAGTAATTTATATCCTAAACACATACAAAATAACATATGTATAAGATTACTCATTCCTGCATGGTTTGTTAAATAAAAAATTGGAGGGAACCCAAGTGTTCCTCATTAGAAGATTGTTTAAACCAGCAGTTCTCAACTAGGATGATTTATCCCTGGCTGTCACACCAGGGGGTAGCGTAGCCCTGGCTTCTAGTAGGGAAAGGACAACATCCATAACAAAATTATCCCAGCCCAAATTTCAGTAGTGTCAAGGCTGAAAATCCTGGGTTAAGCAATCATACACATAATGAATATTATGCAGCCATTTTAAACAATTCAATTCCAATATAGTTAACATAGAGTGTTTTATTAGTTTTTAGGTGTCCAGTGTTGTGATTCAACTCTTCCATACATCACCCAATGCTCATCACAATGAGCGTACTCAATCCCCTCCACATATTTCACCCACCCACCCCCCCCACTTTCCTCTGGAAACTATCAGTTTGTCCTCTAGTTAAGTCTGTTTTTTTTTTAATCTTTTTTTTAAATGGTTTTATTTCTTAAATCCACATGTGAGTGAAATCATATAGTATTTGTCCTTCTCTGACTGACTTATTTCACTTAGCACTCTAACTCCATCCATGTTGCTGCAAATGGCAAGATTTCATTCTTTTTTACTGCTAAATAATATCCCATTGTGTATGTGTATATACATCTTCTTTATCAGTGGACATTTGAGTTGCTTCCATATCTTGGCTATTGTAAGAAATGCTAGAATAAACATAAGGGTGCATATATTTTTTTCAAATTTGTGTTTTCATACTCTTTGGGTAAATATTAGTGGAATTATTGGCTCATACGATAATTCTATTTTCAATTTTTTAAAGAACTTCCATACTGTTTTCCACAATGGCTTGCACCAGTTTGCATTCTCACCAACAGTGCATGAGAGTTCCTTTTTTTAAATTTTTTTTTATTTTTTTATAAACATATAATGTATTATTAGCCCCAGGGGTACAGGTCTGTGAATCGCCAGGTTTACACACTTCACAGCACTCACCATAGCACATACCCTCCTCAATGTCCATAACCCCACCACCCTCTCCCTACCCCCCTCCCCCCAGTCACCCTCATTTTGTTTTGTGACAGTAAGAATCTCTTATGGTTTGTCTCCCTCCCGATCCCATCTTGTTTCATTTATTCTTTTCCTACCCCCCAAACCCCCCACGTTGCATCTCCACTTCCTTATATCAGGGAGATCATATGATAGTTGTCTTTGAGAGTTCCTTTTTCTCCATATCTTCTCCAACATATGCTTCTTGTGTTTTTTTATTTTAGCCATTCTGACAGTTGTGAGGTGATATCTCATTGTGGTGTTAATTAAAATTTCCCTGATGATCAGTGAGGTCAAGGATCTTTTCATGTGTCTGTTGGCCATCTGGATGTCTTCTTCAGAAAAATGACTGTTTATGTCTTCTGTCCATTTTTAATTGGATTATTTGGGGTTTTTTGGTGTTGAGTTGTGTAAATTTTTTTATATATTTTGGATAGTAACATTTTATGGGATATAAGCAGTCATTTTTTAAAAAAAGATTTTATTTATTACAGCGAGAGAGGGAACACAAGTAGGGGGAGTGGGAGAGGGAGAAGCAGGCTCCCCGCCAAGCAGGCAGGGAGCCCAATGCAGGAATCCATCCTAGGACCCTGGGATCATGACCTGAGCCAAAGGCAGAGGCTTAAGGACTGAGCCACCCAGGTGCCCCTAGTAGTCATTTTTTTTTTAAGATTTTATTTATTTATATGAAAGACAGAGATCACAAGTAGGCAGAGAGACAGGCAGAGAGAGAGGAGGAAGCAGGCTCACCGCCGAGCAGAGAGCCCGATGCGGGGCTCGATCCCAGGACCCTGGGATCATGACCTGAGCTGAAGGCAGAGGCTTAACCCACTGAGCCACCCAGGTGCCCCCCTAGTAGTCATTTTTTAAAAATAGAGTAAGAACACTATGTACAGAAATAAAAAGATCTTTGGAAAACATTAAGCGGAAAAAGCAAGGTAAGAATGGCTTATGTGCTAACTTGTTATAAGAAAAAAAAAAGGAAAATATATGTATTTGTGTATTCGCTTGTACCTGTGTAAAGAAACATCAAAAGGACACATGGAATTAATGGAAATGGTTACCAGCTGAGGATTGATTGGACTTGGAGGGAGGAAGGGCAGAGACATAAATAGGAACTACACGGCTCAATGTCAGTTGCTTTAATTTGGAATCACATGTCTCTACTACCTATTCAAAACGATACATAAAGACTTGAACATAAAGATTTAGAAAAAGATATGTGAGGTCCTCGAGAATAAAAGGATTATGTCTTATTTATCTTTGTGTCTTCATTATCTGGAATGTTGCCTTCTCTAAAACAGACTCTTAAATATTCATTAAAATAATTTAATTCTGGGTACCTGGGTGGCTCAGTCGGTGAAATGTCCACCTTTGCTGGGGTGGTCCTGGGATGGAGCCCCACATCAGGCTCCCTGCTCAGCAGGGAGCCTGCTTCTCTCTCTTACTCTGCCTCTCCCCTACTTGTGCTCTCTCTCTCACTCACTCTCTCTCAAATAAATAAATTAATAATTATAAAAAATTTAAAAATAATTTAATTCAATTCAAGCCAATAGCTTTCACATTATTAAATACCTACAAAAATACATTCATAAGTACTAGGATAATTAAAAAATAAATGAGAAATGTAACTTGTAGCCTTTGAACTACAAATGGAGGTTACAATCATGAAAACAAAACACACAAAAGAATTAAAGGACAATCCAATTTTCATTTACCCAAAGAATGCAAAAATTCTAATTAAAAGGGATACATGCACTCTAATGCAGGTAATGCAGCATTACCTACAATGACCAAATTATGGAAACAACCCAAATGTCCACTGATAGATGAATGGATAGAGAAGATGTGGTGTATACATGCGATGGCATATTACTTGGCCATAAAACAGAATGAAATCTTGCCATTTGCAACGACATAGATGGAGCTAGAGTATATTATGCTAAATGAAATCATTCGGTCAGGAAAAGACAAATACCATATGATTACATTCACATGTGTCATTTAAGAAACAAAACAAATGAATAAGTTGGGGGGAGAGGCAAACCAAGAAATAGATCCTTAATTACAGAGAACACACTGATGGTTGCCAGAGGGGAGGAGGGAGGGATGGGTTAAACAGGTAATGGGGGGGGGTGCCAGGGTGGCTCAATGGGTTAAGCCTCTGCCTTGGGCTCCAGTCATGATCAGGGTCCTGGGATCGAGCCCCGCATTGGGCTCTCTGCTCAGCGGGGAGCCTTCTTCCTCCCCTCTCTCTGCCTGCCTCTCTGCCTGCTTGTGATCTCTCTCTCTGTCTGTATCAAATAAATAAATTAAATATTTAAAACATAAATAAATAAATAAATAAATAGGTAATGGGGATTAAGGAGTACACTTGTCATGATGAGCACTGGGTGATGTATGGAAGGGTTAAATCCCTGTATTGTGTACCTGAAACTAATATCACTCTGTATGTTAACTAACTGGAATTTAAATAAAAACTTCAAAAAAAAGAACAATCCAATTTGGGGTGAGTTAGAAAAAAATGAATTTTTCACTATGATTTTCAGAAAAATGAAAGTGAGCTAAATTAAGCTGTGAGCCAATTTATCAACTGCTTCTTTCATTGAACATGCAAATTTGTCCCCTTTTAATTTGCAAAGACATATGACTTTGATTCATATGTTTACTATTTTAGTTAATGGAAGGAAGCATAGAATTGAAACAGTGACATCATAGCACACTTCGGCAGAAGAGACAGAACAAATAAGGCATCACGATTCACTGGAAATTTACATCATCCCATCTGGCAAAATGACATTAAGTACTAAGCAGTTGCTGCCCCCAAGAGGTTAATCAGAAAACTCCAAAATTTAAAAAAAAAAAAAAAAGATGATTTTTCATTTCAAGAGCCAAGTAACTGAGAGGGAAAGGAGTGGGACCCAAGCCTGTTAATTCTGGAAGAAGAAAAAAAAAGGAAGAGAAGGTTGTCTGGTGCTCCTAAGAGTGGAGAAGGGTTTATAGCAAAGGAAAAACAAGAGAAAGTTTATGCTCATTGCATCCAATGAACACCAGGGGCAACTTTTTTTGGGGGGGGGTATATTTATTAACTTGAAAGTTTTTACTTTTTTATTGCTTCTGCTTCATAATTCTCCAAGGATGCTAATGGTCAGCAACCATAAAACATACCTAGAGGGCTCTGTGGTTATTTCAACCATTTAGTAAAAGCTGTGGGGTTCTGTTCTAGTCAGCAGGAGGCCCAAGGAGGGAAACCCCCAACAAAATCCACTGTTGAATGCAGTGGAAATGAAAGCCTGCAGACAGGGGTGCCTGGGTGGCTCAGTAGGTTAAAGCCTCTGCCTTCGGCTCAGGTCATGATCCCGGGACCCTGGGATCGAGCCCCACATTGGGCTCTCTGCTCAGCAGGGAGCCTGCTTCCTCCTCTCTCTCTACCTGCCTCTCTGCCTACTTGTGATCTCTGTCAAATAAATAAAATCCTTTTTTTTAATTTTATTTTTTATAAACATAATATATTTTTATCCCCAGGGGTACAGGTCTGTGAATCGCCAGGTTTACACACTTCACAGCACTCACCATAGCACATACCCTCCCCAATGTCCATAATCCCACCCCCCCTCTCCCAAACCCCCTCTCCCCATCAACCCTCAGTTTGTTTTGTGAGATTAAGAGTCACTTATGGTTTGTCTCCCTCCCAATCCCATCTTGTTTCATTTACTCTTCTCCTACCCCCTTAACCCCCCATGTTGCATCTCCTCCCCCTCATATCAGGGAGATCATATGATAGTTGTCTTTCTCCGATTGACTTATTTCACTAAGCATGATACCCTCTAGTTCCATCCACGTCGTCGCAAATGGCAAGATTTCATTTCTTTTGATGGCTGCATAGTATTCCATTGTGTATATATACCACATCTTCTTTATCCATTCGTCTGTTGATGGACATCTAGGTTCTTTCCAGAGTTTGGCTATTGTAGACATTGCTGCTATAAACATTCGGGTGCACGTGCCCCTTCGGATCACTACGTTTGTATCTTTAGGGTAAATACCCAGCAGTGCAATGGCTGGGTCATAGGGTAGTTCTATTTTCAACATTTTGAGGAACCTCCATGCTGTTTTCCAGAGTGGTTGCACCAGCTTGCATTCCCACCAACAGTGTAGGAGGGTTCCCCTTTCTCCGCATCCTCGCCAGCATCTGTCATTTCCTCACTTGTTAATTTTAGCCATTCTGACTGGTGTGAGGTGATATCTCATTGTGGTTTTGATTTGTATTTCCCTGATGCCGAGTGATGTGGAGCACTTTTTCATGTGTCTGTTGGCCATCTGGATGTCTTCTTTGCAGAAATGTCTGTTCATGTCCTCTGCCCATTTCTTGATTGGATTATTTGTTCTTTGGGTGTTGAGTTTGCTAAGTTCTTTATAGATTTTGGACACTAGCCCTTTATCTGATATGTCATTTGCAAATATCTTCTCCCATTCTGTCAGTTGTCTTTTGGTTTTGTTAACTGTTTCCTTTGCTGTGCAAAAGCTTTTGATCTTGATAAAATCCCAATAGTTCATTTTTGCCCTTGCTTCCCTTGCCTTTGGCGATGTTCCTACGAAGATGTTGCTGTGGCTGAGGTCGAAGAGGTTGCTGCCTGTGTTCTCCTCAAGGATTTTGATGGATTCCTTTCTCACATTGAGGTCCTTCATCCATTTTGAGTCTGTTTTCGTGTGTGGTGTAAGGAAATGATCCAATTTCATTTTTCTGCATGTGGCTGTCCAATTTTCCCAACACCATTTATTGAAGAGGCTGTCTTTTTTCCATTGGACATTCTTTCCTGCTTTGTCGAAGATTCGTTGACCATAGAGTTGAGGGTCTATTTCTGGGCTCTCTATTCTGTTCCATTGATCTATGTGTCTGTTTTTGTGCCAGTACCATGCTGTCTTGATGATGACAGCTTTGTAATAGAGCTTGAAGTCCGGAATTGTGATGCCACCAACTTTGGCTTTCTTTTTCAATATTGCTTTGGCTATTTGAGGTCTTTTCTGGTTCCATATAAATTTTAGGATTATTTGTTCCATTTCTTTGAAAAAAATGGATGGTACTTTGATAGGAATTGCATTAAATGTGTAGATTGCTTTAGGTAGCATAGACATTTTCACAATATTGATTCTTCCAATCCAGGAGCATGGAACATTTTTCCACTTCTTTGTGTCTTCCTCAATTTCTTTCATGAGTACTTTATAGTTTTCTCTGTATAGATTTTTAGTCTCTTTGGTTAGGTTTATTCCTAGGTATCTTATAGTTTTGGGTGCAATTGTAAATGGGATGGACTCCTTAATGTCTCTTTCTTCTGTCTTGTTGTTGGTGTAGAGAAATGCAACTGATTTCTGTGCATTGATTTTATATCCTGACACTTTACTGAATTCCTGGACAAGTTCTATCAGTTTTGGAGTGGAGTCTTTTGGGTTTTCCACATATAGTATCATATCATCTGCGAAGAGTGATAGTTTGACTTCTTCTTTGCCGATTTGGATGCCTTTAATTTCCTTTTGTTGTCTGATTGCTGAGGCTAGGACTTCTAGTACTATCTTGAATAGCAGTGGTGATAACGGACATCCCTGCCGTGTTCCTGACCTTAGCGGAAAAGCTTTCAGTTTTTCTCCATTGAGAATGATATTTGCGGTGGGTTTTTCATAGATGGCTTTGATAATATTGAGGTATGTGCCCTCTAACCCTACACATTGAAGAGTTTTGATCAGGAAGGGATGCTGTACTTTGTCAAATGCTTTTTCAGCATCTATGGAGAATATCATATGGTTCTTGTTCTTTCTTTTATTAATGTGTTGTATCACATTGATTGATTTGCGGATGTTGAACCAACCTTGCAGCCCTGGAATAAATCCCACTTGTTCGTGGTGAATAATCCTTTTAATGTACTGTTGAATCCTATTGGCTAGTATTTTGGCAAGAATTTTTGCATCTGTGTTCATCAAGGATATTGGTCTGTAGTTCTCTTTTTTGATGGGATCCTTGTCTGGTTTGGGGATCAAGGTGATGCTGGCCTCATAAAATGAGTTTGGAAGTTTTCCTTCCATTTCTGTTTTTTGGAACAGTTTCAAGAGAATAGGAATTAGTTCTTCTTTAAATGTTTGGTAGAATTCCCCCGGGAAGCCATCTGGCCCTGGGCTTTTGTTTGTTTGGAGATTTTTGATGACTGTTTCAATCTCCTTACTGGTTATGGGTCTGTTCAGGCTTTCTATTTCTTCCTGGTTCAGTTGTGGTAGTTTATATGTCTCTAGGAATGCATCCATTTCTTCCAGATTGTCAAATTTGTTGGTGTAGAGTTGCTCATAGTATGTTCTTATAATTGTCTGTATTTCTTTGGTGTTAGTTGTGATCTCTCCTCTTTCATTCATGATTTTATTTATTTGGGTCCTTTCTCTTTTCTTTTTGAGAAGTCTGGCCAGGGGTTTATTGATCTTATTAATTCTTTCAAAGAACCAGCTCCTAGTTTCATTGATTTGTTCTATTGTTTTTTTGGTTTCTATTTAATTGATTTCTGCTCTGACCTTTATGATTTCTCTTCTCCTGCTGGGTTTAGGCTTTCTTTCTTGTTCTTTCTCCAGCTCTTTTAGGTGTAGGGTTAGGTTGTGTACCTGAGACCTTTCTTGTTTCTTGAGAAAGGCTTGTACCGCTATATATTTTCCTCTCAGGACTGCCTTTGTTGTGTCCCACAGATTTTGAACTGTTGTGTTTTTCATTATCATTTGTTTCCATGAATTTTTTCAATTCTTCTTTAATTTCCTGGTTGACCCATTCATTCTTTAGAAGGATGCTCTTTAGTCTCCATGTATTTGGGTTCTTTCCAAATTTCCTCTTGTGATTGAGTTCTAGCTTCAGAGAATTGTGGTCTGAAAATATGCAGGGAATGATTCCAATCTTTTGATAACGGTTGAGACCTGATTTAGGACCAAGAATGTGATCTATTCTGGAGAATGTTCCATGTGCACTAGAGAAGAATGTGTATTCTGTTGCTTTGGGATGAAATGTTCTGAATATATCTGTGATGTCCATCTTGTCCAGTGTGTCATTTAAGGCCTTTATTTCCTTGTTGATCTTTTGCTTGGATGATCTGTCCATTTCAGTGAGGGGAGTGTTAAAGTCCCCTACTATTATTGTATTATTGTCGATGTGTTTCTTTGATTTTGTTATTAATTGGTTTATATAGTTCGCTGCCACGTTAGGGCATAGATATTTAAAATTGTTAGATCTTCTTGTTGGGCAGTTCCTTTGAGTCTGATATAGTGTCCTTCCTCATCTCTTATTATAGTCTTTGGCTTAAAATCTAATTGATCTGATATAAGGATTGCCACTCCTGCTTTCTTCTGATGTCCATTAGCATGGTAAATTGTTTTCCACCCCCTCACTTTAAATCTGGAGGTGTCTTTGGGTTTAAAATGAGTTTCTTGTAGGCAGCATATAGATGGGTTTTGTTTTTTTATCCATTCTGATACCCTGTGTCTTTTGATTGGGGCATTTAGCCCATTAACATTCAGGGTAAGTATTGAGAGATATGAATTTAGTGCCATTGTATCACCTGTAAGGTGACTGTTATTGTATATTGTTTCTATTTCTTTCTGATCTACTACTTTTAGGGTCTCTCTTTGCTTAGAGGACCCCTTTCAATATTTCCGTAGAGCTGGTTTGGTGTTTGCAAATTCTTTCAGTTTTTGTTTGTCCTGGAAGCTTTTAATCTCTCCTCCTATTTTCAATGATAGCCTAGCTGGATATAGTATTCTTGGCTGTATGTTTTTCTCATTTAGTACTCTGAATATATCATGCCAGCTCTTTCTGGCCTGCCAGGTCTCTGTGGATAAGTCTGCTGCCAATCTAATATTTTTACCATCATATGTTACAGACTTCTTTTCCCAGGCTGCTTTCAGGATCTTCTCTTTGTCACTAAGACTTGTAAATTTTACTATTAGGTGACGGGGTGTGGACCTATTCTTATTGATTTTGAGGGGGGGTTCTCTGCTCCTCCTGGATTTTGATGCTTGTTCCCTTTGCCATATTGGGGAAATTCTCTCCAATAATTCTCTCCAATATACCTTCTGCTCCCCTCTCTGTTTCCTCTTCTTCTGGAATCCCAATTATTCTAATGTTGTTTTGTCTTATGATGTCACTTATCTCTCGAATTCTCCCCTCATGGTCCAGTAGCTGTTTGTCCCTCTTCTGCTCAGCTTCTTTATTCTCTGTCATTTGGTCTTCTATATCGCTAATTCTTTCTTCTGCCTCATTTATCCTAGCAGTCAGAGCCTCCATTTTTGATTGCACCTCATTAATAGCTTTTTTGATTTCAACTTGGTTAGATTTTAGTTCTTTTATTTCTCCAGAAAGGGCTTTTATATCTCCCGAGAGGGTTTCTCTAATATCTTCCATGCCTTTTTCAAGCCCGGCTAGAACCTTGAGAATCGTCATTCTGAACTCTAGATCTGACATATTACCAATGTCTGTATTGATTAGGTCCCTAGCCTTTGGTAGTGCCTCTTGTTCTTTTTTTTGTGGTGAATTTTTCCGCCTTGTCATTTTGTCCAGATAAGAGTATATGAAGGAGCAAGTAAAATACTAAAAGGGTGGCAACAACCCCAGGAAAATATGCTTTACCCAAATCAGAAGAGATCCCAAATAGTGAGGGGGGAGAAAGGGGATAAAAAGAGGTTCAGAAAGAAAAAAGAAAAAAAAAAGAAACAATTAAAAAAAGAAAACCAATAAAGAAAAATATAAAAAGGAAAAAATATATATATATATATTAGATAAACTTTCAGAAAGTGGTTGATTTTCTGTTTCTAGAGTTGCTGTTCTTCTTCTCTTCGATCTCCCGTTGGATTTGTAGGTGTTTGCAATCTTTAGATAAGCTATCTAGCTGATCTCCCGCTACCTGAAGTAGTCTCAGCCTGCTACTTCTCCGCCATCTTGACTCCTCCCCTATTCCAAATAAATAAAATCTTAAAAAAAAAAAAAGCCTGCAGACAAAACTTCTCCACCATGAAACTCTTCTCTCTCTCTCTTTTTTTTAAGCAATTTCCATGCATTTTTTATAGAGTTCTGTTAGCTACTCTATCAGTAAGTATAGACATTGAACCATTTTATAGAAGAAGATTCTGAATTAAAGAGAAGTTGACTACACTAATCCATATCACACCATTTACATAGCAGGGATAAGGTTTAAATCCAAGGTATCAGCTTCAGAATTCAAAAATCTCTTATCAGAAAATCTTGGAGGCAGATAAGTTTTAGAATTCAAATTTTTTTTTTTTTTTGGACTTCAGAAGTATCAGGCAATGTATATAATTTTATTTCATAATATCCCCAATTAGTCTGAGGCAGTGCTCATGATGATTTTGTTGTTGTTATTAATCCACTCTTTTATTCATGAACACTTGGGTTGTACCCACATTTTGGGTAATATGTACAATGGTGGTATAAACATGGCATGCAAATACTTGTTAACTTCACAGATTTATTTTCTGTATATAGTTTGAAATGGAATGCTGAATAATGTTAGCTTTATTTTTTAAAAAACAACATATATTTATGCATAGCAGCTACACTATTTTATATATAATTTTTCATTATTTAAATTTTTTAAAATTTTATTTTATTTTTTCAGTGTTCCAAGATTCATTGTTTATGCACCACACCCAGTGCTCCATGCAATACGTGCCCTCCATAATACCCACCACCAGGCTCACCCATACCCTCACCCCCTTCCCTCCAAAACTCTCAGTTTGTTTCTCAGAGTCCACAGTCTCTCATTCTTCATCTGAAACTCTTCTTAAAGTGAGAAGCAGAAGGAAAAACATCTGGGCCCCTAGTTCTCCGATTTAGCAAAAGGACATGAAGTGCCCCCACAACGCATTTTGCTCCTGAAACCCTTGGATCTCTTTCATCTCATTTCTAAGCCCCTACCTCATCGGAAATTCTACTAAGCCAGTCCTACCAAGTTCTCAGATGCACTCCAGTAATCCAGGGTCCAAGTTCCCAAATTCTGCTGTTCCAACTGGAAAGGATATAGTCAAACTATATCCAGTTGGAATTCATCTGTGAACATCCACTTAAGGCTGTACAGATTGTTGTACAGATACACTGTAAGTTAAATAAATATATGGGAGATATTGTTTCTCTGAAAAAAAATTTTAATGTCAACTTGCTGACTTATAGAAATTTCTGAAAAAGCAGAATAACCCAGTAGAAAGGCTTTAGGCCCTGGAGTCAAAGAGACAGCAAATTCCAGCTGTGATTCTGCCCTGAATTAGCTGTCAGTTGTGTTCTCCAAACTTCAGCTTCCTCCTTTACAAAATATGGTTAATATTTCCCTTGCAGCATTGCTGAAGGGCTTAGAAATGACACACACTAGACACACACAACTATATGCTCAAAAATGCTGCCTATTGTTACACAATCAGGATTAACCTGTACCAGGTTATATAATGTAGAGTCAAATTTAATTGATATGCCAAAATATTTACTATTCAGCAACCCCAGACACTGCAGGGGTACAGGCCATTGGGAAGAAGAGATCCATGGTGGCTGGAAATTTGAGCAGACTTTATGAACACATGAGATGAAACCTGATCAAAACTATATAGTTAATGTGGGAAAAAATGTCATTACCACCTTAAAATCTTTGTAAAGATCAAAGATTTAAAATATCTAATGTGTACCTAAATTTGGCTAAATATTAGACCACTATTGAAAGACTTGAGAAAATGACTTAATCATGAGATTATATCTTCTGAATATGGCCAGGATGATGACAAATCCATATAGTTCTGGAAATACTACTCTATTTTAGCGAGACATGATTATGGATAAGACTCTAGCCCTACTCAATTAAAAGCCATATATTACTCTCCTGGAGCTGCTATAACAAATTATCACAAACTTGGTGGCTGAAAATAACAGAAATGTATTCTCTCCCAGTTCTGAAGACCAGAAGTAAAATCAAGGTATCCACAGGCCGCGCTCCTCTGAAGACTGAAGGAAAGTCACTCCTTGCACCTGCCTGGTTCTAGTGGTCGTGGCGTTTCTTGGTGTTCCTTGGCCTGTAGCTATGTAACTCCTGCCTCTTTCTTTGTCTTCACATGGTGTTCCCCCTATATCTCCGTGTCAGAGCTCCTTCCCTTCTCTCTTATAAAAAAAAAACAACAACAAACAAACAAACAAACAAAAACCTGCTGTTGGAATTGCCCCCCCTCCCCATATCTAGGATGGCCTCATCTCCAGATCCTTAACTAAGCTACACCTTCAAAAATCCTTTTCTAAATAAGGTCAAATTCACAAGTTCCCAAGGGTTACTACTTAGACATATCTTTTAGGAGAACACCACCGAACCCACTACAAGTCATTTCTAGTGAACTTTGGCATATTGCTTTTATTCATATATGCCTTCTTTAAAACATTGAGTGTTCATTTTCCTGAAGTTTCAGATAATAGCAAACTGTTACCTGTGTAGGACTCAGAAACTCCTACTATTAACTAGAACTTCTATTCTGTTACAAAAGCAGTGTAAACACAGGTGGGTGGAAGGGGGCACAACACAGGCAATGGGTGCTGAAGATAACTTTTATCAACATAATCAAATGTATTTGGGATTTATGCTTAATGATCCATATCCCTGCCAACTTGAGCATTTTGTTAAAAATGATCTTACTGTAATTATACTTACTTATGGCTCCTTTTGCCTACCCTGACACTCCACCCCACAATCCCACATTGTAGGCTCGGTCACATTAAATCTTTTGCCTTTCCCCAGGTATACCAATGGTCTTTCAGCTCCTGCTTCTCTGGCCAAACTATGTGCCATCCAAGCTCAGGGCTGTATCTTATTTGCACAAAGGCGACATCCACTAGTTAAGCCCAGTGCCAAGGGAACTGCATCTTCCCCTGTAAGGTGCCTTCTTTCCCCCCAATCTTGAAGGAGGGCTAGTCAAACTGTCTATGATGTAAGATCTGAAAATCCAGAACTGCAAAAGCAGAGCAAGACTCCACCAAAAAATTACTAGACCTGATATAGTAATTCAGCAAAGTTGCAGGATATAAAATTAACACACAGAAGTCAGTTGTATTTCTATGCACTGACAATGAAGCAGGAAAAAAGAGAAATCGAGGAATCAATCCCATTTACAATTATACCAAAAACCATAAGATACCTAGGAATAAACCTAACCAAAGTGGTAAAGGATCTGTACTCTGAAAACTATAGAACACTCATGAAAGAAACTGAGGAAGACACAAAGAAATGGAAAAACACCCCATGCTCATGGACTGGAAAAATCAATATTGTTAAAATGTCTATGCTACCCAAAGCAATCTACACATTCAGTGCAATCTTTATCAAAATACCACAAATATTTTTCACAGAGCTGAAATTAACATTCCTAAAATTGGTATGGAACCAGAAAAGACCCTAAATAGCCAAAGGAATGTTGAAAAGGAAAACCAAAGCTGGAGGTATACAATTCCAGACTTCAAGCTCTATTACAAAGCTATAATCATCAAGTGGTACTGACACCAAAACAGACACATAGATCAATGGAACAGAATAGAGAACCCAGAAATGGATCCCCAACTCTGTGGTCCACTAATCTTTGACAAAGTAGGAAAGAATACCCAAAGAAAAAAAGACAGTCTTTTCAACAAATGGTGTTGGGAAAATTGGACAGCCACAGGTAGAAGAATGAAATTGGACCATTTTCTTACACAATATACAAAGATAGACTCAAAATGGATGAAAGACCTAAATATGACACAAGAATCCATCAAAATCCTAGAGGAGAACACAGGCAGCAACCTCTTCAACCTTGGCCACAACAACTTTTTGCTAGACATGTCTCCAAAGACAACAGAAACAAGGGCAAAAATGAACTATTGAGATGCCATCAAGATAAAAAGCTTTCGCACAGCAAAGGAAACAGTCAACAAAACCAAAAGGCAACCTATAGAATGAGAGAAGGTATTTGCAAATCACATTTCAGATAAAGGGCTAGTATCCAAAACCTATAAAGAACTTATCAAACTCAATACCCAAAAAACAAAAAACCCAGTCAAGAAATGGGCAGAAAACATGAACAGACATTTCTGCAAAGAAGACATCCAGATGGCCAACAGACACATGAAAAAGTGCTCCCTATCACTCAGCATCAGGGAAATACAAATCAAAACCACAATAAGATACCACCTCACACCAGTCAGAATGGCTAAAATTAACAAGTCAGGAGACAACAGATACTTGTGAGGATGCAGAGAAAGGGGAACCCTCTTACACTGTTGCTGGGAATGCAAACTGGAGCAGCCACACTGGAGGTTCCTCAAAAAGTTAAAAATAGAACTACCTTATGACCCAGCAACTGTGTAGGTATTTATCCAAAGGATACACAGTGATTTGAAGGGGGCACCTGTACCCCAATGTTTATAGCAATAATGTTCAAAATAGCCAAACTATGGAAAGAGCCCAGATGTCCATCAACAGATGAATGCATAAATATGTGGTGTATATATACATATATACACATATGTATATATATATATATATATAATATTAGATTGTTACATATATTATATATGTATATATATTAGAATATTACTCAGCCATCCAAAGAAGTGAAATCTTGCCATTTGTAACAACATGGATGGAACTAGAGGGTATTATGCTAAGCGAAATAAGTCAACCTGAGAAAGACAATAATCATATGATTTCACTCATATGTGGAATTTAAGAAACAAAAAGGATGAATGTACGGGAAGGGAAGAAAAAATAAAATAATATAAAACAGAGAGGGAGGCAAACCATAAGAGACTTTTAACGCAAGGAACAAACTGAGGGTTGCTGGAGGAGGGTGGCAGGGATGGAGTAACTGGGTGGTGAGCATTAAGGAGGGCACTTGATGGAATGAGCACCGGGTGTTATATGAAACTGATGAATCACTAAACTCTACCCCTGAAACTAATGATTCAGTATATGTTAACTAAATCGAATTTAAATAATTTTTTTTTTAAGCAGAGCAGAGCCAAGGAAGGGAGTGGGGTTGGAATCAACTGCGAACAGACAGGGGCTTATGATGAAAAAAGAAGGAAAGGATCCAGAAGCCATGGTGAATTGATTTTAAGACAAATGAGTAGATGGTCAGAACAGAGCCAAGATAGGCAGAAGCAACAGCTTGAAGACTCTCTAGGGACAAAACTCAGAATGAGTTTAAGAAAAAAAATTAGCATGTTTAAACGGGTAGCTTACAACTGACTGATTCTAACACGGTTGTTTGGTCCTAACTTCATCTTCATTTTATGTACAGAACTGACAAAGAATAGAGTGGGATATGTTCTTGCTTCTACTTGAATTAGGAAATTAGTTTGCCTTGTTTCATGAAGGATTTAGGAAGTGTGGCGTAGTGGTTATGATGTAGATATCCATGCCAAACAGACATGATGTCTTGAGCTCAGTCTTTCTGAGACTCAAAATGAGATGCATAATACATCTTACATAGCTACTGTGAAAAATATAAAAGACAATGATTTATGAATCAATAAATCTTCAATAAATCTTAAATTTGTTCAGGTTTACAGTAAAAGTTCAGTTTATTAAATATGAATAAAGAGTTAAAATCAGAACCAATGAAATTTCAATTTGGAAAAGACTTGGAAGACTGGGGACGGTGGAGTTGAATATAGATGAGGAAGCAATAAGGTTGTGATGGATATAGTATGTGTCACCAAGGTCCCATTTCAGTGAAGAAACTTTGGTCCAGCCAAGGGCAGGGCTGCTGTCACATTTTAGGAGTAGTTATCACCATTGTCAAGGGGAAAGGTCAGGGAGCAGGTACTGGAAACCAGACAGTAGCTATAATAGAAGAGTGACAACCAACAAGAGATGTAGCCTTACTGAAGAGGGACAAGCCCAACTCACAGAAAGACTGAAGTTTTGGGAAGTAGACACCCTGGCCTTCCCCACCTTCCCCATCCCATCCCGCCAAGGCCTCCCACTGGCTGAAAGAGAAAGGAAAGGGGCATGTAGAAAGGTCATCACCTGGAGCACAGAGAAGGGCAAAGAAGAATGGAAAGTGGTCTTGTAGGAGTAAATGGAAAATAACCAGTTCAAATTGGCCCCCTAGTTTAAAAACAATCTTTCTTCTCTGTACCCCTATACTCCTTACCCCAAAAAATGACTCCAAGGGTAACAGGCCAGCTTCCACAAGTAGCAAGAGTGCCCCCCTTCTTCCAGCAGGAAGAGCTGTTTCTAAGCATATCTTCCCATAGTTCTGGTGGCTCTATCCCTCCATGTCTTCGAAAGTTATCAGGTTCTGAGTAACTGGTATCCTTGGGAAACTCTTCCAAACAGATGCTGTGTTCCTCATTGACCTGGTTGCTTTTAATCTGGCCCCATAAAACCCGTAGTGGAATGGTCTCTCCACTGAACTTCAAACCCACAGTGTGTGTCCAATGGACTCTGGTACATCTTTCTTGGCATAACTAGAGAAATAAGCATGGGAGACTCATGCTTTCTCTTTGCAATGCCTCTGCCTTGTTTTATTTAATAAAGCCTTTTCTGTAGGAAGTGCATCATGTAATTCATTATGAGCCCTGTAGTATGACAGCGACGCCCAATATGTGACACCACCTTAGCCCTTCTGCACTTTTGTGCAGCCACTTTACTGTGAATTTTTAAAAAGAAAGTAGGTAGATATTCCCCTTAATCTCTGGACTTCACTGGTGTATGGAAAGCAAGAACCAAGGGTTGTGACTACAGCTCCTTACAAAATGAAACATTTGTGACAGGTGTGGAAAGGAAATATGGAATACTCATTTCTGGAACTTTCAACTCCATATTTGAAAATTGTAAAATGTATTTGCATGCCATCATTGACATGAAAACAAACCCCATTCAATTTAGCAAAAATCTTTTTGAGCATCTTTTAGGCATTATGATGTTTGATAAAACAAGAGAAACAAGAAATTAAGCTTGGAATTCAGTGAAATAAAATTGGGGACATTCACAGAGTGATAATGAAAGGAATTGACTTCTTGACTCACAACTAGATGGAACAATCCTATTCCTGTGCTCAAAATCCATCATGTGTTCTCCAAGCACATGTCCCTCTCCCCGAGAGCTGGCCTGCTCCGTGCCCCTGGTTGGAATGGTGGTTCCATGTTCTCAGTGACCCCACACATCTGCCCCCAGCTAATACAGGAGGATGGGTCTGTGAGTGGAGCTGTTCCAGTGGGACTTCCTTGGGATTTTTACTGACTCGGAAATACAAAATAACTGCCACCTTCCCATCCCCCCAGCACTATTATAAAGATATTTGACCTGATGCTGAAGAGCACTAAAGGGTAATCTTCCCTTAGTGGAACCTTAAGACATTAAACTCAGGGGCTATACATCCATCAAATGCAGGAAGTGCACGGAATAAGAGAATGAAGCCAACATCCTGAGTAAAACAGAGTCAAGAGCTGGAAGAAAGGGCCCTTGTGGCATTTGTGTCCCTGGTTCCAGTCAGGTCTCAGGCTGCACTGCCTCTCTTCTTTTTCCCAGTTTAATATGGTCGGCACTTCCTTCGACTCCTCTGGGGCCTGCAGCCCTCAGCTAACCATAGAAATCCATTGTATCTTTAATCTAATGATGTCCTATGTAACTCAGAGTCCCCTTGTGTGTACCGCAGGAAACAGAGGCATGTCCAGAGGTGTCTGACCATGGTCGTGACACCCAGAGTGGCTGGGGAAATCAGGGATGGTTGAAGGCACCACAGATTACAGAAGTCATTTGTGCCCCATGCAGCAATGACAGACAACTTGGCCTCCCCCCGAAGATGTCTTCCCACAGACTCCAGTCACTGCTTCCCCTCATCTCAACACACTCCTCCACCGCGACCATAACATTCTGCTTCCAGCCCCGGACCTTTCTTTTATTGCTGCAAACGGTCCCTAACCTCCACTCTAGTAAGTAGAACACTCACCCTGGTATTGAAGGAACAAATCTGGTAGAGACACCGGAAGGGTGTGAAATCACCCGCCCAATTATGAAATGTAAGTCACAGTTTTAGGTCAATGAGTATTTTCTCATGAAGCAAACAGAAAGAGACGACCAGGGTTACCTTGGAGAGAGACCTTCTGGTATGAAGATACCTGTTACTCCAACACTATTATTTTAGCCGTTGTTGACATTTATGACGTCACCGGTTTCGAGCTCACGAATATCTATCTTCCTATCACCGTGTCACTCTCATCGGGCACTAAGCCCCAGCGTTACTCTTGCAGATACCCATTTGGAGTGAATTCTCACGTGTCACTAAAGCATTGGAAAGTGACTTGTTAGTGTTCCCCTGTCAAAGAGTATTACATATTCTAAGTAAGTGAATTTGTTACTTTTTGAAGACACAAAGAGCTTGAATCGTTCTCTATTGTCTAGAACATAAAATTTTAGCTTATTACCAAACAAACTATGAAAATCCTCCTTTTGGAGTAAATTTTGTTAGATGTATTTTTGGCTTAGGGTGGGAGTTGATTTTTCTGCTAAACTAAATACATCCGTGTGTCTTCATGATCTCAGGAATACATTTTTTAAAATATTTAGTTACACTCTCATCTCTGGTAATTAACACAATTACTACTTTTCACGACCAAGACTATGTCCTCACCTTCACATTTAAAAAATGCAATGTGTGAAGTCCCTAGATCTTCCCGAGATAGATCATAAATATGAAATATCTTACTAAAAAAGAAAAGTAGGAAACGTTTACTTTGGAGTATACCCTGTTCCAATAAGCTGATTTCACACCAAACTGAAGACATTTTTAGCAAGCTTTCCCAACCGAGACCAAACAGATGCCTTCCCAGTTGAGGGGGCGTCATGGGGGATCGTCGTCTGAGCAGTCGTCACATATGCATGCGCAACAGAATTCAGCATAAACAATTGGGAAATAGCAGTCTGGTAGGGAATTTATGATATTAGGTTGTTTCCTTGGGTTTTTTCATACTTGGAAATATGGGGTTGGCTTATTTCCTCAGAATATCCATTTCTCCAACCAGAATGGTGGGCTTGTATGGATAATGTAAGTCCCAGCAACCATTACTCATAAATATTTATGAAATAGCTATTTTGTTCAAATCACTTTGTTCAGAAAATCTAAATCAATCTCTCTCTCTCTCTCTCTTTCTCTCTGACAAATAAATAAAATCTTAAAAAAAAAAATGGGACACCTAGGTGGCTCAGTCAGTTAAGCATCGCTTTTGGCTCAGGTCATGATCCCAGGGTTCTGGGATCGAGCCCCACATTGGGCTCCATGCTCAGCTGAGAGCCTGCTTCTCCCTCTGCTGCTCCCCCTGCTTGTGCTCTCTCTCTCTCTCTGTCTCTGACAAATAAAATCTTGAAAGAAAGAAAGGAAGGAAGGAAGGAAGGAAGGAAGGAAGGAAGGAAATCTAAGCATCTATTATATCAAAGACTTCTTCCAATACCCAGTCACTCTTACTACAGTGTATGGTTTTGCCTAACAGCAAAGAAGACTCTTTCCTGTGCATGTCCCCCAGTATGGGCACATTCCTCTGTCCTCAACTAAGGAGCCTGTATGTCCCGGAAATTCAGCGAAATGGACAAACCTGGGAGAGAGGGAGGGAAATCCCTCAGCAGGGAAGGGCTGTAAGTGACAGAAAAGACATTGGAACTGCAGCTGACAGTCTACAAAGGAGCACGTGCAGAAGCTACACATGCAAATCCCACACAAGGCCGTCCCTCTCCAGTTCCAGAACTGTTGGTCCCAGCTGTTCTTGACACTGAGCACCTCCCTCTGATGCTGGCCTCACCCAGTGCGGTCACCCTGGGGCACCATTACTTGATAAATTCTAAAATGAAAATAGGGTGCCTTGACCTCCTGCTTAACTCACACCTACCCATGGACCTGCTTTATGAGCGTCTGAGTATCTTATTTTTAAAAGGAAAGAAAAGTCCCCCCAAAACACACTTTTCCAGCTGAATTGCTGCATTGGAAGAAAATATCTCCTCTCATCTTCATTCATTGAGGGTTAGAGCTAATTTCTCCAGAAATATTAGCCATTCCTTTTTCCTTAAGAGTCATGGAAAAGAATCATTCTACACATACAGTACTTTTCTCAGTCTGAAGATTTCGAAGAGCCTTGCTAGTAGGGAGCTGTTACTACGGACTACATGGATGTCTATTCCATTAGAGCTGACTACTGATCTCTCGAGATGGTGTGTTGAAGGCTCTTCCTAAATTGAACCCTTCATTCGAGTTGCATTTGCAGGAGGTTTTAAATACCAAATCTGTGGGATACTTGTTGATTGGCAGAATGGACGCAAATGCAAGTAGTAACTTTTGGAAAAAGTTTAAGCTGGTTAATGTAGACATTAAATTAAGGCAAACACCAGGGGCACCTGGGTGGCTCAGTGGGTTAAGGTCATGATCGCAGGGTCCTGGGATCGAGCCCCGCATGGGGCTCTCTGCTCAGCGGGGAGCCTGCTTCCTCCTCTCTCTCTGCCTTCCTCTCTGCCTACTTGTGATCTCTGTCTGTCAAATAAATAAATAAAATCTTTAAAAATTTAATTAATTAATTAAGGCAAACACCAGGGATGGCTGCAAAGCGATATTAGGGTCAGGCATAGATATTAAAATTGAGATTCCTCTGCTGCTTTCTGGCTGATAACCGAGAAAGGGTCCTGAAAGGGACCTGCTGGAGACAAGATGGAGGACCGTGGAAGGGAGGCAGGGGTGAGGGGTGCGGGGGGTGGGGGTAGACACGATAGCATTGCTACTGCCAGAGCCAGAGACCAGAATCCAACAGCCAAAGGTGGAGAAGGAAACCAACCAACAGAAGCACGATGCCCTGGGAGTCCCTGGAGGACCAGTCGAAGAACCACAGGTGGGATGGTTCACTGCTGGAGAAATCGTGAATCATACACATTTGCAGCATTAGTGGGCGGGAAATGTTGAAGAACATGTTGACAGAGGTACTGCTTGAAGATAACAATGCAAGGTGGGGAAACCAGATGTGCAGTTACAGAAAAGCAATGCAGTTTGGTGGTGTGGAGCATTTGGGGAACAACAAGCTAGAGTCACATGGAAGCCAGCGACGGGTTTAAAGATTCATTTTTAGGATAACATTTATAGAAAGATTTTATTATAAGCAGAAACACAATTATATTAAATCTAGCTCTTTGTTTTACAGTCAATTAGGTCTTAAGCACCAAATCTCTCCTCCTCTATGAATGATTTATTTCGCTGAACAAATTAAATTGTAGTTCTCCTCAGTTTAAACGTGGAGGGTTCATGGGTTTTCAAAAGGTTCAAGGCAGCCATCTTGGGTTCAAAAGCCTACACCTATCAACACTTGCGTTTTTTTTTCCTTTTTTTAATTAAGTATCATTAACACACAATGGTACCTTGGTTTCAGGTGTACAACATAGTGATTCAACAAGTCTATACATGATTATACTCACCATGGGGGTAGCTACCATCCACCACCATACAACCCTATTACAGTACCACTGACTATATTCCCTCTGCTGTAGCTTTTAGCCTCCTGACATATTCTTTCCAAAACTGGAAGCCCATACCTCCCACTCCCCTTCCCCATCTTGCCCATCCCCAACCCCCTCCCCTCAGCCGTCTCTTATTTGATCATGCTATACTGTACATGTTCTCAGAGACAAAGAAGATCTCTTTAAGTCTCTCTGTTATTAATTCTGATAGCCACATGAAATCATTGAAAATGGCTAACGAGGGCAGATAAAGAACTTTTCTTTTCTTTTTTTAATTGGCATATGACACTGTGTAACTTTAAGGTGTTGATTTGATACACTTATACATTGCAAAATGATCACCACCCTAGATTAGCCAACACCTGCATCACATCACATAATTACTATTTCCTTTTTGTGGTGAGAACATTGAAGATCTACTCTCAGCAACTTTCAAGTATAGAATAGTGTTATTAACTAATCAAGGAACTTGCTTTTCTAAAATTAAAAAAAGAAATCTTTGCCAACTTGAGTATCTGGGAAGCTATAAATTGAAAGTAATAAAGATTGATCAACCCTGACTGAAGAACACTCCTACAGACCTTGAAATACTTTTGTGTAGGAGATAAGTAAGCCTCTGACTAATGGTCTCACAAATCCTAATATAGCAGGTGAACCGGAGATGTCTATAGGTTCATCCTTGTTTGGAACAGCACTCAGCTCTTGGTTCTTTGAGGGAAACCTATATTTACAAGCCACCAGATCTAGTCTGTCAAATCTACTTTTAGCTGGGATAGCAGGAGATTTGGATTACAGCAGCAATTTTCATAAGAGTGTATGGGCTGGGGGGGGGGGGGGGGGCGCAGGGAGACAGATTTAAGAGACTTAGAGAAGGAATAAAGAGACATAATCATTATCATTTTCATAATTTTCATGTATCAGTTCAGGACTAAAGTTTGGTTTGTGTGCCTCAAATGAGAACAGGCCCTTTGAGTCAGCTTCAGTTTCTGCTGAGAATTCTGTTTAACAAGTTTAGAACCAAACAAACAACAAAAAACAAGCCAGTTACTCTTTTAGGTGTCATTTTTCTCTCTCAGGAAAGACCTCTGAATTATTTTCTATAACTGAGAATTAGTATGTGTTTTTTGCTTAAAAGTATCATAATACAACAAAGGATTTCACACACCCAGATGTTAGTTCAGTAAGGTGTTTGTGGCCTTGCCATGGGAAGATTTTGCTTTCGGTCCATCCATCGTGAAAGGTTGAATAAACAAGAATAAAGAGTGTACCTGCGTGTAGCCATTGAATTTGGGATATTGAGATGGGAGATTCTCAGCCTGAGGGGCTCAGTCTGAGCTGTCTTGATTATGTGTGACATTTGCCGCAAGTAAATTGTGGCTACTAACAAATTGTCAATTTTATGTTAACCAGGAGCTGCTTGATAGGAGGGGATTTTCTTATCTTTACCCTGAGACTGGATCCAAGAACAAACGTAGTGAAAAAGTCCTTGAGCTTTGCACCCTAGAGGGAATTCAAGGGTTTTCCTATAACAAAAAGACTCCCATCCCTTCTACAAGCTTCTCTGGGTGAGAAAGTGAACGAGTGAGAAAGGCCGAGAACTGCACGCATCTTGGACCCGCATTGAGCCATAAATGATCTTTACTACAGAATCTGAATACAAATTGCTGTAAGGCATTATTTTTACCAAAATAGAAATGGGAGGAGCTTTTGTGAAAACCCAAGTGTGAGGACAGCAGTTGTTTCAAATTTTAACTTTCTACTTTACAGGGGACAGGATGAGGCATAGGTTTGACAACCATCGCTGTAGATGGACTTATATGGTTACATCCAAATGCTTACATTAAAGCTAAGTAGGCACTCTAGTGGCCCGAAGACCCTTCTTAGGTGGGTGCTGACCTACGCACACAGCAGGTTTGGAGACAGAGAGAGAGAGACTTTTGGACACAATCATCTCATCCGGCCTTTTCAGCAACTTATTCAGTTTCACTGTAACTTTCTATTTTTTTTAATTTAATTTTATTTTTTTCAGTATTCCAAGATTCATTGTTTATGCACCACACCCACTGTTCCATGCAATACGTGTCCTCCCTAATACCCACCACCAGCCTCACCCATCCACCCCTCCCCACCAAAACCGTCAGTTTGTTTATCAGAATCCACAGTCCAGAAAAGACCCCAAATCACTAAGGAAATGTCGAAAAAGAAAAACAAAACTGGGGGCATCACATGACCTGATTTCAAGCTTTACTACAAAGCTGCAATCTCCAAGACAGCATGGTACTGACACAAAAACAGACACACAGACCAATGGAACAGAGTAGAGAGCCCAGATATGGACCCTCAATTCTATGGTCAAATATCTCCAACAAAGTAGGAAAAAATATCCAGTGGAAAAAAGACAGCCTCTTCAATAAATGGTGCTGGGAAAATTAGACAGCTATATGTAGAAGAATGAAACTCGACCATTCTCTTACACCATACACAAAGATAAACTCGAAATGGATGAAAGACCTCAACGTGGGACAGGAATCTATCAGAATCCTAGAGGAGAACACAGGCAGTAATTTCCACTGTAACTTTCTAAAGGAAAATCATTCCATCAGACACCAGGAAGCATTCCAAGTTTAGACACAGTAGTGGTTTACTTATATGCTTAGCATCACTTCTTAGTTTCCTGTATTCTGAATGCTTTTCCATCCTATAGCATCCAACAGGACAGCCCCTTAAGTAGGTAATCTGCTGAGACTGATTTACCACCGCTTGTTCAAGTGATCCCCTGGCACAAAATCACAATGCACCAGACAGGATGGGAAGGAGTCTGCACACGATGCCTGCTTGTAAAAGCAAACTCTAACCAGAAGGTGGCGCTATTGCAAAACCAATCCCAAGTAGAAAAACTCTGAACCTATTACTTTTGATACCCCGTATTTTTCTAGCAGCTACTCACACACTCACACAAACAGATCCAGAACCAAAGTTTATATGGATAAGAAAGCTGAGAAATTTTTACTACTGGTAAGAATAATTATGATGGAATTATAATTGTGAAACTGAACATACAGTGTACTTTTATGACCGTAAGAGTGTACTTTCCTACAATATGTAGATTTGCCATTTACTTTCTACTGTAGCCAGTTTTCAGTTGTAAATATGACAAGCACTTAAGCAAAGCAGCAAATCCTTCTCTATCTCTCCCCATGTGCCAGGAATAGTTCTAATCATCTTTCACAAAATCAGTTCATCTTCAGGATGGACCACGGCTGAGGACCCTCTTTTGTAAGGACATTCTCTCGTTCTTCTACCAAGGGCTCCATTCTACCTGCTGAGCTGTATTCTAGTATTGGAGAGTGACTTGGGTTCATTTGGCTTGAAAGTCTTTCAAAAAAGCTGGCCACTAAGGTTATTTGGCTTGAGTCACCTAATTAGAATCTGTTTGCCTACATATTCATGTCTTGTTGATTCATGAACACTCTTTTCCCCACATGATCAGATTTTCAGAATTCAAATCTGAAAACATTTCATGCATTTTGACTAAGAAATGAAGATGTTTATGCGCTTTGAGAAACTCCACAATTCTGGGACTTTAAAAAAAAAAACAATCAGGGAAGCAATCAAGATTCTGGTTTTGTAAAGATGTTTGTTATAGCATTACTTATAAAAGCAAAACCTTAGACGCAATTTATGTATTCAAAAATTGGGAAATGCTTAAAAGTTTTTTGGTGTATTCATTGAACTATGTACAAATCTTGTTTATAAGTAAGTTTTTAAACTCTGAAAATGTGAGTAATATAATGTTAAGTGAAAAGTTTTTATATGAGATTCTGGAAACGGAAGGAGTCTAATTCTGGTCATTGGGTTCTATTTCAGAGAAATGGAATTAGGATCCTTTTCATTATAGTCAAAATCACAATGAGGTATCATCTCATCCCTCTTGGGATGTTAAAAAAAAAATAAGTGTTGGCAAGATAGTGAGAAGTTGGAACCAGTGTATACTCTTTCATTTCTTAGAATTTTATTTTATTCTTCTAAATTCAGCATAATTAATGTATAGTGTTATATTAGTTTCAGGTGTACAATATAGTGATTCAACAAGTCTATGTTACTCAGCGTTCATCATGGCAAGTGCACTCTTAATTGCCTGCACCCATTTCACCCATCCCACACACACCCCCACCTCCTGCACTGCCCTCCCCTCCCGAAACCATCAGTTTGTTCTCTCTAGTTTAGTCTGGGTTTTTTTGTTTGTCTCTTTTTTGTTTGTTTTGTTTCTTAAATTCCACGTACGAGTGAAATCATATGGTATTTGTCTTTCTCTGACTGACTTATTTCACTTAGCATTATACCTTCTAGATGCATCCATGTTGTTGCAAATGACATTATTTCATCCTTTTTATGGCTGAGTTATACTCCATTGTATATGCATACCACTTCTTCTTTATCCAATCGTCTATTGATGGGCACTTGGATTGCTTCCATATTTTGGCTATTGTAAATAATGCTGCAAATTATAGGTGTGCTTGTCTATTTTCAAATTAGTGTTTTTGTATTATTGGAAAGTACCCTGTAGTAGAATTACTGGGTGTATGGAAATTCTATTTTTAATTTTTTGAGGGACCTCCATGCTGTTTTCCACAGTGGCTGCACCAGTTTGCCTTCCCACCAGCGGTGCATGAGGATGGGACCCGTGTACACTCTTGATGGAGATGTTAAATGCTGCAGCCACTACAGAAAACAGTACAGAGGTTCTCCAAAATAATTAAAAATAGATCCACCATCTGACCCAGGAATCCCACTTCTGGGTATAGATCCAAAAGAACTAAGATCAGTTTCTTAAAGACATGTCTCCACTCCCATGTTCACTGCATGAGATATGGAAATGACCAAGATGTCCATTGACAGACAAGTGGGCAAAGAAAATATAATATGTACATACAGTGGAATGTAGTTCAACCTTTAAAAAGAAGGAAATTCTGTCATTTGCATTTTGTCATTTCCAGGATGGACCTGGAAGATACTACGCCAAAGGAACTAAGTCAACCACAGGAAGACAAATTCTGCAGGAGTGCGTGTGTCCTTTTATATGAGGCAGCTAAGAGTCACAGGGTAGAGAAGCAAGCAGTAGAAAGGTGGTTAGGAGATGGTGGAGGAGGATGTGAGGAGCTATTGTTCAACAGATACAAAGTTAGAGCTGTTCAAGAGGCCTATGTTCCAGGGATGTGCTGTACAATATGTTTCTTGAATTTGGTAAGACAGTTGAGCCACTCTCTGGAGCTCATCTAGAGCACCTTCAGTTTGTTCCTAAAGCTGTCTCACAGAGAACCTTCTGATGGCTGAGACAGAAGGAAGGAAAACTATTGTCTTGCTGAACAGTGTATTTGGTTCACAGCCCCAGATCCCTCCCATTGTATGGCAGGAAACATGAAACTGAAGTTTCTCGAGGACAGGAACTGTTGTGTTCCCTGCTGTGTCTAATGGAACATTTGCATATGGTCGGTGCTCTGTAATATTTGTTGAAAGGCCTGACCCTCTCAGCAGCTCTAAATGAGATGTTTAGCGTGGCTCACATGGAATGATGGTAGAAAGCAGGGTGTGGGTTTCAGTTCTAACTTCCTCATTAGTAATAACTACCATTGGCTGGGTACCTATTACCTCTCAGGTAATGTGGTCTTGCTTTAGGCGCAGCATCTAACTCAGAGGAAAGCGTTTTCTGTGGAGGGTTAGACTGCTAGGCTGGAGGAGAGTCACACTGCCAATAGTGACGCTTTCTCCTCTCAGTGAGCTCTAAGCATCCACTAAGCGTGATGCCACTACCCCAGCTTTGCAGCCATTGCCGGTACCAGAGACGGTCCTTTGCCATCCAGTCAGTGGTATTCTTTTATTTTGTCATAGTGTCCTGAACAGATGAGGAAGGGATGACAATAGCATAATCTAGCTTATCATGATAGAGGAGCCGATTGTACAACCTGGAGAAAACATCCTGTTGGCTTGGATGAAGGAGTTAGCAATGGAAGTGATGGGAGGGCTCAGATTCTGGGTGCATTTGGGAGAGAGAGCCAACAGGGTTTGCTGCTGCACTGGGTGTGTGATGAAGAGTGAGGAGAAAAGGAAGATCCCAAGATTTCTGTCCTGGGCCACTAGAAGCATGATGCTTCCAGAAATGAGAAGAGGATCACTGGGAGAAGAATCGGTCTGGTCAGACCAGCAATTAAGTTTGGGGGCATGTAAAGTTTTGATGTTTGTATTCCATAACCAAGTAGGTATCAGATGTTAGGTATCAAACAGGCAGATGGAATTTAGAAGAAAGAACCAAGCTGGCAATTCAAATTTGGGACTCTTCAGTGAAAAGATGATATTGAAAGCCATGCCACAAGATTTCATCATCAAGGGAGTTCAGTGTAGTTAGAAAAGAGAAGTCCATGGGCTGAGTTGTCGGGCCTCTCTAAGCCAGAGGTCAGGAGCAAAGAAGGATTCAGCAAAGGAGACACAGAGTGAAGCCAGAAAACAAGAAGGACAAAACCAAAGTCTGTCCAGGGAAAAGCAGTAGTCAGCCGCATTGAATATTGCTGATAACGGTCAAGTAAAAAGATAAGAAACTACCTTCGGTTAGCGTCATGGAGGTCCTTGAATGTAGTTTAAAAGATAGGGGGGATTCCTAATCCTAGTGGGTTCTTTTTTTTTTTTTTTAAAGATTTTATTTATTTATTTGAGAGAGAGACAGTGAGAGAGAGCATGAGTGAGGAGAAGGTCAGAGAGAGAAGCAGACTCCCCACGGAGCCCGGAGCCCGATGCGGGACTCGATCCTGGAACTCCAGGATCATGGCCTGAGCTGAAGGCAGTCGTCCAACCAACTGAGCCACCCTGGCTAGTGGGTTCTTAAGCATATGGGAGGACTTAACTTGGAGACGACAAACTAGAAATCTGGCAAGGCTTAAAACTATGGCAACCGGCAAGGGAGACATACTTCTGGGCTCCAGCTCCTGTATCACAAGCAAGGCAGAGCAGGGTGGGCATGAACCTGAGCGCCAACACACTGATAGCTAGCACCTTACCCAGTGGAACAGACATCTTAAAGAAACTTTCCAGTTTCAATTCTCTGCACTACAGAGCTTAGAACGGAGTAGGCAAATCTGCACTGAAGAGTAGTTTCCCAAACAACCTGATGAAAAGAATCACCTGGGCCTTTACTAAAAATACAAATTCTCATGGGTACCCCCAGCTAAACATGATGTTTAGTGATGTTGAACATTTTTTTATGTGTGTGTGAACCATTTGTATGTCTTCTTCAGGGAAGTGTCTGTTCACGTCTTCTGCCCATTTATTGAGTGGATTATTTGTTTTCGGGGTGTTGAGTTTGAGAAGTTCTTTATAGATCTTGGATACCAGCCCTTCATTTGTTATGTCATTTGCAAATATCTTCTCCCATTCCATGGGTTGAAAGACTTTAATTTTTTAAAAAGTCTCTTCTTCCTTCTTACTTCTCAATGCCTTTTATATTCCCCAAAGCTAGCCTGGAAGAGCAAACATGCTTTATGATTTATTGAAAAGCTTTTTCTTCCCCCAGAAGATTTTAGTCAGTTTCAGAAGACTTCAGAGAATTATCAGTTTGGCACCTCAAAACACTACCACCCAGTATATGTGGGTGCATGCGTGTGCACGCGTGCGCGCGCGCACACACACACACACACATACATATACACATACACACATATACACATACACAGAGATTATTATAAACCGTTCTCTATTTGTATTCTCTTATTAAAGGAAAACGAATAGTTCAACAAGATCGGAGATATATTTTGTTTAAAATATTAAGTTCTAGAAATAGTAAAAGCTTATCTGTTCATATTATGTTTCACAAATTCACAAACTGATCTCTTTATCTCAAGGAAATAGGCTTTAAGGTTTTACTATATGCTAAATTGATTTTTTGCAAACTAAATAATTCTTTGAAAAATATCACTTTGTCTACTTTATCTAAGTCTGAACTTTAGGGAGTAGGACACCAAATGAGATGACGGGCCCTGACGCACTGAATCTCTACCGTGTGCCAGCTATGCGATACTAACAGCAGTCCTTGATTACCACTGTGAGAGATACTTTTTCCCATCTAGTTCTGATAAAACCCCCAGATTTGTAGTTGAGTACCCTGAGGTTTTGTTAAAGGTCATGAAGCTAATTAGTGGCAGAACTAGTCCTAAAGGACAAACTGCCTTAACTTCTAAGTGCTTTTACTAGCATACTCTCTGCCTCTCTTGCTCAAGTCAGGATACTCAGGATCATTATTAGGTTTAGCCTTTCATTGGAACCCTAAGTCTAACATGTTTTTCTGGCACTCCAAGTTTGGGTCCCTGGGAGGAGCAACTTTCAAAATTCCTACATTGTTTTGGAAACCCAATTAAAAAATATTATCCAAATGATGTGGTTCCACAATAGTTGCAAAGAAGGTGACTCGTGGGAAGCTATTGCCTCTCTCGGCCCCTTTGCAATGGCTGGCATCCTCAAATGGGCAGGTAATGGAATGGGAGATGGACATCAAGGACAACTGGCTCAGCACTTTGAGCTTTGAACAATGCTGTGTGGGAAGGTTTCATGTGTCCAGCCTATTACTTTGCCCCAGATAGGGTAGGTGACACCTTTGTGTGATCCTGTTGTATCCTCCCCTCCCCTTCCTCTACCACCTCCTCCTCCCATTCCTAAGCTCTTGTTTTATTTATCTGTATCTTCATTGTTCCCTCCAAGTATCCTCTACTTGTTTCCTTCCCGTATCCAAAGAACTGTCAAGCTGTTCGTCAAGTTTTGCAAACAGACTCAGCATTGAAAGATTCCTCTTAGCGGAGAATGTCATTAAATCGAAGAAGGAAGAATGTAAACACAGAGTGTGAATGCTATGGTTTGAAGACAAAGAATAAAGGACTTCATTATGAGTTAAAAGTGATTTCAGGGGTTATAAGAAATAGTGGTTAAAACTGTGGTACAAAGTCACAGATAATGAATACCCAGACATTCAATGTCATATCTACTCTTTTCTAAACTTATCCTCTTAGACATGTGTGTGGTGGAAGGATATACCTACTCTCCTTTGCACCTGTCACATCTGGGTCTCCCCCTTTTTGGCAAAAAGGGCATCTTGCTATTGTTTACTGTCTGCAGGTGAAATAGCTCCTGGGGCATCAAATAAAGGGACAGTTTGGAATATTGTCAGTAAAACAATCTTTAATAAAAGCCCTATGTGAATCTCATGCATCTTTTTAAAAGCCACATTTTAAGTAAGTTTTTTCTTTCTGTTCTGTAATTTGTAATTAAAGTTTAAGATTTACCCACAGTGTTTTGATCAGCTTTCTAATAATTAAGAGGTAAGTTAATCCAAAAGAAAAATGTTAACACTTTGATCCCAGGAAAAATTTTAAAGTTAAATATTAACACACATTTTTGTTATAGGTCATAAATTAAAAGAATGCCAATATTTTCACATGCCAGATATATTGTTCATAATTTCTTAAACTCATGACAAATTTTCAACATCTTAAAACTGTACAAGAGGATACACAATCTTTCTAAAACATTTTTATGGGATCCATAAGAAAAAAAATTTAAAGAACACTGTTACAGGAGCCTAATCCATTTGATGGGTGCTACAGCAGAGCCCGATGTGATAGGGTAGAAAATACTGGGGACTGTGAGAACAGAAAGCCAGCTTCTTCACAAAGCTTTTTTTTTTTTTTTTTTTTTTTAGATTTTTAAATTTATTTCAGAGAGAGTATGTGTGAGTGAGCAGGGGGAGGGACAGAGGGAGAGAGAGAATCTCAGCAGTCTCCACACTGAGCATGGAGGCCCATGTGGGGCTCAATCCCAGGACCCCGAGATCACAACCTGAGACAAGATCAAGAGTGGGATGCTCGACGGACTAAGCCTCCCTGGCATCCCATCATGAACTCTTTTTGTAACTCACTGCAGTCAGTTAACTTGTCCGGCTTTGTTTGCTCATTTGTAAAAGGACATAACTAGACTACGGTTCATTTTAAATGGGGCTATTTCATTCTGTCACTATATGCTCTACATTGGTTATCTCCTTAGGGTTTATCCCTTTTCTTTCCTATTAATTTGAAGTTCTTCTCTAGAGGCAACATAAACACAGTTGGGAATAGGAAAGAAAGCATTGACTATTCTCCTTTTCCTCTCCATTAAAGAGAACACGGTTCTCTGAGATTTATGAAATGAGTGAATGGTCAAGTAATCATTAAAACAATCCCACAGCCATTACAGTCATTTCTGGGAGAGCATGGAGGATTTCCTAAATCCTGCGGACTGGAAACTGGCAAAAACAGGGCTTCCCTTTCCATCAGGCATTTTAAACCTGGGGTCCATGGTAGAATCCAAGGGGTTCAAAATCTTGTGTCGGAAAAAGGAAAAAAAATATTATCTTTATTTCACTAACCTCTTAAATTTGTTTTCTTCAATTATAGATGTAGGCAATAAACAGAGTAGTATTAGCAGTTACTGTTTGTTATTTTCTCATCAATACAAGTCAGTTTCCCATCATAGTAGTTATTTCAGATATCTCAAAATACCGTTTATGCTCTTCACCATTTTGAAATTATGGCAGCTTATTCGCTTACTGTGATAGTTCCTGTTATTTCATGGAAGGAAACACATATGTTATTACTATATACACACATATATAAAAGTACTGCTATTGGTTTTAATATTTCTGACAACTATATGTCAACGTAATGTCGTTTGTACTCCTATGTATTTCATTTTATCTGTTTAAAAACACTGCTGGGAAGGGGTCCCGAAGCCTCACCAGATTGCCAAAAGAGTCTTTGTTTGGCACAGGCGAAAAGGCTAAAGATTACTCAGGCATGAATACAGACATACAGATCATTAAGGAACCCCACTCGTGCGGCATGGAGCAATTGACAGTCACCGTCCACCTGAAAAACGGCAAATGGTGGCTCGATAATTGAGTGAACCTTAAAGGAACAACGAGGAAGTTCCATTTAAGGGGTAAAATTGTTTTTTAGAAATCTCAGAAGTCAAAGGTAAGTAATCGGTGAGGATAGGAGGGGCCCACTTCAGCCTCCCACTTCGTCAACTGCCTACGAGGCCAACTGAACGCCCAAGAAGCCACTTCCTGTTGCCCGAAGCTCGGGTCTATCCCCACCCCACAGGCTGCGATTAAAGGGGTAAACAGGAAGACATACAGGGAAACCCAAACCCTACACCACTGACTCAAAGAAACTTTCAAAAAAATCTACGTCTGGGCAAATCGCCGATATCCCACGGTTCCAGGGACTCCAGCGTTCGAGAGCCCGCTTCCCTTCCTCGGGTCAGCGGGGGCTCCTGCAGCAGGTGACCCAGAACTTTCGTCCACGACTTCAAGTTCGGAAACCATCATTCGCCCCAAGCGAGTTCCAGCTACTCCCGGCTGGCGGCTCACTTCCTTCCCCGCCCTTCGGAGACTGCCTCGCTCGGGACACACGGAGCCCTCACTCACAGCCCGTTCCGCTCCTGAACACCCCCGGGTTCCAGAACCAAAACCTCCACCAGGATATTCTGACTCCGCCTCCTTCACTGCGGCCAGGGCAACACTCGGGCCCAGCTCCTAAGAGCGGCGCCTTTGGCTTACGTAGCGGTAACGTGATTGGTCGCCTCCCTCTGGCGGGCCGGGATTGGTCGGCGTCCGGCCCCGCCCCTCGCCCCCGCCCAGGCCCGCGGCTGCCCGGGTGTCCTCGCGCCGCTCGTCCGCGCGCAGCTTGGCAGTTTGCCTCTTCCTCGTCCTCCAGCCTGCGTCCATGGCCACCGCCGCGGCCGAGGAGCCCTTCCCCTTCCACGGCCTCCTGCCCAAGAAAGAGACCGGGGCCGCCTCCTTCCTCTGTCGCTACCCGGAGTATGACGGGCGGGGGGTGCTCATCGCGGTCCTGGACACAGGGGTCGACCCGGGGGCTCCGGGCATGCAGGTGCGGCAGCCGCCGAGGGCCCGGGCGCGGGGGCGCGGGCGGCGGGTCGGCCGGGGACGCGGAGGGGACGCACCCTCGGAGCCCCGCAGGCCAGGCCAAATCCCGCTCTGCGGCTGAGCGGGAGCCGGCACCGGGAGGAGGCGGAGGGCAGGGCGGGCGGGGGGCTCGCGTTGGGCCGTCATCCCGGCCCAGACAAAAGCGGCGTGCCCGGCGTAGCTGGCCGGGGCGCCTGGGTCCGCCTTTTGCCCAGGAATCCCCTTCCTGCCCAGGTGCTGCCAGGCCCGGGCCCTCGGGCCCCGTTCCACCACGCCGCCTTCCTCCGCAGGTCCCTCGTGTCTCGGGCACCGGTCCCTGCCTGCTATTTTCAAGCGGGGATTTTTACAGTTTTTAGTATTGGTGGGGATGGGGGTGGGGAGGAAACAGAGAAGGGGCAGATGACCTATCAGAACCTCATTTTTATTGGTGTCGTCCGGGAGATTTGGTTTTGGGGAGAATTGTTTGCGTTCCACATGGAAGCCGGGTTTCAAGAAGATAACTCGGTCAACTTCCGGAATTGTTTCCTCTGGTAGTTTTGTGTGTTCTATTTTTAAACCATCTTCTGCAATGTACTTGTTTAGGGTCATTGAAACGCATGGCTTAGTCTTTGTTTTACATAAGAACCTAATTTAGTTTGTTTTTGGCGAACTCTTCAGGCATTATTAAATTAGGCTTCTGTATTTTTTTTTAGCCTCAAAGTGTAAGACAGCACACTTTGCGGTTTTAAAGAATTACCTAATTTTGCCTTAGGCACCTTTTGAAACCCTTATAAAGTACCATATCAAAAGGTAACTTGAAAAAAAAATGTGTCTCTTGATTAAAAGTATTCTAAGTCTTCAGAGTTTGACTATTGTAAGTTTAGCCTTCGCCTCTTAGTGAGATACAGTCGTAAAATATCACCGTCGTTGAAGATCCCTCTCTTAAAAAATCTAACCTGGCTAATCCTATGGTACGCTGCTCTCCTTTTTGTCAGTCCTTCATCTCTGTATCTTATTCTCCTTTCTACACTAAACGCTTAAGTTTAATAACTCTCTTTCTCCCCCAGTACCCTCTGGCCTCTGGATCCTTTATTGTGCTTTCTAATAATTGAGGTAGCATTTTTGGAGGTTAGGATGTCATGCTGGGGGGAAAAGGGGAACCACTCTGGCGGACGGTATAGAATCCGTCTAGGAATCTTGCTTCCTCCTGTTAATTCTTCAGCGGCACTCTGGAGTGCCACACACCTCGGGCTGGCAGGACCAGGAAGCTTTGGTGAATCAGAATAGCAAGTGATGTGTTCCTTGCCGGTAGCTCTAGTGGTACAATTGTATTAATAACACTGAAGACTTAAAAACAGTGACAGCTATCACCTCATTGAGCCTATATTACGGAGTACTAATGGTTTCCATTCTGTTGTAGTGTATGTTTACTTTTTATAGGGATAAGTGGGAGGAGAACAGCTGGGGTAAGTGTTTACCGGTTCTTTTGTCAGGATAATAAGAGGATCAGGAGAGTTTGGAGCAGGAGTGTCTCCGTAAAAATGCTTTTGTAGAACTTCCCAATCTGCTTATCATATTGTTCCATTATTCTCTGTAAAGTGGTAGCAGGTCTCATCCACAGTATTGCTATGAAAATTGATTGAGAAGATTATTTACATGTGGTTTTTGAAAGTGCTCAAGAGGGGCGCCTGGATGGCTCAGTGGGTTGCACATCTGCCTTCCGCTCGCCTTCAGCTTGGGTCAAGGTCCTAGGGTCCTGGAATCGAGCCCCGCATGGGGCTCTTTGCTCAGTGGGGAGCCAGCTTCTCCCTCTCCTGCCTGGGACTCCCCAGGCTTGTGCTGTCAAATGAATGGATAAACTCTTTAAAAGAAAAAAAGTGCTTAAGGAAAGTGCTAAGTAAACACTAATTTTTTTTAAGCAGGTTTATTTAGAAAGAGTTGATGCTGGAATTTAAATCAGCTGTCTAAAGGATAAATATACCTTAGATATTTGCATGTAATAACAAATGTTCAAGCAATAAAATATTGAAATAAAATGAAAATATAACTCTTCTAACAACTGTAACGGAGATATTCACATAAAAATGGCCAGTTAAAAGAAATTTAGTAAGGTGGATTGCACATGTGAGGGAATTTTTAAGTTTTTTTTCCCTGCTTTAGCAAATGTATTTTGTAGCTCTCTGTATACATTATTAAGATAAGAAGGTGGATAGAAATAAAAGGGAAGGAAAGAATGAAAAAAGAAGAAGAGGCCAAAGTGGACTTTTGGAAAGCCAGATGGGTCTGCGGAGAGATCTCAAGGCACAATTAAACACTTGAGAGAAGGCAATGGGGTGTCATTCTTCGGTGACTGCTTTGGGCCCAGTGCTCTTTTGTGACATCCTCCTGGGCTTGTTAAAAGTAGAGGGGGGACAGCATGAAAGGAGTAATAAGTAGATAAATGATTATATCTTTCCTCAGCAAATATCCAGGCACCTGCCAGGTGTCTAAGGTTGAGTTAAAGGATGTCCTCTGCAAGTGTCACCAAGACTGGGGGAGGGGGAGGGAGCAGTGAGAGCTGGCTACAAGGCCAGGGTGGGACTTACATTGCCCCTGGAAAGAATATGCAGTAGCCAGTTGGTTCCCTGCCACCAGTTTTCTCATTGCTCCATCCTTCACATTACCAAATTATTTTCCTGAAAAAAAGGAAAGAAAAGAAACACCTTATGTAACACCCTTGTTTAATACAGAACAAAACTTTTAAAATTTTGATGTCTTAGTTGCCTTTGCTTAAACATTCCAAAATCTGAATTTTTTGTAGCCCTTCACCCTCCAGCTTGACCTCCTCATGGTGCTTTGGTTCTACCTTTCCCCTCCCCACTTCTGTCCACCCCACTGTTAACTCTTTGCTTCCACCTTGAACAGTCCACCCTTTCCACAACATAAAAGTTAATCTGCCTGCAAGACTTCCACCCTCACCTGCAAACTCCTGCTTAATCCTTTAAGACCCACCTGAGTTTAGCCTTTGGGATATCTGCTGATTTAATTCAGACCCCCAGCATATATTTACATGTGTGTGTCCACCACTGTGTTAGGACCTGAGGTTTCAAGATGAATAGGGTCAGTTCGTGCCCACAGTTATTTGCGTGTTTTTCTTTTTTGCTCTTGGAGCAATGTGTTCAGATTCCCCCACACATCACCTAAAATATTCCATTTTAGTATTTCTGTTTACATAACCTCTTTTCATACATGAGGTAAAATTCTTTGACAGCATATATCCAGATTCATTTTGTATGAAATGTACTTATTAAATATTTTTGCTGAATGGAAAAAAGTCCATATGTGTGCACAGTATATGTAATTTCCTCATGGAGAAAAAATGTTTTGGGGAAGAAGGTTACAAGTGGTTCTATAAAAATTTTTCTGTTTTTACATTTAGTAAAATACTTGAGTACAGTAAGTCAGTTATCACATATATATAATTGGTTGCTAATATTAGGTGCTATGCAGTTGATTTTAATTTTTATTACCTTTCTCTTGGTTAGTTTTCCTGAATTCCCCCAAGCTGCATTTTGTGTCCTACATGTTTTCATAGATACTGTCCTTACCTTTTTTATTTATTGTCCTATGTTGCAGTTATTGCTTTGCTAATTTGTTTTCCAACTGGATTGTAAGCTTTCTGAAAGTAGAGCCTGTCCGATTCATTCATTAGACATGCTCTGATGGTAGACCGTTATTGAGAATAATAGTCATAATAATAGTATTTGCTTAAGAAATATCTTCCCTTGCTTAAAATAATATTTTCGGGTAAATACTTATACATTCACTTTGTTTTGTTTGGGATGATTTGCAGTTCCCCTCCCCCCTTTCTTTTGACCTTCTAATGTTGAATGACTGTTTCTCACCCACCTCACCAGCACCTGGACCATAATCAATTCAGTGGAGACACAAAGTAATTCAGATTCTTGACATTTGGGGAAAACCTTTGGGCAGTTTCTGTATTGTCCAGCCAGCATAGCCCTGTAAGCACTTCTCAGTCCCCCACCCCAGTACATGGACTGTATTACTACCTTAGCTCTACTCACAGCTCTGGCAGTGGTTCAGTCCCTCTTTGCCTTGTAATACAACCCCCCACACGAGATGAGGGATTTCGTTCTGGATGGTAGTAGTTCAGTTTCCTTCTCCCAAAGCTCCATTGCAAAATCCTCAGCTGGTTTGGCTTTTTTAAAATCTCTTCTTCCGGGGCACATGGGTGGCTCAGTGGGTTAAAAGCCTCTGCCCTCGCCTCGGGTAGTGATCCCTGGGTCCTGGGATCTAGCCCCGCATGGGGCTCTCTGCTCAGCGGGGAACCTGCTTCCTCCTCTCTCTCTGCCTGCCTCTCTGCCTACTTGTGATCTCTGTCTGTAAATAAATAAAATCTTAAAAAAAAAAAAACAAAACTCTTCTTCCTAACTCCAAACTCCCTCTTCTGTCTTACTGTCTCCAGTGGAGTGTTTGCCTTTACCTAATGGTGAAGAAAGAGACATAGAGATAGAAAATTGCATATATAAGGATTTTTTTTTTTAAGATTTTATTTATTTTATTTGACAGACCGAGATCACAAGTAGGCAGAGAGGCAGGCAGAGGGGGCGGGGCGGGGGGGGGGGAAGCAGGCTCCCTGCCGAGCAAAGAGCCCTGGACCCTGGGATCATGACGGGAGCCAAAGGCAGAGACTTAACCCACTGAGCCACCCAGGTGCCCCCCATATATAAGGATTTTTAATAAAAGAGAGATGCTAACAAGTAAAGCTTTCGGCAATAATGGATAGTAAAGAAGTCACTAAATCCCGTTAGGCTTTCTTCCTTTGCTCACACACTGATAATGAGGTTTCTAATGAGAGAGATCTATGTCTGGCTTGTTAGTGATCTCTTGTGATTCTTGATCTCAAGTCACTGAAGTTGTTTGCTCATTGAATGAGGAGATAGAGATAGGTGATAGTGTTCATAGTGCTATGGCCTAGCTTTCATATTACATACTACCTTGGACTACTTTTTGAACTCAGTTGTTCTCTTAAATTCTTAGTACATGATTTAGCTAGTTTTAATTTTATGGGGGAATATTAGCTTCCTCTTGTTTCCATTTTTTATTTAGGAAGGTTTTCTTACATTTTCCTTCATTATTTTATTTCTAAAGATATTTAGCCAATCCCTTCAAAATCAGGAACTGATTTAAGTTTTATCATAATCTTATCAGAGTTTGGTATGACTTCCACAATAATGTTTTGGTGATGATTTTGAGCCTCCAGAATATATTACTTATTTTGTTACTAGTATAGACATTAGCATAAAAATTACTATACACTGAAAACAAAAAACAGCTGTCCTGGGAAGGCCTCTATGACCCCTGGTGATTCTATGACAGTGTTATTGGAATAAGATTTGGGACCCATCAAGAACCCCTTTGCTTCTGCCTCATAAAGAAAAACATGGTTGCCTTTGTTTCCTCCACATGGTGACTTTCCCTGTTCCCGTCTTGGGTAACCTTTAAACTGCAGAGCTTTAAGGACACTGCATGTGTGGTGGGAGGAAGCGATGCCTAGGAAGACACAGAAAGGGACACTAAGCTTGATCTTAGGAGTGTGAGTTCTCCAGGAGGAAAAGAGTTGGAAGACCCTGTGCTTCTATGATACTCTTGGCATTTTCTCCGTTGCCTTTTTTTTTTACTTGAGGGTAAGGGTCTTCTTGGTCATCTTTTCTCAGTCTTTGTGTCTCCATGCCTGATTTCCTGCTAATAATTCAGTATATATATCTTGAATGCTAGATACTCCCTTTGCAAGGCTAGCCCAGAAGTGATTTTTCCAACAAAAACAGTATGAAAATACAGTACTGCTGTTACCTGTAGCAGTCAGTGTGGCCCAAATGAAAATTTGAGGACTGACCAAGAAACCGTGCCATAAGAAAATCACTCTGAATACTGTAAATTGGTGTCAGATCATTCAGTCATTGAATATGTATTGAGAACCAACTAGGCGGTGCTAGGTTTGGGGGAATTTGGTGAGTAAAATAGACATAGTCCTTCCCCTTAAAAGAGATTATCTTCTAGGGGCGCCTGGGTGGCTCAGTGGGTTAAGCCGCTGCCTTCAGCTCAGGTCATGATCTCAGGGTCCTGGGATCGAGCCCCACATCGGGCTCTCTGCTTGACAGGGAGCCTGCTTCCCTCTCTCTCTCTCTGTCTCTGCCTAAAAAAAAAAAAAAAAGAGATTATCTTCTAATAGTGGAAATACATCAGAAGTCAGCTAGCTGTATAATTACAAATTCTGTGAAGGAAACAAGGTATGGTGAGAAAGAACGAGATTCAGGTTTAGGCTGGCAGCTACAGAAGAGGTCATCAGGGAGGCCTTTCTGAAGAGTGTCAATTTTAGTAGAAAACTGAAAGATGAGATTGGAATGTCTGTGGAACAGCTGAAGGGCCATAGGATTCCAAATGAAAGGACTGTGCGTGCAAAGTTGGGAGGCAGGGAAGAGTTTTGCCCGTGGCAGGAATTGATAGGAGGCCAGTGTGGTTAGAGTGGTACAGGACCGGACGGGGCAGGCCAGGTCTCTCAGAGGAGAGACTTTTGCATTGAATGTGTTGGGATCCGTTGCAGGGTACCACGTGGAAAACGGGCATTGTAGTGCTTGTTTGACTTGCTTGGGATGGGGGCCAGGAATGGACCCTGGGAGGCCTGCAAGGAGCATCACCATTACGAAGGCAAGGGGGTGGTGGTAGGGAGAGAGTCAGGATACTGGTGGTGAAAATCAAGAGGAGAAGGTGGACTTGAACTGTGTTTTAGAGGTAGAATGAAGATGACTTCCTGACAGATTTGATGTAAGGAGCAAACTAGAATAAAGAATCAGAGAAGAAGGACTTTTAACTTTCTGGTTTGAGCAACTGGGAATGTATCAATTCCTGAGAAGACAAAGCCTTGAGAGAAATAAGTTTGAATGTTAAGTTTGACCTTTGGACTAAGTTTGAATGCTAGTGTAACATCCTATAATTACACGTTATTACATATTTTCTCCCTAAAGTTTTGTGCTTGTCCGGCCCAAAGCTCACCTTCTTCAGATCTTTTCTCAAATGTTACTTTCAGTGAGCTCTTTCTTGACCAACCTAGTGAAAGTTGAAATCCCCACACTACCTCCTTTTTCTGCCCGATTTTTCTCTATAGTAATTATCACCATCTGGCATGTTATGTATTTGACATGTTTATTGACTGAGTAGAATATAAGATCTGTGAGATCAAGGACTTCTGTGTATTGGTCACTTCTATGTGTGTCCCTACAGCGGCCTTAGTAAATGGTTAGTAAATATTTATTAACTGAATATATAAAATCACTTGAAGGATTCTGTGATGCTTTCCATGACTAAATTTTTTGTAAGTATTTATCCCACTTTGACTTAAAACAATTCAGTTTTCTTTTTTAATTGATGCAGATTTCATAGGATATTTTATGTATGTGTATGCACATTGCACACATATGGGGGTTAGCATTGTTTTTTTAAGGATTAAAAAATTAAATCTCTAATTTCTGTTTTAATTATCTTAATTTTCAGGTTACAACTGATGGAAAACCAAAAATCATTGATATCATTGATACAACAGGAAGTGGTGATGTGAATACTGCTACAGTAGTAGAACCCAAAGATGGTGAGATTATTGGTCTTTCAGGAAGAGTGCTCAAGGTTAGAACTTTAATCTTTTTATCGATTTTTTTTTAACCTTCTTTTATACTATTGCCTCAAAGTGTCTTATGGTTTTAGCTTATGTTTGGTGTCTTATGTTTTAGCTTATGTTTAGCTTATGTTAGCTTGTTCTTTAATAAATTACCCTCAAAACTTCATGGTTTAAAATAACAAATATTTATTATCTCACAGTTTCTGTGAGTCCGTATTTGGGTGTGACTTAGCTGGGCGCCTCTTGTTTAAGATCTCTCCTGAGGTTACTGTAGGCTAGGGCTGTGGTTTCATCGGAAGGCTCAGCCCGAGTGGGGAAGGGGAGTCTGTTCCAAGCTTGCTCAGGTCGTTATTGATAGACTTTGGTTCCTTTCCATGGGGCTGTGTCATACCATGCAGCTGTCTTCCCCCTGGGTGAGTAATCCAAGAAAAAGAGTGCCCAAGATGGAGACCATGGTCTTTTCACCAATTAATCTTGGAATTGACATCCCATCACATCTGCCATTTTGTTTTCAGTAGAAATGAGCCATGAGATCCAGCACATTCTTAAGAGGAAGGGGATTTAACTGAGAGCATGAATACCAAGAAGTGGAGGTCATTGGGGCCATCTTAGAAAAATTTGTTTTGTTTGTTTGTTTGTTTGATAGTGAGCTTAAAATTGGGATATATTTTTCAATGCGATTACCAAATTCTAAAAACTTTAAGTTTCGGATAGAAAGGTAGGAAAATTGACCAATTGTAGTTTTGCCTTCATCTTTTCCTGGTCCTTCTGAGAAGTAGGAACATGAAATATTTAGGCGTTAATAATAGTGGACTTAAGTGACTAGCTTTGTGTTACTCTTTGTACTTGGTAGAAAGACCTGGGTAGAAAGTTAAGCTAACGTGAAAAATGATAAGGATACTAAAAGCAGTTGATGAGATGTTAGCTCATGAGCTTGTTAGATGTCAAAAATTTGATTGTGATTCAGTACTCTTTATCTTTTAAACCAATAAGCAGAATTAGTTTGGAAGATGAATTTGTGTTTATCTATGTCTAAAGAGCTGTATGAAACTCTGCCCATCTTTTACCATCTATCTGAATCATGTTTAGGCATTGTCTTCTGGCTAAGATTGTTGTGGCAGCATTAGTTTTCTATGCTGTGTCATGAGTTAACACATATTTAGTGCCTTAAAGCCACATACAATCCTGCATTTATTATCTTGCTGTTTTCTTGGGTCAGGAATCTGGCTTTTCATGGCTCTCTGCTGCGTCTCCGAAGACTGTAACGAGGTGTTGTTTGGAACTGTGGTCTCTCTCTACTGAGGCTCAGGATCCTCTTCCAAGTTCATTTGATTGTTGGAAGAAATCATTTTTCTTGCACCCGTAGAACTCAAAACAGCTTACTTTAAGGCTGACTAGAGAATCTCTTTGACCTTCGGGATGGCCCTAGTCTGTCTTTTAAGGACCTCACCTGATTAGGTCAGGTCCACCAGGGTAATGTCCTCTTTGATTAAATTGGTCACCTGATTAGAGACCTTAATTGTATCTTCAAAATCCCTTCACCTTTCCAATATTACTTACAATAACACAGTCACAATTCCAATAGTCATAGACCCGTCCTTCAGTGAGGGGAGAGGACTGTACAAGGGCATGGGTTGTCTTTAGAATCTGCCTACCACGGGCAGGAAGCAGGCATCAGCATCCAGGTTTTGCTTCCTTTTCCATGTGTTATGGACTGAATTGTTTGTATGACCCCAAAAGTCATATGTTGAAGCTCTGACACCCGATTTGATGGTATTTGGAGATGGTGTTAGGGTTGGATGAGGTCATGCTCTCATGAGGCAATTAGTCTCTGCTTTCTTTTCTCTGCCGTGTGAGGACACAGTGAGAAAACTGTGCCTGCAAGTCAGGAAGAATCTCGCCTCTTCCTGAATCTGGTGTTTTCTTGGGTTAGTTTCTCCCACTGCTTTTGCCATTCTTTTATCTAGAACTCCTGTTAATTGTGCAGTGGACCTCTTGAGTTGGTCTTATAATTTTCTTATGTTTTTCCACCTTTTCTTTATTACTTTCATTTGCTTTTTTTCCTTCCTGAAAGATTTCTGAGATTTCTCAGTATTCTTTTCTAGCCCTCATATTGAATTTTGTTAAATTTTGCCTATTATTTTTAAGTGCAATTCTGCTCATATTCACTTAGCATATTTTTGTGTCATGTATGCAACATTTTATCTGTGAGAATATTGTCTAAAATTTTTTTTCTAGTTTCCTTTTTAGGCACCTTTCTCTTCCTCCCATTCTGTTTTTCCCTTTCCTTTTCTCCTTTTTTCTTTACCTCTTCCCTTTCTCCTTCTCTTTGCCTCCTCCTTCCTTGTGCTCTGCTTTCTACCTGAGAGCTTTCCCCATGGTATGTAGCTATCCTGTCTGACCCTTGGTTAGCAGGGCACATACCGGTGATGGAAGTGCTCTCTGTTTGTGTAGGGTCTTGGGGTGAGGGCAGTGGTGCTGTCATGGTGGACCCTTAGTGGCAGTTTACAGCATACGTATTCCCAGTGGGTTGTGCAGTTATCTCCCAAGAGGACCTTAGCGTGTCTGGCCTGGGCTTTGAGGAGAGAGTGAGAGAGAAGCCTGGCTATATTCAGGGGCTCACACTTAGTGCCCAGATCTCTTGCGGAATCTTCTGTATGTCTCCCCTCACCCCCTCTGCTATGTGAACCTCTCTAGAAAACTGACATTTCAACATCTCTCCGGTTCCGTGTCCAGTTGCCTGGCTTGTCAGGTTTGGGCAGGATGTGGGATGGGCAGCAGGAGTCTGTTCCTCAAACAGACTTTCTTCCCCCAGTCTTTTTGGTGTTAGCTCCCATCTCCATCTGTACATAACACACCCACGTAAGTGTTCAGCTCATTTTTTTCAAGGATGTGCAGATGTTCAGGTATTTTACAGCGGTCATTAAAAAGCAGACTGTTATTAGTCTTGCAGACTAAAAAGAAGACTGTCATGCAGCCATGATACTGCATGCAGTAGTGGTTTGTTTCATTTCACTGCTGTGCAAGATGCCGTGGTGTGTATGTACCGCCTTGCGTCCACTCTACTGCTGATGAACGGTTAGCTGTTTCCAGTTCGGGAGGCACTAACAGCTCTTTAGAGGATACTCTTGTGTACATGTTTTGTGCATGTGTGTATAGGTAATTCCAGGATGTGTACCTAGGAGTGGAATTGCTGACTCATAGAGATACAACTTGACCAGGTGATGCCTAACAGATTTTCCAAGTATTTGCACTTAAAATGCATTTCCACTAGCAGTGTGAAAGAATTTTAATAGTTGCACAGCTAACACTTCGTATTCTTAGGCTCTTTAATCTTTGCGAATATGCTGGGAATCTGGGTATATGATGTTGTGGTTTTAATATTTATTTTTTTAATCACTAATAAGATTGAGCTGCTTTCCTTATGTTGATTAGACATTTGGATTTCCTCTTTTGTAAAGTGCCTGTTAAGTCCATTTGCCCTCTTTGTTCCCCTCCTGAGTTGTTTTCTTTCTCACTAAATTGTAGGATTCCATTACACATTCTAAGTACCTGTCCTCTGATGGGATGTCTCTGGTATCTTTTCCCATTTGGTATATCTATTTTCACTTCCCTTATGGTGTCCTTGGATAAGTAGATATTCTTAAATTTAATATATTTAGATATTAGTCTTTGCCTTTTGGTGAGGACTTTTTATGTCTTAAGACATCCTTCTGACCCCGAGAGCATGAAGATATGCTCCTCTATCATTTTCTGAATACTTTTACCATATTTCATTTCATGTTCCAGAATTCACTGGAATTGGTTTTAGGCTTAGCTCAAAACAGGAATCCTGGATCCTCTTTTCCATCTGAAGACCAGTTGCCCCAACACCCACCACCACAATTTCCCATAAATTTTCAGTGGTGCCTTTTACTTTGCAACCTTTAAAATGGGGGTGATACAGCTTCTGAGTATCATTTCCAGTTCTCTGTGCCCTTTGGGTGTTCTGTTTTTTGTTGTTTTTTTTTCTCCTTTTCCTTTAATTTTAGTAGACATTTGGAAGGGAGCATGGTGCTTTTTAAATTCTACCACATTCAACTTAAAGTTGGTTTTTAAATCACCAGTATTTAGTCTTACATAAAAATCAGGTCCAGGCATAGAGAACGACTTGACTAAATTTGGTCCCATATTTAGATGCAGGGGTAGCTAAAGGAGTGTGCTGGCTTTACCATGAGACTGACAGGCTGAAACATAGTTTGAAGTCAAGAAAAACAAAACAAAACAAATTACTGCCTGGAACATTAACACTCATGATGGCATTTGGCTTATTAAGAAAATGCTCAATTCATTAGGCATCCCCTCTTTAAAAGAGTCCAAGAAAAGAGATGTAATTAGTAAAAAAAATTCTGTTTCTCATATGAAAATCCACTGATTCCATTATAGTATTAACCTTAAAACTGCCAGTTATTTTACCAGCAAACATGAGTTTATTGAGGAATAGCAGAGAATTGCAGTCTGAAACAGGTAGCCTGTGGCAAAGTCATAGGCAAGTCCCCACCCAGAACAAAAGAGAGGAGCACTGTTTTATACAGAGGACAGAGGAAAGCGGGGAAGCTGGAAGGGCTGCTACAAACAGAAAGTCCATAGAGTTAACTGCCTCCTGTTCAGGGGGTAATGGAGTATCCACTGGCAGGGCCCGTGTCTGTCTGTCTGTGTCTGTCTGTGTCTGTCTGTCTGTCTGTCTCTGTCTCTCTCTCGCTCTCGCTCTCGCTCTCGCCTGCAACTGAGGAGGAGGGTAGGGCATGAGAGCGCCCCCTGCTGGCCGGTGCTGACTGTATTGAACCAAGATTTCTTTTCATCAATTTTCACAGAAGTTACCATGTAATAAAATCATTTTAAAGATATCCAAATATGGTCAAAGATATCCAGATATCCAGATGGTCAAAATATAAAGCTTTGATACTTAAAAGAGACTGAAAATACGTTCGTGTGTATGAAATACTCAAATAGGCAAAATGACATATTCCATAATTGCCTCATAGAGTAAAATTACCTTTACTCAAATTTGGTATGCTATTAGCAGAACCGTTATAACGGTTATAACCATTATAACATTTATTTTTTGATTTTCCTGAGTTTAATTTTTTGTAACCAACCAGTCTGCCTTTACTGTGAGGAAAGTACATAGTAGTGATTTGAGAAGTATTTGGGTATGTGGACCCTAGAGATTTTGATCTCATTTATAATTAAATATACATGAAGTCTCATGGATTATTTTCATTGTATTATATATAATGTAAGTAATTTGGTTAAATATGTGTTAGCACCTGCTTATCTTACACTTATTTTAATGAGTTATTCCATTTACTCCTTCAGCATTTCACAACCTTTCATAATCTCCTTGTGCAAAGAAGTTGCCACTAGCCCAGGGTTGCCTGACCTGTGTAGTGGGACACGTGTGGTGAAGTAGTCTTTGAATGTGCCAGCTAGTGACTACTTACCTTTTTGTTATTGTTGCAACACTGTATTGTTGTTATGTTACAGGCTATAGCAGGGACATTAGAGTTAGAGAACAGGGATTGTTCTCTAAAAGAGGTTGGTAAGTTTTGAATGAAAAGCAGTAGTTTATATGCCAACATAGGCAAAATTTCACATACTCCAGACATCCATTTGATTCCAGAAATGATTATTGATATAGGCAGGCTTTTAAAAAAATCAGTAGATCTTTGAAATTCTGTGAATGGCATTTTTATCTCTACTTAGTTGTGAGAAAATTTCATCCATAAGTTTCTCACCTGGGGACTAATTTGATGAGGGACATGGAGGTGATCCAGTTAAAAATACTGCACAAGTGAGAATTGACGAGTCATCTAAGTCTGAGTGGTTGATAGTTCAACCTCCTGTTTTATACACGTTTGAAAGCTGTTTTTAGTTGTGGGTCCTGTGATTACAAAAAGTGTGAATATTCCACATTTTTCTTGGTGGACATTTGAAGTTGATTGATGCTCAGTATATGTGCAAATCATAAGGTAGGAATCATTTTCTTCCTTTTACATGAAGTAGGAACCTGTGGGTCCCCTTTGGTTAATGGGAGAGTTTGGATTCACAGCCAGGTTTACCCACGGTACATGACCTTTACACTGAATTTTTTGGTATCTGTGATAGAGCTAGATTCTAGCTTTCTTTTCACCCTTCCTGCAGTTTGGACAAGCAGTTTGCTTTTATTTTTTTGCTTTTTCCGTATGTCACTGGGCATGCTCTTTACATCATTCTGTTAATTAGAAGCTTTAAAGTACTTCTCGATATTTGGAAAAACTATTATAAGATGTTATATATAATTAACATGATTTTATAGAACTTTTTTCTTAAAGAGCTATTTTAAGTATCTAGGCATTATCCCTGTTGATTGTAGGGAATGCATTTCTTAACAGGAAATCTAAGTGTCGTCCAGAGGGTCTGTAAACCTCTTCCCCTCACCCCTAGTTTGGCAGTAAGTCTGAGAAGGGAGAGGTGATGTGTCCTTGGATGCTTGAGAACTAAAGATTTAGTGAGGCCGCAAATGTTGAAAGCACTTTATAAATTATGAAGCATTGTGTAAATGAAAGGTATCCTAGGTGAACCACCTTATTTATGGATGAAAAGAAAAGCCAGACAGATACTAAGTGGCACCTTAGAATATTAGAAATATTGCTCTGATACAGAACCTTGCTCATCCAAGTTGAGCCATCGGAATAGAATTGAAATAGCCTTTTTCCCTAGTAGTAAATCATTGGAATTGGGAAGCATTTAGTGAATTGACAATTTACTTTTTTTCTATAGATTCCTGTGAGCTGGACAAATCCCTCAGGCAAATATCATATTGGCATTAAAAATGGCTATGACTTCTATCCAAAGGCACTCAAGGAAAGGATACAGGTAATGTACAATCTAGAATCAATGACTTCTTCCTCAGATGTTTTTCTCATAAGATCCCATGAACTCTTAATTATTGTGGAGGCTGGGAGACTTTCAGACAATGACTGCTTCAGGGCTCTGTTCAGCGGAACGTTAGCCATTTAAAGCGACAGTTCTTAATCTTGTGTACATGGATAAGTTTAGAAAATCTGTGAATACATTGAAATCATCTTCAAGTTTTTATATATGTGTGTTTTTCTGGGAGTTGGAATATAGCTTTCATTGGATTTTTGAGGGACCTTTTTTTTTTAACCTCCAAAAGGCTAAAGACTATTTAAAGTTGATGTAAAGTCCTGGCTAACTTAATTGTTCCCAGTTTTATACCTTCTATGATGATTTGTCCCATTTTTCATACTGTTTAACGAGGTTTCTTTTTTTTTTTTTTTTAAAGATTTTATTTATTTATTTGACACAGAGAGAGATCACAAGTAGGCAGAGAGGCAGGCAGAGAGAGAGGGGGAAGCAGGCTCCCCACTGAGCAGAGAGCCCGATGTGGGGCTGGATCCCAGGACCCTGAGATCATGACCCGAGCCGAAGGCAGAGGCTCAACCCACTGAGCCACCCAGGTGCCCTAACGAGGTTTCTTGATCCTGGCTAGTCGTCATTCAGTACTAGGGAAAGGGTTACTCAGACCTGAAGCAGCTGCAGTATAGCAGACACACGGCTGTTATTAGAGAAATAAGTCGCAGATCGAGGAAGGAGGAGCCTGCTTTAAAGCAGTGCTGCTGAGTGGACCTCTCAGGGATGATGGACATGTTCTCTGTCTGCCCGTTATGGTAGTCACCGGCCACCAGTACTGTTGAGAACTTGAAATGTGACTCGTGTGAAATTTTAATTTTCTGTAATATTTTATTTTTTATTTATTTTTTTTTTTAAGATTTATCTATTTGACAGAGAGAGAGAAATCACAAGTAGGCAGAGAGGCAGGCAGAGAGAGAAGGGGGAGGAAGCAGGCTCCCTGCGGAGCAGAGAGCCGGACGCGGGGCTCGATCCTAGGACCCTGGGATCATGACTTGAGCCGAAGGCAGAGGCTTTAACCCACTAAGCCACCCAGGCGCCCCTCTGTAATATTTTAAAATTGAAATCTAAACAGCAACACGTGGCTCCCATATTTGCCGGTACCAATTTAGAGGATTGCTGTCCCATTAGTAGCTGACACAGGTTCAGAGTTTCAACTGTAAAAGATAATGTGATCCTTGAAAATGAGCCCAAAGGGTAAGACCTGTGGGTGCTTCCCTCTAATCATACACTGTTACTTGCTTCTCCAGGGGTCTGCACCGTAAGAGCTATTCAGCACACTGCATATAGGACCTTTACTTTTTCGTCACATTCTAATCATTCTGCAAAAAAAATTGAAATGACAAAAACTGCATATAACTTATTGGATGCTATTTTATTTTTAAAATTTCAGGCTGATGTACACATAGCATAGTATTTTTATGCACCATATTAAATTTCATCCACTGTCTGATAAAGTGCAAATGAACATGCAAATAGAGTATGTTAATGTCTGCCCCCTCCTTAGCTCAGTGGAGTTGTTTTATTGGAAAGGATTTTTTTTGTATCTAGCAGACCTCCACTTGGTGGCACTATGGGTTAAAGATAGAGATGAAGGTAAAACCAATTTCAGTAACAGAACTCTGTCAAATGAAAGAGGATAGGGAAGAAATAAGCCAGAAAGGGAGGAAGTTGAGGAAGCCTGCATGCCCCTCCTGACAGCTAGTCTTAACCCTGCCGTCCGCTTGCCTGTGGCTTAAGGCCACAGTTGCATAAGGGCCCACAGCACAGTATTTGCTTTTATTGTAAGTGACTGGGAATTCAATTTGTTATGCAACACACTATTATTTTTATTCTTGGATGGGTTAAAATTGGGGCATATGTATCAAAATACATTTGGATGTGCCTTGATACATGTGTCCTCTTAAAACCCAGGTGCACTGAGTTAACTAGTTGTTAATTATTGATCCACTGCTTTATCCACTTGATTATAAATGATTCTTTAGCTCCTATGTGAAACTTGTGTGGCATCACAACTGGTAACAGCTAGGTCTGTATATACAAGACCGTCCGGGTTTACCAGGATGTTTGCCATCCTCATTGTAAGGTAATTTTTCTGTCTTTGCAGAAAGAACGAAAGGAAAAAATCTGGGATCCTGTTCATAGGGTGGCCCTTGCAGAAGCCTGTAGAAAACAAGAAGAATTTGATGTTGCCAACAGTTGCCCTTCTCAAGTTGGTGCTAGTCGCTTTTATTTAAACATTGCCACAGAACTGTATTATCACAGAGTTCTTGGAGCGTTAACAGGCTTTTTTTTTTTCACAAGTTTTAAATTATTTAATTTTACTAACTTTTCTTTTATTCTGAAATCAACTTACATAGTTTTCAAAACTTCTCAGTGAACATAGATGTATGTAAAAGTGCATAAACGCTAAGTGTGTGTAGTCATGAGTTAGCACAAAGTGAACACTCCCTCCCATACCCCTTCCTCGTCATTGCTCTGTGCCTCGTCCAAAAGTGACCACCATCATGACTTAACACTGTTGAAAGATTTTGCCTGTTTGGAATTTGTAGAATGGAATCCTACAGTGTGTTCTCTCATGGGAAGCTGCTTTCACTCAGTCCTGTGTTGGCGAGATTCATCCGTGTGTGGGTGTTGTCGTTTGTCCACTCTTGTTGCTGTATGATATTTGCACCACGGTCGATGTGTCCATTCTGCAAATCGGCATTTGCCTTGTTTTCAGTTCTTGGCCCTTATGGAAGATGCTATTTTGAGCATTCTCATGCATGTTTTTGGTGGGGCACAAAGTGGTAGTACCCATACATATTTCTGCAAGAAGTACTATGAGAGCTCCCATTGTTCCACATCCTTAAATAGATGCTGCGTTTGTTTTTTTACAATTTATTTATTTGAGCGACAGAGAGAATGAGGGAATACAAGCAGGGGGAGGGGCAGAGGAAGAGGGACAAGATCTCAGGCAGACTCCCCATGGAGTGCTGAGCCTGACATGGGGCGCGATCCCACAATCCTGAGCTCATGACCCGAGCCAAAATCAAGAGTCGGACACTTAACCGAATGAGCCACCCAAGTGCCCTAGCTGTTACATTTTTTTTAATCAGTTAATAAAATGAAGATAATGTTAATTATGAAAATAGTTCATGCTTGTTGCAGAAATTTTTGGATCACACGGGCATACAAAGTAGCAATTGAGAGCCTCTAAAATGCTACCCCCCACCCCAGGGATGGTACCAACAACTTGGTGTTTATTCTTCTAAATCTTTCTTTTAATGCATGCATATACCTTTTTAAAATCAAAAGTGGAATGGTATTGGTGGTTTTCAACCCTGGCTGCATATTAGAATCACGTGAAGAGCTTTAACCCGCCAGTGCTTATGCCCTAGAGAGGAATTAAATCAAAGCCTTGCAGGAAGGCTGGCATTTTTAAAAGCTCCCGGGAGCTTTAATTACTGCACAGTTAGGGTTGAGAACTCCTGGCCTGAATAGATGTACACACACATTTCACTTGCATTTATTTAATCTGTGTACAGCATCTCTTTTATAACTGTAGTTCATCCTCTTGAGCTGTATTATTTTCTGTTCCATCACTGTTTGTCTTTCAGCCTCTTACTACACACGTTAAGTGTCATAGTTCAGGTGCTATTTATATAGCCAGTTTTATAGCAGGAGGGGTCTGGACTTAATTATCCCTTTTATTTCATTTTGTTTACCAAAAATCTCTATATTATTGTCTTTTTTCCTTTAAGGAGGAATGAATGTTGAATAACAAATGAAGTGTAATAAGACTTTTGGAATGTGGAAATTAAGTTTTAATTCAATAGGACTATTCAGGTGAATGTAGAGCTGTCTGATGTAGCATGTAGTTGGGGAAAAAAAACAGGTTGGAGTGTATACAATTCTCATTGTTTTGGATCAGAATAGTTAAATAGCAGCTTATCTGTACAAGGTCACGAATATAGTATGTATTTTAACTTATTAGCATATTCTAAAGGGCAGAAGATAATTCACGGTTTCTCTTACTTAGATTCTTAAACAGATTTAAATGGAAACAGTTCTCAAAAAATCTTAAAGTCAATAGATAATCTACTTTGTAGTAATTTTAGAGTTATTTTGGAAATTAGTTATAGATTATAGATACGTGAGTAACACATCTTGGCCAAATGATAAAATAAACGCATAGCACAGTGTCTTTCCCAAAGTGGGTAGAATAAAAAAATAAATGAGAGATTGACTAAAAGTAGTAGTATTCTTAAGATGTTTGATACATTAATTGATATCTGCATCATTAAATTGAACTACAAGTTGCATAGATGTAAAAAGAAAACTTTATTACGTTTTTCTAGGGTAAAATGGCTTTACTTTTGGTGACACTGTGTCTTTGGTTATATGTTAATAGAACTTTTCAAGAGCACAAAATGTACCAATATTAATATATTTTCTAATTGACTAGGCAAATAAACTAATCAAGGAGGAACTTCAAAGTCAGGTGGAATTGCTAAATTCTTTTGAGAAAAAATATAGTGATCCTGGCCCTGTGTATGACTGCTTGGTGTGGTCTGATGGTGAAACCTGGAGGTAAGCTTCATGTATTATATTGACCTTCACTTAAAAAAAATGCTTTTATCTACACTGAAGAACATTTAAGCCCCCAGAACTGTCCAGAGAGTTACTTAACTGACATTAATATCACCAATCAGAAATATTTGAGAGCCAAACTTCTGGGTAGTTTTGGATAAACCCTTTGAACTTCTTGGTATGTTAGATAGTAAGCCTGACCCTTACGTGTTTTAAAGAAGCTTGTTGCATTAACAGACAGTAACTGTTAACCAAACATTAGCAGGTTGATTATTTGTAGACATAGGAATGTTCCTGATTAGGGCGGGGCAGTTTGGAAAGAGAGTTCTGCACAGCATCTGCTATTAATGTTTTAAGGACAAAGGAGTACAGTTGAATGAAGGTTTCTCAAATAGAGACCAGGTAGCTAAGCTGAAGTGGGGCAGTAGAACACATTTGTGAAGAGCTCAGTCTCTGGGATGGGATCCTAGCTGTGTGACCTTGAACACTGCCTACTCCTCCAAGCCTGTTCCTCGTCTGTTAATTAGAGTAATAGTAGTGCCTCCTGGAGGGTTTTGGGAAAATTAAATCCGATGTTTCTAGACTCATAATCCACCTGATAAATGTCAGCTCTTCCCCCCACTGCTACCTTTGTTACTACTAATAGCGATGGTGTGGACCAGGTTACCTGTCATGTACACCTGTCATGTTCTTTCTCAGTGGATTGTACACAGCAGGCATGTTTCTTGTATTTGGCTAGTAAATGTCTTCTTGCATTACTGTCTGCGTGGAAGTGGGAGTATGGCCTTAATACAGGTCTTTAGGCATACATGTTTTAAAAGGGTTTCCACAATAAATCAGAGACTCCTCTCTGAAACTCAAAATCAACAAGCAGCTTTTTTTGTAGTTGGAGCCTCTGCTCATACACAGAGGATCGTTTCCCAAGATGTGGCAAACACAGAACAAGTTGTAATGACTTGATTACTTTTCTCAGATCATTTACATTGCAGTGCACCATTCCTAAAGGAGAGCTTTACTCCCGTCGATGTGGGTGCTGACTCATCTCTGATAATGGGTATATAACATTTTCGGCTGAATGAGAAATCCCCGTTCCATTCGGAACTGAAAATGTTAATAAGATAATTTGCATATAGCAACATTCTGATCCATATGATATTAAATATTAATGCATTTTTTTGCATGTATTTGAGTATTTTTTTTGTATAGATGCAGGTGTGCACATGCCTGTGAACTATTTTATTTTTCTTTAAAAACTTCACAGAAAGCTTGGATCAGAGTATAATATTAAAAAGTGTTCAGTCGCTTCTCGGCCTTTTGGCTAAGATCAAGTGTAAAAAGTGTTCAGATGCATGGTTTAGCAAATTTGGTACATCCACCACATGGTGTAAGATGATATAGTCATTCCCAGTGATAAGCCTTAGGTGATTTTTAGCGTTGGAGAGGACGCAAGGTTAAGGTTAAATGTGAGGAGAATACTAGATACAAAAATGAGTATAACTGGGCAAATACACCACAAGGGCTTAAAGAGATACTCTAATATTAGCAGGGATAGGGTAGTGGGGCAATAGGTGGTTTCAGTTAGAACGTTTCCTACCTGAGTTGAAAACACTGCCAGCTTTGCCCTAAGGGAAAGGAATTTGGGTCAGGATGTCCAGGGTGGCAGTATGTGTTTCCAGGATCTTTAAGACAGTTGACAAAGCAAGGGATACACTGCAACAGATTGTCAGCAGTCTTCTAAGACAACTTTTATAATTTTTGCATTGGAAATGAAACTCAAAAGCTGAAGTTACTGGGGTAACAATTTAGAAAATGTTATAATCCCTGAAAAATGCAGCAGAATTATGCTGTCAGGTATTATTGGAAATAACTTAACTTTCGTTTGCATGATACTGTATATTTTATGGGGCTTTAATTCCCCCACCCTGTCTCAGAGCCAGAATATTTTTTTTCTTCTTTTTTAAAAAAATTTTTATTTTAAAAAATTTTTTTTCAGTGTTCCAGAATTCATTGTTTATGCACCACACCCAGTGCTCCACGCAATACGTGCTCCCCATAACACCCACCACCAGACTCACCCAACTTCCCACCCACCTCCCCTCCAAAACCCTCAGCTTGTTTCTCAGAGTCCACAGTCCCTCATGGTTCGTCTCCCCCTCCGATTCCCCCCAACTCCCTTCTCCTCTCCAACTCCCCATGTCCTCTGTGTCATTCCTTATGCTCCATAAGTAAGTGAAACCATATGATACTTGACTCTCTCTGCTTGACTTACTTCATTCAGCATAATCTCCTGTCCCGTCCACGTTGCTACAAAAGTTGGGTGTTCATCCTTTCTGATGGAGGCATCGTACTCCATAGTGTATACAGACCACATCTTCCTTATCCATTCGGCCGTTGAAGGACATCTTGGTTCTTTCCACAGTTCGGCGACTGTGGCCAGTGCTGCTATGAACATTGGGGTGCAGATGGCCCTTCTTTTTACTACAACTCGACCATTCTCTTATACCATATACAAAGATAAACTCAGAGCCAGAATATTTTGAGGAGAATCTTAGAGATCCCAAATTACTTAGGGCAAATCCAGGCACTGTCATTGCAGAAATGCCAGCCGTTTCTGAGGGGAGGTAAAATGACCTTAAGTGCCTTGACTTTTGTTTTTACAAAGACTGTCCACCATTAAACCCTTATCGCTGCACTTAGCCCGTAACCTAGCATAACGCTACCCTTAAGTATTTGTCAGGGCATATATGGGTCAAACTCACTGTCACTCAATATGGAGCAAACACTGGTTGAGAAGACAATATTTATAGAGGATTACATGAAGAAAAGGCCATTAACTGGTTTCTTTTCATTGGTTTTTGACCTTGTTATCTCAGATTTCCTTTGAGTTTGATGAAAGCTATGGATTTTTTCCACAGAAAATTGGACGAAAAAATGTATTACAGAGTCTGGGAATTTATAACCCAACCTCCCTGTTATGTCCCGCCTCACACAGGTACTCAGATCCTACCTGTGAACCTCATTTCCGTGTTCCCTTTCTGGTATTCTGACACTTGTCCTTAAACTAAGCCAGCCACCTTCAGAAAGTCATGCTCTTGTACCATATGCATACTTGGCCTCTGTGGAGTTACTGAGGAAGTCACTCAATTCTATATTGGTGTTTTGATACAGCACTTGAATGTTGAGTCATTTCATACTGGTGGTGGTTACAGGAAACTGATCTTGGAATATGTCCGTGTATTTGCTGTGAGAATGATGTTGATTCCTTCATTGTTTCATCTTTTGGCAAATATTTGTACCTTCTTTGTACCAGGTAGACTGTAGAGAAGCTATTCCGTGGACTCTAGACTGTGGAAGCAAGTGTGAGAACATCTGAGCCCATCTCAGAAGCATCAGGAAAGATTTCGTTGAAGGATCAGCTCAAGTAGCAGAGAGGGTAGGGACAGGGTTTAGAGTAGAGGAGAACGTCAAGAGGATGTTGGAGGGACTGCCAGGAATTTCAAGTATCTGATGGGCTGGATGAAAGAAACCAAGGACCTCAGAGATGATTGCCAGGATGGATACCGGCCCGTTTAATGCTTTCAGGATCAAAAGTGCTGCTCTGTCTAGCAGATGGGGAGATCTGGTGGAATACATCTTAACCTATTAATCTCAGTCCTAATTCCATCTGATACGCTACACGTTTTCTGTTTGTCTCATTTTCCCCACTGTCCCAACTGTCATAGTTTGTTAATGAGATAGCATTTATAAGAAATGCTCTATTCTAGTGGGCTTCCATTAACTCACTGTAGCAACTGTGATTGACTTCTACTTGTTAAAACAGTTTTTCTTATCTAGCAAATCTGCACAAGGACCCAATAGCTAAAAACATAATGTTGACTTTTAAGTAATGTGCATTCCATTTATGATTTTTATTTCAGATTTATTTAGCTTTAATCAGATACTTTGTATTATTTGGAATATATATTTTAAAAATTATAGCAGGAATAACATGGGGAAAGAACAAACAGGAGGATAACCATAAAACTATGTAGAAAGTACTTTTGTAAACGATGTTTGCCTGAGACTGTTAAACTGTGGGAGTGGGACACCGTCTATAGTTCATCTAGTTTCAAGGAGGCTGCACACAATGTTGGATTCATGAAACCAATTTTAAAAGAAGCAGAAAGGAGTAAGGCCTAGGCTGTGTGTCATAATCATCCTGAATTAGTCTAAAGCTGGAAGCTAAGCTTTGGTCTAATTTCTTAAGTGGCCAGATGGTTTTCTGCCCGGAGTTTTGTGGTGGATGGTGTTCCTAAAGTCCTTTATACATGCCTTCATTTAAAGACTGGTCCTTTAAGCTTCTTTCCTAATCTTTACTGGTGACTCTGAAACAGCGGACTCTAAACCTGGCAGTTACTGTGTTTGTGGTGACAAAATAAACAAGGCAGTAAGAAGGTACCTGATAAACCATACAATGTTACTTTTAGAAAGCCAAAGAAAACAGATAAATTTCACTATCTGTTCTCAATTTACAGAGCCTGCATTGATTCAAATGAAGATGGGGATTTGAGTAAATCTACGGTATTAAGAAACTACAAAGAGGCCCAAGAATACGGTTCCTTTGGCACAGCTGAGATGTTAAATTACTCTGTTAATATATATGATGATGGAAACCTGCTCTCCATTGTGACCAGTGGAGGTATTCTGTTTCAGATTTACTAGTTACTGACGTGGTAAGGTGCTGCTACTATAGCTATAAAGTACCCTTATAGAGAATTTAACTCAGCAATTCTATCTAAAGAACTAGGTATGGGATAATAAATAGGATTTGATCCCCTTAGTAAGGTATTGTTTTCTTTAAAGTCAAAACCATGTAGGATCCATTCCAAGAGTACAAGCATGGTCCAGCCACCAAAAAGAAAAATCAATATAGGGGCGCCTGGGTGGCTTAGTGGGTTAAGCCTCTGCCTTTGGCTCAGGTCATGATGTTGGAGTCCTGGGATCGAGCCCTGCATCCGGCTCTCCGCTCAGCAGGGAGCCTGCTGCCCCCGCCCCCGCCCCTTGCTCTGCCTATTTGTGATCTCTGTCAAGTAAATAAAAATGTTTTTTTAAAGATTTTATTTATTTATTTGACAGACAGAGATCACAGGCAGGCAGAGAGGCAGGCAGAGAGAGGAAGGGAAGCAGGCTCCCTGCTGAGCGGAGAGCCTGATGCAGGGCTCGATCCCAGGACCCTGGGATCATGACCTGAGCCGAAGGCAGAGGCTTTAACCCGCTGAGCCACCCAGATGCCCCTAAAAATATTTTTTAAAAAAATCAGTATAATTCATTTCATGAAAATTCCTTTGGAAGGAATTTTACTTCCACATACTACCTCTTAAGCAGTTCACCTCCACATACAAAGTCAGGTAAAAAGCTCCTCATGTGGCATTCAGTGTCATTTCAGAAAAGTTGGGAACTATCCAAATACCCATTAACAAAAGAACAGGCTAATTTAAAACTGTGTAGTATTCATTGTGGAATATTATATAGCAAACAAAATGAATAAATCTACATATACCTATATTTATAAATCTCAAATACAAAATTTTAGTGAAACGTACATTGATAAAACATTGTGTAAAATTGTAAAACATGCTAAATTATACTACACAGTATTCATGGATGTGTGTGTTTGTATGCTAAAGAATATAGATGGAAGGAATATACACACCAGCTTCCGGATAGTGGTTACTTCTAGGGGGGAAGCAAGGATGGCTTTAACTCTTATCACTCCCTGTGCCAGTATTACTGAGTTATAGTTGTGTACAGTAAACCGCATGCGTGTACACACAATTTGGTAAGTCTTGATAGATGTGTACGCCCAGGAAACCATTATCCCAGTCGAGATAATGAACACGCCCATCACCCCCGTAAGTCTGCTTATCTTCCTTCCTCATCCAGCCCTGTGCACCTGCAGCCCCAGGTAGCTCCTGAACTGCTTTCTGTCGGTCCAGGTTCTGCATTTTCTGGAATTTTGTATAAGTAGAATAGTTACGGTATGAAATTCATCTGTATTGTTATAACTTGCTTGTCCCTTATTGCTGGGTGGTATTTCACTGTGTGGCTGCACCAGGGTTTATTTACCCACTGACCTGTCAGTGGACATTTGCATTGTTCCAACATTTGGGTCCAAGTCTCTGAGTGCAAGTATGTTTTTGTTTAATTTGGACTGGTATCTAGGAGAACTGGCTGGATGTGGTGGGTACGTATTTAACCTTTTAAGAAACATAGTGGCTGCACCCTTTTACACGCCACCAGCCAACTGCGAGCACTCCAGAGCTCCACATTTCGCCCCTCGGACTGGTAGCTGGCAGTGGCAAGTAGTCTGGAGGATGGGGATGACATTAAAATCCAGCTTCCCTATTTTTCATTGGAAAAAATAAGAAAGGAAGAATTGGCAGCGCTGGGTCCATATTCTTACGTGACAGCGGTTGTCTAGAGCGTGGGACTCTGAGCGTGGCAGCAGACAGAAGGCTCATGCGCTCCCATTTCTTCTGGAGCTACGACGACTCTGTTGTCACCCAAACATTAGGGCCCAGTGCCAGTAGGTGTTGACTGTCTATCTGACAGTAGTGGGAGATTTCTGTCTACCCATGTCTTTCAAAAAACGTCTTCACTTAAAAAAAGAAACCCTGGCTGTTTTGTTTTGCTTTTGCTTTATTGATAATATGACGTACTAGAGAAAAGTATGCAAATCACAAATTGTATACACATTGAATTCTCACAAAATGGTTACTTTTGTATAACCAAGAAATAAAACATTGTCAAAGCCCCATCTTGCCTCTTCCTGAACACATCTACCCTCAGTCCTCCCAGAGTTAAATCTGGTCCTGATTTCTGTGACTGCATTAGTTTGAACCACCCAATAATAATGCTGTTTTTATAGGTCAGAAATGACTAAATAGGGGCACTTTCACATAGTTCAACCCAAGGTGATGTGTTTCCATTTATATACATGGGGTTATAGATAAACCTTCTGTTTGTGAATTCTTTAGATCAACCTTATTTTTGTGTGCATCCGTAATGTTTAGAAGTAGTTCCTGTTTATTGTTGTATCATATTAATCCACAGATGCACCATATGCCTGTTTACTATGGATGGATCTTGGGATTGTTCCGAGTTTTGAATTCTGCAAGCGATGGCTGCTGTGAATGTTTTTGCATGTATCTTTTAGCGTACATGTGCGCTCTTTGTTGGGTGTAAGGCCAGGAGTGGAATTGCTGGATCATAGGGTACACCTGTGTTCAGCTTTCCCCAGTGCTGCTCTCTACGACCAGTAGTGTAGGAGTGCGTGCATGCCCTCCTGCGTAGCTGCCGTTGTCAGCCATAAAGGTGCAGCTGTTCTGAAAGTACGCTGAGCTGTCTCACCGTGGCTTTGATTTGCCTTCCCCAGATGACAAATGGAGTTGAACATCTTTTCATATGTTGATTTGCTATTTGGTTATCCCCTTCTGTGAAATGCTTTTTAAGCGTTTGACCCACTTGTCTTCTGGGTTCTCGCTCTTGGATTGGGAAGCGTATATTCTGGATATAAGCTCTTTGTCAGTTGTGTGTGTTGCAGATACTGTCGCCTCTGTAACTTGCATTGTGCTTTCAACAAAGAGGATAGAATCCAGGGTAGCAGGATAGTGTATGTAGTTCAGAAAGTTTCGTGTTTTGTTTGAATTATTGATGAGACTTACTAATACACAGGTAGGGTTAAAGTGAGGGAATATTTTTATTAGATTATTTTTATCATGCTTAATAATATGTAAATTGAATGATTAAAACTTTTTCTGAAAATATGCTGTCGTGTTCCCCTCTTTTCACCTCTAGGAGCTCATGGAACCCATGTAGCTAGTATAGCTGCTGGGCATTTTCCAGAAGAACCTGAACGGAATGGTGTGGCTCCTGGTGCTCAAATTCTTTCCATCAAGATTGGTGATACCCGACTGAGCACAATGGAAACAGGCACGGGCCTTATACGCGCTGTGAGTGTTCGGGAGGTGTTGATTTGGAATATAAATGATGGGTAACTGTGGATGGTTCTAGGTTTATGAAGTGTTCTTGACTTTACTAAGAAAATATTGGACTGTATTTGGTATACTGGGCTTTGTTTTAGGAAGGAAAAACTCAATGCAGTTTTAAATTATTTTTATTAAAAATTATTAAGATGTAATTTTTCAGAAAATATGGAAATATTATATTATACTTCTCACTTCTGTTAAGCCCCCTGGCACACTATTTTGAGATACTTTAGAAAACCCCAAACCGACCTTTTAGCCAGCTTGTTTCATCAGTCTAAGAAGAATTTAACTTACAGTCTGCATTTCATTTTAACGTATGAATTAGATTTTACTTTAACTTCAGTGATTTTAGAATTTAGTAAGAACCGTTCCATTCTGCACATGCTATTTGTGTTTTTTATTGACTACTTATTATACTCTGTGTCTCTGCTTTTTTTTAAGTTTTCCAATTTAAAAGTTGAAAGTAACATACACATTTGGATTTGAAATAGAAGATGGTTGGTTAAGAAACTGGGATTCCGTGCCTTTATTTTACTGGCCAGTCTTTCTATAAACCGCTGCCTAAACTAGACTCTTCATCTTTTTGATAGATGATAGAAGTCATAAATCATAAGTGTGACCTTGTCAACTACAGCTATGGAGAAGCAACTCACTGGCCAAACTCTGGGTGAGTGTTCCCGGGTGCTTAGCCGATGGCGAGCACTGAGTGTGTTTATAACTGGATTGTACACCACAACGGAAAACGAGCAGTGCCACGCTTAGATGACAGTTTGTATCTCGTGGACCTCCAGCCCCCGCTCCCACCATCCTGTCTGTGATGTCGTGATGCCCTCGTAGCCAGGAAGACTCGCTGGCCCTTCCCTCATTACAGGTCCTTGCTTACAAGTGGCCTGAACTCTGGCAGGTGCACCGACCTGACAGAGCGCTAGACTTGCGGCAGCCTCCCGGCCTCCTGAGCTTATTATTAGCTGCAGACGCACACTCACGCTGCACTCTAAGTTCATGAGCGGGAATCTCAGATAACGCACTCAGCATTGTTTTCCATCATCTGCATTTGCTCTTTCACTCCTGTATGGCCATTTACGTCACCTTTTCTCCTCGAAGACCTTCCGCGACTTCTTTTCTTCCCTCAACTGGTGTTCTCACCTCTTCCTTTCCCAGAGAAGATAAAAGCCCTCCTAGGGGGCTCCTGACCTTCCTACAACCTACTCTGACCCCACCTTCTCTGCCTTCCCTTCTTGTGTAATAAATGAAGTATTTGCGGGGGCATCTGGGTGGCCCTGCTGGTTAAGTGTCCAACGCTTGGTTTCACCTCAGGTCACGATCTCAGGGTCATGGGATGGAGCCCCGCATTGGGCTCTGCGCTCAGCACAGAGTTTGCTTGAGATTCTCTGCCTCTTTCTCTCCCTCCCCTTCTACCAACCTGCCCATCCCTAACCCCCCAACCCGCACTCAAACGCGCACATGCACACACACACACACACACTCTCTCTCTCTCTCTCTCTCAAATAAATAAATGGATAAAATCTTTAAAAATTAAAAAAAAAAAAAATAAGTGAAGTGCTCAAGGTTAAAAGTCACCCATGCACTGGTTATCTAGTTTGCCGTTTCCTGTCCTTAAAAACTGCTCCCAGACAGGCAGAACGCTTCCTTTCACACAACTTTCCCTTGTTCTCCCAGCGAGCATGGTTGGTTGGCGTAGTCACCGTTTCTGGGGCTCCCTGGTGCATTTTGATGTACGTCACACGACTTCCTGCCTGTCTGTGTCATGGTGTCCTCCTGCTGCTAAATTCAGTGGCTCAGCCTTGAAATCATGTTACTTCACCTTTTTTTTTCTTCATAATAATAACTGAAATTACTTCATTTAGTGTGTTTACTTAGTAGTGACTTCCACCTCTCCCGCATTCCCACCCGGCCATCCATATCTACCTGTCACCCAGTTTCTGAAGCTCTTTAATAAAGCCCTGCCAAAATGAAAATATTACCAAGCCAGGCCCTATAGTTGCTGTTTTCAAATAACTCAGTTTTCTCAGATGACTGGTGCTGGGTTTCTTGTGACACCTCGCTTTCTTGCCCTTGTGACAATGACCCTGTCGTCCTCACTCATTTCTTTTGTGAATGTAATCTTGCCCTCTTCTCTTGCTTCAGTACCTTTTTTACCTAAGTGTGTTTCTTTCTCTCTTCCTTTGACGTTCATCCTTTTAAGGTCATCTTTCTGTAATATTTTTCCCTTCACACTCAGGATTGGGGTGTTCTTGACCATGTGCCTTTTTTCTATTGACTGCATTTTCTCGATGGTCTAACTTCATCTCCTTTATTTAATACCAGTACATTTTTTGTTTGCTGTCAACTTCTAACCAGAGTCTGTATTTTAAGCCTACTCTAGAGTTCTTCCTGTTGCCTTAGTTCCCCTTCACCTTTGCCACTAATCATAAATACATGTAGGAATTCCTCTGCAGAGTCATTTCTAAATACATGATATTAAGGGGAAGATGCAAGTCAAACTGTCTGTTCCCCACTAATCTAATCAGTCCCTGCTATTATTTCCGGATTTGCTTTGGGTCCTTTGTGGTTTCTTTTGCCTACATACATTCCATGTGTAATCTAGCATTCTTCCCACATTGACCTTGGTCTCATGACTCCTTCCTGACACTAAAACCCAGCTGAGGTCTATCTCTTGGCTTGGCTGTGTCATGTTCCACCAATGGTGGATATGCCAAAGTGTACTCAGCTGCACGTTCAAACAGTAATTTATTATACACACTGGGCTGGGAATAAGGTGAATGTCCCGGCTTCTAATGTACACCTCTTACTTGTAGCCACTGTTTCAGTTCTTCTACGTAGAACCCATAGTTTCATTTGGTCTTTATGAAAGCCATATTTGAAAATCTCTTCACAGTGTAATCGTGTTTTGAAAAATGGCACTGTTTTGTGTGTTCAAAGAACTTCTCTCTGTCTTTCAGGAGAATTTGTGAAGTCATCAGTGAAGCCGTGTGGAAGCATAACATCATTTACGTCTCAAGTGCCGGGAATAACGGTCCCTGCCTTTCCACAGTCGGCTGCCCGGGTGGAACGACATCCAGTGTCATAGGTTAGTGTCCTGCTCTAGAAATAGACTTGTTTGAAAACAAGCAAACAAGAAGCTCGACAAATCTGATGTTAATTGTATCTCTACTGTATGCAAGCCCTTGTGAACCTTGAGTGTGTGCCCTCAGGCGAAGCCTGGTGGAGAGCCGCTGGCCTGAAGTGGACTGAGGGAAGAGGTGTAAGGCAGGGCCAGGGCCAGTCTGCGTTTGCAGAAGTGCAGTTACTTCTGATTCAAGGATCCAGGCGAGGCCTTCTGAAAAAAGCGTGCCAGTGAGGACTTAGGTAGTTAGAAATGAACAAGGAAGGAGTTTTCCAGACTATGTGAACAACGTAAACGCAGATACTTGCCTCACTTTTTATTTATAGTATATGACTATTTATTTATAATATAGTTTCCTCCTTTAATTTCTCTAGGGACATACAAAGAGAGTCAGATGTCAAGAAAGGGAGCTTTACTGATGAGAAAGAAAAGCAGTTGAAACAGTTACTCTGTGAACGTGGCTTCTCTTCCCCGGTTTAGTCTGGAGGGTGAGATGCTGTGTTGTCTGTTTCACGGTACTCAGTGGGGAAGGTTGCCCGGCAACAAGAGTGAAGGGAAATCAGCATGAGCTGTGTACGTAATATGAAAACGATAAAATTAGCTGTGGCTGCGAACTTGTGCGAAAACACCCACAAAACATAACACCCAGCCCTGTTTTTTTAATACGAGGCATGAATGAGGAGGGTAATGAACTGAGAGAACAAATACATAGTAATTGATGATGCCTACTAGCATTTTTGCCTTTATTTTGAAGTTTGAGAGCAAGGTAAGGCTAAAACCCTTACCATTTGTAATTGGATGCATGACAGGAAACGCTGTTTTGTCCCAAATAATTTTTCTGGTGTGTTCATCAGTAACTGCTTGAATGTATACATATTATAGTAATTATTAAAGGCATACAGATATTGTAGCTGTTACAGATACGTAATAACATTTGGGTATCCAAGTTTAGAAAACTGGTCCTTTAAAAAATATAAATAGCAGTGATCTTAGCTTATAGGGAGTACTTTTATTTATAGCTTCTGAGTCTCAAGCAAGGTGTAGCTTGCTTTGTATAATTTAAAACCTCGTGCTGAAGTGATTCCGTTAAATCCTGTGTTGAGACAACAGTGCCTACCAGTAATCTGTCCTTTGTATTTCAGTTCTCTAGATACTTTAAATACACAAATTAAAATGAAACAGAGAATAGGACTGAAAGGTACCTGAAGATCAAAATCTACCCCTCTGCCACAGTACTCAGTATTTTAGCATTTTCTTATCTCCAGACTCACTGAAAAATTGAAACTATCTTATACAAAATGATTACAGTTTAATGTGGCAGCACAGTTCACCTAAATCCTCGTAGTTCATGTATTTTCTCCAGTCTTCTATTCTGCATATATGTGTGTTGTAAAGAATTAGGAGCCGGCGGACCTAGATTCTAAGTCTTCTCTCTGCCAGTCACTGTGCACTTAGTACATTTTTTCAGCCCTTTCTGGGTCCTGTTTCCAGATTTCTAGAATAAAGAAACTGAGTTTGATCCCTATAAGTCTGTGAATTTAGAGCCTTTTTGGCTGGTGTGCCTTTACATATTTATCGGAAAGACTGCGGCACGTTAAATGTCTTTGCTCTTTGCTTGTTTTCACAGCTATTTCGGGCAAGAGGGATACTGCCTACTCTGGGTAGAATTTTGGATACAGTGGTATTTAAGAATGAAGGCAAACCAATTCCCTTATTTTCCTAAAGTTATATTTTATAGTTTAAAACACATTTCTTTTTCTTTTACACACACAGTTTTAGGTATGTGTTTATATTTAATCTACATGATAATCCTGGTAGATATTTTTATATTCAAAACCAAAATACCTAGTTTAATGTCTGGTACATAGTAAACTTTCCTTGCTTACTAAATTTTCTTTCTCTCCATTTATCAACAAGGACTGTAGTACAGGATGATTGAGTGATTTGTCCACAGTCACACAGCTGAGTGAACAGTGGATTTAGAAATAGGATCTAATTTTATTTCTTTTGTTCATGATGAAATTCATCCCACAGGTGTTGGTGCGTATGTTTCTCCTGATATGATGGTTGCTGAGTATTCTCTGAGAGAGAAATTACCGGCAAATCAGTACACATGGTCTTCAAGGGGCCCCAGGTAGGTTGAGAGTAGTACGTGGGTCTTTTGCAACTTGTGGTGGGGAGGGACAAAGTTTTGGTAACTTTACCAGGTACTTTTTGGTTTTTACTTTTCAACATTTTCATTTTGAACAATCTAATTTGAGGGAAATGTAATTAAAGGAATAAATCAGATATTTTATTGTTAGATGTATGACATAACTGTTCTGAGTATAAGGTTAGAAAAATTGGGACACCTGGGTGGCCCAGTTGGTTGAGTGTGTGTCTTTGGCTTAGGTCATGATCTCCAGACCCTGGGATTGAGCCCTCTATCGGGCTCCCTACTCAGCAGAGAGTCTGCTTCTCCCTCTCTCCCTCTGCCTGCCACTCCTCCCGCTTGTGCTTGCTCTCTCTCTCTGTCACACAAACAAACAAAATTGTAAAAAAAAAAGGGGGGGGGGGACTAGAGAAATTGGTTGGATTCAGGTCAAATGTGGTAATGCCAAATTTAATCCTCTGAGTTATAGATAGCCTCTACTCTGTCCTAGATAATTTCTTAAAAAAATAAACTTATTTCAGTAGTTTACTATAACTGTTATTGCAACCATTCGGGCTATAGATCTCCATGTGGTTCATCAAGCCTTACCTGTATCAGCACCATATACTGCCCACATCAGCCCAACTAATTGCTTAAAACTCCACATCTGAATAAGAGTGGCCAGGATTCAGAGCCAAAGCTGGCAATGTTTTACAAGTTACAGATTCAGTTAATAAAAGTATTAATTATTAAATTTGTTGATTCTCTTCTAAGATTGATTTTAAAACATTTTATCTACGGTCAGTATAAGCACAAAGTGTCAGAGAATGTTTAAACCATCATTGGTTTAATGTTTAAATGTTAAACATTTAAAGAATTTATTTCAAGAAAAATGGGTTCATGAATTATGGGGGAAGCTTGGATTAAGGAGATACTGATTCACAAACCAATTATTCTAGGAATTGAGAGAATCTGTTCATGTTTACTGTACCATAAACATGGAGTTTTATTGCAAATACATGGTGTAATTATTAGGTTTAATTATTAGGGTATAAAACATTGACTAGTGATCAATGAATGGAGCATATTCTATGTACTATTTGAAAAATCCTCTTTGTCAGGAAAGACAGTCAGACATACAGAATTTACTTGACTTCCTGGTGTTTACAAGTATGGCATAGTTCTTAAAGACAGATTGCCAAATACTGTCTACATAAGCATGTTTTGAATGTTTATTATATACTGTTAGAAGAAAAACATCATAAGCTTTTTAAAGGAAACTTACATAATGCTTATGTAAGTTTTTAAATAAGGAATATGAAAGGTATATGTAAGGAAATTTTTAAATTATATATTATGACTTTTTTAAAATAGGCTCCACGCCCAACATGGGACTTGAACTCACAGACTGAGATTGAGTCACAGCTCTATTGACTGAGACAGCCAAGCACCCCCAAATTTTATTTTTTAATAAAAATTATATATCATGGAGCCCTTTTTAGGGCACTTACTAAATGCTTTTGATTAATCACTGATAGAGTAGTGTAAAATGAATAAAGAGCAATGGAATGTAGTCATGTAGAATTTATGACTCTTCCAGTTACAAGATACCACGTGCTTATGGTGAACGTTGGTAGACAATATAGATGGTGCAAAGAAGAAAGTAAAAATTACCCGGGGGCACCTGGGTGGCTCAGTGGGTTAAGTCTCTGCCTTCAGCTCAGGTCACGATCTTAGGGTCCTGGGATCGAGCCCCGCATCGGGATCTCTGCTCAGCGGGGAGCCTGCTTCCCCCTCTCTGTCTGCCTGCCTTTCTGCCTACTTGTGATCTTTCCGTTTCTCTCAAATAAATAAATAAAATCTTTAAAAAAAATTACCCTAAATCTCATTGTCTGTGATGTGTTTGAGTGACATTTTGGTGCACATTCTTTTAGGCATTCTCCTATGCGTAAATGGGAGATCACACTGTTCAGGCACCTTTGCAACCTTTTGTCACACAGTAATACTGTATGAAAATCTTTATAGGTCAACATATTTTTAACAGTGTTTATTTTAAGATAGTCACTAAACGGTGTGCCACCAACGCATCGCAGGAGAAGGATCTGATTTACATTGCTCTCAGCTCTCTGTGAAAATCTGAAACCAAATTGCACTAGTATTCTTAGCTAGTAAGAAGAATAGTCCAGTCAGTTGGAGAAGAGTGGTAGAAGGGAGAGGCCAACAGCTTTTGTGGGGAACTTCCGGCCATTCTTCAGGGAGGACGAAGTTAGTGTATCGTCATCTTATTCCTTTACTTGGGGCGGAGGGCAGAGCTTGTGTTCGATGACTAAAATGGTGATGTGCTGTGTGGACATTATCTCATTAGCCCTATGTAGTCAAGAGCCCTCAACGAGGGGGACTTGTGGACTTGAGCCAACCAGTATGACAGCCGTGAGTCACGTGAGGTTAGTCTGAATTGAGATGTGCTCTAAGTATGAAATGTACATCACGTATTTAAGACTAGTACAAAAAAGAATATAAATTAACTCATTTTTTCTACTAATTACATATTGAAATTATATTTTGGCTATTTTGTGTTAAATAAAATACATTATTAAAATAACTTTTACCAGTTTCTCATTCGCTTTTTTTAAAATGCGGCTATTGGAAACTTAAATGCCCTCTGGGGGCGTCTGGGTGGCTCAGTCGATTAAGCCTTGGGCTCAGGTCATGATCTCACGGTCAGGGATGGAGCCCCGAGTTGGGCTCTGCATTCAGCAGGGTGTCTCCTTGTTCCTCTGCCACTCCCCCTGTTGAACAACGCACACATGCAAGCACGTGCTCTTTCTCCCAAATAAATTAAATCTTTAAAAAAAAAAATGCCCTCTGTGTCCCACGTATTTCTATTAGACGACGCTAAAACTTTAGACAAAGCAAAGCTTCTACTTATTGCAGACAAGACAAAGTGGATTCATCAAGGAATCTAAGCAATGACATTTATTTCCCTCCAAAAATACACCTGATACCTTTTGCACGTGTATAAACACACTTACAAGATTCTGTTCTCTTTTAAGAAGATAATTGCTACATAATGGGGAAATAGCTGTGCTGGGCATTTTTCTAACTGATTGCAATCCTGCAAATTACCCGCGGTATTGGACTCCAATCTGTGTGACCAGTGGCCTTTTTTTGAATGCCCGTGCTTATCCGGTTCTCACCTTCGTAAGCAAACTTTAATGGCTTTTCGTTCAGTGCTGATGGGGCCCTTGGAGTAAGTATCAGTGCACCAGGCGGAGCCATCGCTTCTGTTCCCAACTGGACATTGAGAGGAACTCAGCTAATGAACGGGACGTCCATGTCTTCTCCCAATGCATGTGGAGGCATCGCCCTGATACTTTCAGGTAAGGACATTGCTTAGTGCTCTACGCGGTCGGACTTCCTACTGTTCCTAAATTCCAGGAAACAGATGGTGAATTTTCAGTTGATAGCATGATGTGAAGTCAGGCAGTAGCCATAAAAAATAATTGAATAAATTTCTCTTACCTTATTGCAGACAGATATTTGTGTTTTCTGAAATTCTCCTGGTAAGAAAATGTGTGGAATTGGTCATGTCCTAGCTCAAAGTAAAGTTTAAGATGGAGAATAATTGTGTGATAATAAGGATTCGAATGTGTATTCATTCATTTAACAAATACGTTTATCTGCTGTTAATGACTCTCAAACATTATTTTGGCTCGAAAGTACCTGCCCATGTGGAATTTGTCATAGCTACGGGAGACAGATTGTGAATAGAATTTAAAATTAGTTTATATCACATGTTAAAAAAGCAGTGAATATGCTGTGGGGATGACTAAGGTGAGAAGGGAGGTGGGAGTTTCTGGGGTGTTGTGCCGGAGGCTCACAGTGTTGATCAGGTGGCATCGGCATTGGCCAGGACTCAGTAACGGTCACCAAGTTGTTTCAGAGATTCTACCTTAGGAACATTCCTCTCGTGAGGTCCCAGGACTCTCTGCCTTCATTTCTGGTTTTCCTAAACCTCACCAGATCTCAGGGTTGCTCCTTGCTCCCATCCTTGTACAGCTTAGTCTTGTCTGCCTAGAATTCTTTTGTGCCATTTTTTGGCCTTGCAAACCCCTGTGCATTCTGGTAAGATTAGACTCCTGTTCCTTCCCTGATAGAGCATCACCTTCTTTCGGATTCTCACTGACAAAATTGGCCACTTTCTTGATTGACCGTAAAGCACCATAGTTTCATGTTTGTTTTGTTCATTTCTTACAATATCATAAATGCGCATGCATTTGATGAACTCTGGAGTGGACAGGAATGTGGTATTCCTCATCTTTTCTCTCTAGCAGCAGTGTTCAACACAGTTGACAAATTGGTGGCTTCCACATCTTTCCCATAGAATCGTCATTCCCATGCTGGCTACTCCCGGCATCACCCAGGAAGCTTTTAATCAGTATCAGTCCTGGGATTCAGTCTCGGAGATGCTGAATCAATTGAGCTGTGGTCGGGCCTTGGCATCTTTTTTGCTGGTTTAGGTTCCCTTGGTGTCTGTAGCAGCGCCAGGTTGATGAGTATCGGCGGTAACCATATCACTTGACCAGCTGTGTTTTCAAGATTCTAAGTAATCTCCACACCCAACGTGGGGCTCAAACTTACAACCCCAAGATCAAGAGTCACGTGTCCTACCATCCAAGCCAGCCAGGTGCCCTCTTGACCAGCAGTGTTTTCAAAGAAAATGTCATTTGAATGCCTTCAGGTAACTGCTTCACACGTCTCCATCACCTTTGCAGAGCGCTCACTAGTGCCCTTACGTAATGCGCACGCAGTGATTTTTGTTTGCTGAAGTCCACGTGCTATGGCAGCAGTTTGAGTCAGGCTGTTATAGTTCAGTTTTTCCAAAAACATTAAGAAATGAGGGTTGAAACACAGGATGTTAAAGCCAGAGAATGTACATGTTATCTCTGCTGGTGCAGGGAAAAATGTTTCAAGGAGCAAACTCTCTAATACTCCTTTCTTGCTTTTGCTTTTTAATTTCAGGTCTGAAAGCTAATAATGTTAACTACACGGTTCATTCAGTCAGAAGAGCTCTAGAAAACACTGCAGTAAAGGCTGACAATATAGAAGTATTTGCCCAAGGACATGGTATTATTCAGGTAGTGTTGTTTTTTATGAGAAATGGATTAATCAACAAGATTCGGTCTTAGCTATTACTGGGTAATATTTCCTGTTATAATGGTGATTGAGTTTATCTAATTTTACATTATATGACCATAATAGTTTCTGAACTGGTAAGTAAAAAGGATATGAAATCTGATTTTGTAGTTAAAACAAATTTGTTTCATTAAGAGAGAACTACAATAGACCTAATACGTGTGGAGGGCAGAAATTCAAAGTGAAGATGTCGAGGGAAAAACCTATGAATCTCATGGTGTATGGAGGAGTTCCTGACTTTGGTCACTCGGGGCTAGCGGTGTGGAGCTAGGGGTGAGTGGTTGGGCTGGTGTGTTGTTTGAAAAGGTAGAATTGCCCTCTTGCTTGGGGTTACCATGTTTAGAGGCAAATGTAGAAACTAGCTTTTCACCTGTACTTTTTCACAACTGAAATTAAACTAGTAATTTATAGCAATGTTTTCTTGACCCAACCACTGATACTTTATTGTTTGTGTTCTTTTAATTAGGTTGATAAAGCCTATGACTACCTCGTTCAGAATACATCATTTGCTAATAAATTAGGTTTCACTGTTACTGTTGGAAATAACCGCGGCATCTACCTCCGAGACCCTGTTCAGGTGGCTGCACCTTCAGATCATGGCGTTGGCATTGAACCTGTATTTCCAGAAAATACTGGTGAGTAATAAATGGACATTAAGCTGAAGTGCTCACATTTGTGGTTTGAGTGAATACTGTGGTATGAGAGAAATGCCATTCGAGTTCATGTATTATAGAGAAACATGAGTCGACAGTATTATTTTAAAATCCTACATGGTTTAAGAGGGATGGATGTGGTAGCAAAGCAGGGATCCCAGTGTCATCGCAGCTCAGCCTAGTAACCACTGAGGAAAACAGTAGCCTGGGCTGTCAGTGACCTAGGGTTTTACCGAATTTGGGGTAGTCAAATGTCCAGTTCCTTTTCTTTGCCACTCTTACTACTTGGGTGTAAGAGGGAGTTTTGGTTGGAGATTGGGAAGTAGAAGCAGCCAGGGAGAACCACAGCTCAAGGAGGTGTAAGCAAAGTAGTCACCACTGTGTACTTGGCGTCTTCCTTTCAGTCAGATGCTGTTATCTGCGTGCAGTAATGACAGATACGAAAACACCTTATTTTAAGGCTACAGCCATGTTGGATAAACGTGTGAACGGGTTACAAGTGCCCTAAGATGTAGGGAAGGTTCTGTGAGTGCTTTATTTAAGCTGTGTTTTGGAACCCCAGGCCCTAGTACATTTTACAGCTGATTGAACTCATCTGCTAGATAATTTAGGAGAGGATTGAACTTTTTAAAATGGAAGAGAAGGAAAAAAGTACTAATCTTTAATTTTTGGTCTTTTTCATGCTAGAAAATGCCGAAAAAATATCCCTTCAGCTCCATTTAGCTTTAACTTCAAATTCATCTTGGGTCCAGTGTCCCAGCCATCTGGAACTCATGAATCAATGTAGACACATCAACATACGTGTGGATCCGAGGGGCTTAAGAGAAGGATTGCATTACACAGAGGTATCGGTGCATCTTCATTGCTACTTTCTAAATACTCTTTAAAGCGTGTAAAAGTACCTTGTGTGGCAGGCAGTCTGTTTCCCCGTCGGTCTGAATCGGTCAGGGTTGGTTATGCACGCATTTGTTTATGTGCTGTTAAACACGTGACCCGACGCCAGAAAAAATGGCATCAACTTGTGTTGAAGATCTTTACATTTTAATGTGAGATTAACTTACTCTGTGAATAGGTGTCACTTTTTTCTCTCTCGTAGAAGTGTATGGCTACTGAAACTTACTCTCTTTTCAAGGTCTGTGGCTACGATATAGCATCCCCCAATGCAGGTCCTCTGTTCAGAGTTCCAATCACTGCCGTTATAGCAACCAAGTAAGTAATGAGTTGCCAACAGCTTACTGTCATGTGCAATTTTTTAATGGCTATTTATGGAAATAGGGTGAACTTTTAAAGATGGAGAGAGCAGAATCCGGTAACTGGGCTTTAGTTCTGCTTCTTGCTTACAAAGTTCAAGGTGCCACGTGGTCTTTCTATTGCTTTTTGACTGTGAGAATCCCCAGAGGCATCTCCCGTGCCCTGTGCCTGCACCAAAACTCCATGGAGCTGATGGTGCCCCCAGCTGCCTGGCCGTCTGCAGTATTGGACAGTATTACTTCGTCCCTCTTCCATCACCCACCCCCCTCCACCATCGTAACTCGTGTCTGTGGGATCACTGTTTTCTCTGGTTCTTCCATTTCTCCTGTCGGTTTCCAGACTCTCTCTTCCCATCTGGTCTACCACCCCAGGACCAGGAAACTCTGCTCTGTCATACTGCTTCCTGTTTAAAGTATATCCTGCCCAGGATCGTGCTCTCTCAGATAGCGAACAGCGGTCCCCGAGAGCCAGCATTTCCTGTCACCTGCCCGCCAGACTGCACCTTTGCACTCAGTCACTGGCGCTGGCGCTCAGGCTTCCTCAGGCTGGCTCGTTCCTAGTCCTCCCCAATGAAGGGAGTCCCTTCTTGCTCCTCATGGCGCTTCGTACATGCCAGTGGCACCGACTTGAGCCAGGACGTTGTCAGGTTTGGTTTATCCCACATGTGGGGCCGCTCAAGGCTCAGGGCCTGTGTCCTACCAGTTCCTCCGTGGAGCCCGTTATACAGTATCTTCAGAACAAACCAGACTGTTCAGTAGGTGAAGGACGAGAGTGAGATGAGAATCCCAAGGACAACAGGGAGTTCTCAGTTAACGGTCGGTCCTGAGTGAGTGAGCTGGAAAATAATCATCGCACAGCAGGTGTCAGCCCGGAAGAAATGTGGGGTGAAATTCAGGAGATAAAGAGTGACATACACACGTGGAGAAATTGTAAAATGCTTAAATTCTCAGGCAGATTTTCCCTGAAGTCCAGTAGGATATTAGACAAGATAATTTTTAAGATTCAGGAATCCGCTGAGATATCTTCTTCAGGAAGCTTTTCCACAAACACTTCCTGTCCACCCAGAGCATATTACTTTAAATGTTTCTGGTGGTTTTCTGTCCTCTGAAACTGGCCAGGGCAGAGAAGAATGCCGTATTTGTATTTGTGTTGTATTTGTTGTATATGTTGTGTATGTATTTGTGTTGTATGTTGTATGTTTATTTGTTGTGTGTTGTATTTGTAGCTCTTAACAGTGCCTCATGTAAACACTAGGTGCTCACTAAGTGTTTGTCATACTGATTAGAATTTGTCCTTTGCATATTCTCTAGGTTTCCGTAGTAGAATGTTACACATTTGACTTTTATGTGTCATTGGTTTCTTACAAAAGTGCTATGAAAATAATTTTCTTCTTTCCTGTGTCATTTATGGCATGAGGTGTTCTGGAGCTGTACAAGAGGTTTAATGCCAGTCTCAGAGCTGGAAGACAGTATAGTGATACAAAACATTACCTTTGATTTTAATATTTAGGACTTATGATAGTTCAGATTCTAATAGGGAAATCCTGTGAATGAGGAAGCTGTAAATTGTGTCTTTTAGACAAATTGTAATATAGACAAGTAAAAAGAAAAATCATCTACACTGGGCTATCCAGAACTTATATCACTGCTGACATGTTGCAAAAATGAGATAAGGCTGTGCACACTGTTTTGTAACCAACTTTTAAATCCCTGTGTTTCTTTCTGATCAACCGGTAAGATCTAGAGTACCAGTGGGCTTGTGATAATAAAGCCTTTTTGGGTGACATCTTCTCATTTAGCCGGTTTTTTTTTTTTATTTTCAGAGTAAATGAATCATCACATTATGATCTGGCTTTGACAGATGTACATTTTAAACCTGGTCAAATTCGAAGGCATTTTATTGAGGTTCCTGAGGGTGCAACATGGGCTGGTAAGTAACATTTGAGTCTGGTCCTGACCACTTTCTTTATCTGCCTACTATCTCTGCTAGGATTATGACCACAGGAAATTTATATGTCTCTAATCTGTGCTTTTGTCGTAATAGTACTATATCTGACACCCTATATTTGCTGTTAAGTTTGAAATATTCTAAGATCTCATACTCTTTTGCACTGGTTCATACATCAGATCATCCAGGCTATCTTAAGATGTTTTAATATTCAAGGTTTTAACTTAGTTTAGAATAATACTTTATCTGTTAATAATCAGAGTCAGAGTTGTATTGTTGAACAACTCTGGGCTAACTAATGCATTTAGGGCCCCATGGAATTGTCGAACAGTGAGCTCTGATAAAATGTACACGAAGAATACTAAAGGAATATCTATGATTAATTAATATTGAATCTGATACCTTTTCAACAGTAAATGCCAGTAATTATAATGCTCTAATTATGACTTGATTGGTATTGAAAATAGTTTTTTTTAAATAGGAATTTATAGAATAATCTGGAATGGAAGTAGCTCAGCTCTTTCAGCAGTCTTAGATTAGAATGTACTGGGAGAGGGGGAGGAAATGGGAAGATTGTGTTCAGAGGGTATAGACTTTGACTTATAAAGTGAGTAAGTTCGAGGACTCTAAAGTCCAGCATGGTGACTGTAGTTAACTATTCTGTATTATGTGTTTGAAATTTGCTAAAAGTCAGATCCGAAATAGTCTCACCATCAAAAAGAAAATTGGTGTAAGTATGCAAAGTGATGGATGTGTTAACTAGCCTTATTACAGTAATCATTTTACAATATATATGTATATATCAAATCTTCACAGTGTACACCTTAAGCTTACGGAACATCATTTGTCAGTTGTGTGTCAGTAAAATGGGGGATATAAAGCAAAAAAAAAAAAAAAATGTACTACAGATGTATCCTATTTCAAATAATTAGAAATGCTGTCCTAACACTAGATTTTTTATTCTTAGCAATTGATTAGGTTCACAGAGCTCTGCGCCCACTTGACCTTGTGAACCAGAGACGTAAGCCTTGCTTTAAGTTCCCTGTATTAGAGTGGGTGTGCATTAGATAAGATGCTGATTCTGCTTCACAGTGATTTTGGTTTTGCCTCCACCTCGGTCTCAGAATAAAGCTGAGAATGTGTAGTTGATGGTCATACTTTCTAGAAGTAGATAGGAGGGAGAGACTAGGAAGTTATCAATAAAATTGAATAAATAGACACGGAATTTAGGCATCCTCTTTTATCAGGAATTGGTTGGTTTCTAGCTAAAGGCAAGTTTCCCCATAGCACAGAGGGGCAAAGGGTTTTAAAAATGACCTGATTAGGGTCATTGTGTCCGTCCATGGACACCTGCTGTTCCGTGGTGTTTGCAGCATAGTGGTTGTTAATTTTAATACTGATTTGTTTATCTTCCTACCCTTTCATCGTGATTAATGTTTTGTTGATTCTTTGTTTTTAAGGAAATATGCAGATTTCTTTTGAATATATCATTTTATTCTTGAGATGTTGCTTTCTAAAGAGTTGGTATGCAAACAGTCACGTGTCCGTTTACAACTTGGCTTCCTCCCCTCATTTTAGAAGTCACTGTGTGTTCGTGTTCCTCTGAGGTGTCCGCCAAGTTTGTTCTTCACGCGGTACAGCTCGTGAAGCAAAGAGCATATCGAAGTCATGAATTCTATAAGTTCTGTTCCCTTCCAGAAAAAGGAACACTGACTGAAGCTTTTCCTGTCTTAGTAAGTTTTTAATTACTAATTTGAATTTTAATTACCAATTTGAAATCCCCAAAATGATTTCTTTCTTTTATTTTTGGTATGGGCTAAGACTGAGTATTGGAATTTGATTTTACAGTTTGTATATTCAGACTGTACTGGGGCTGGATATTTTTATTAATGCTGAATAAGCGAAGTAGGAAGGTGGGTAGTCTCAGTGGGATACTTGAGACCAAGTCGGAGGTAAATATTCATTTGAGCTCTTCAGTAAACGTAGTCAAAGGAAAGTGCTGGTCTGCCAGATTGTGACGGCTTACACTGCAAAGCTTGATTGGAACTGTTTCCTCATCACACAGGAGATTATTTCCTTGTTTAAGATTGTTCTACTTGTTATTTTATTAATGCCCAGCTGTCAACACTGCCGGAGGCTGTTCTGCTGTCTAGGTAAAGCCGCCACTGCTTCCCACCAGAATGGCCTCTGTGTGGCGGGTCCCCACCCTTTCCTGGACTGTATTCTTCCTTCATGGCAGTGGAATGCACTGATGTTCTTTCTTTCTTTCTTTCTTTTTTTTTTTAAAGATTTTATTTATTTATTTGACAGAGAGATCACAAGTAGGCAGAGAGGCAGGCAGAGAGAGGGAGGAAGCAGGCTCCCCGCTGAGCAGAGAGCCTGATGCGGGGCTCGATCCCAGGACCCTGAGATCATGACCTGAGCTCTGAAGGCAGAGGCTTAACCCACTGAGCCTCCAGGCGCCCCTGATGTTCTTTCTTAAGCCTGCTGCTTCCTGTGGTCACGCAGTGCTCGCATCTTTCCCATGTCTTTTAGGTCTCTGATGACTGCTGCTCGTGCTCTTGTCTGTTAGTGTCCTCTGACCCGTCTTCAAACTTTATAATGTACTGATTACTACAAAACCTAATTTAAAACTCAGTACTAAAAACAGTTTTTGTTTTTAATTTTTGTAATAGGGAGAAAGATGTAAATGAGCATAATTTCATTTTGTTTTGATTGCCGGGCAGCTCTGAGCCCCAAACTCAGCTGTGGTGTTAACTGTGCCTTATGGAGCTGTAGTGCACCTTTTCTTATCATTGTTCTTATCATTTTTCCTTTGGTCTGAAGTTTTTATTCCAGTTTGTTTTCACTATTATTTTGTTGTGTGCTCCCAAAAGCTGCCTCCGATCTTCTATGACAAGCACCGTAGGAGTAGATAGCTGTGTATTTAAGCGCCTGTCCTCTGTCTTTGCAACTGTAATTGTATAACTCCACGCACAGCTGTACAAATAGGAAAAGTCTGAAAGCTAGAATTGCTTTAAAACACTTACTATTTATAATCTGTATTTTGAAGGAAAATGAGAAAACGGATTTACATATTTGTAATTTTTATTGTTCTTTACAGGGTGGGAAAGCAATTGAGTTTTGCATTGCTCGTTGGTGGGCAAGTCTTAGTGATGTCAATATTGATTATACCATTTCTTTCCATGGAATAGTGTGTACTGCTCCTCAGTTAAACATTGTAAGTTCCACATTTCCATCATTTTTAATGTCAGTTATTGGTGTTATTGAAAAATAATCTCACTGGTTTTATTTAAACGTTAATGGGGCAGTGGTTCTGAAATAACAGTAGTTTCTGCTCATGGACACTTATAAACTTGGCATTACAGAGGTTTATTTTAGGTCCAAATGTTTTTTTAAAAATGTGGTTTATTACCAATAAAGTTTGAGAACCTAATTTGATAACTATCCTTTGTAGCATGCATCGGAAGGCATCAATCGTTTCGATGTTCAGTCCTCCTTGAAGTATGAAGATCTGGCTCCCTGCATCACCCTGAAGAGCTGGGTCCAGACCCTGCGGTATCATTGATGTGTTAGGGCTGCCAGTGTTGCGCATTGGCGTGGTGGGAGCGGGGACATCTCTTACACTCTTGCGCTCTGTAAATCATCTCAGTGCTGGAGATGAAAATGCAGTCTCTGACTCGCAGCATAGGCATCCTGGCAGCTCTCTAAGACACAGCCCCAGCAGTAGCTTCGGGCCTTAGGTAGCAAGTGTGTGAAGCTCTCGGTGTGGCATCTGCACGACCCCTCCTGTGACATGTCACCGCCATCTGCGATTTGCGGACAGGAGGCTGCAAGTCAAGCCCGCCTGGCCCTAACACCGTTAGCGGTTGTTTCCCTAATGTCGGGATCCAGTTATGCGAAGAGCTGTCTGTTGACACTTGAAAATGTTTCCATAATATTGCAGAATTTAAACTAAAGATTACGTATTGCCATGGTTCAGTCAGTAGAGAATTCTGGAAGCTGATGATTACAATATTATAAAATCTACCAAAAAGGACAGAGCTTAAAGATGCACATTGTCACTTGTTGTGCTGTGTTATAGATTATGTTTATTTCCAGTAAATGAACTCCTGAATCAAATTACTTCTGCATTTGTCTAATTACAGCCCACTGAGTGCGAAGACAAAACCTTTAGGATCAAGAGATGTGTTGCCAAATAATCGTCAGCTTTATGAGATGGTCCTGACATACAACTTTCATCAGGTGGGCGTTTATGTAAGAAAGAATAACCTCAAAATGAACTTCTGTATTTTGTTCATGAATCATAAAGTCAAAAATGGAAGGACAAGGAATTTAGTATAGGTGTGTGTGTGTGTGTGTGTGTGTGTGTGTGTGTGTGTGTATAAAATAGAGTCAAGTAATTAACACTGGTTAATTTGGAATCAGTCTTTGGGAAATTATCATTGCTGATGGTCCGGGAAGTATTCGGGTCTGAAGTCGTTGACTCTAATTTAGTGGTGACCTGGCCTTTGGGCCTTTAAAGCCTAGTTTCTGTACTCACCTATTCAGCGGTACCTGTCCAGTCTTAACTGTCTAGTGGTCGGTGTCTCTCAGTGCCAGATGCCGTCTGGCTACGTTAGTGGGTCTGGTTGTTTTTCTCTGAGGCCGGCGTTAAAACGATGAGAAGTCAGAATAACCCTGGAGTTGAATGAGCAGTAAAGGTAGTTGAGGCTACTTGTAAATGTAGAATCTAAGAGTTTATGTAGGATGAGTAAGATTCCAGTGAAACTCGTTGAAGCATAATATAAATTTGATTTTAATGTTGAGATGATTGATTTCAGTGAATTGTCAAATTTCAGTTTTATGAAGTGATGAGAGGTTCTGAAGAATATTTATTAATGCTTAAAAATAGCTAGGTTTGTATTTTTAAAATCTTGTGAAAGAAAAATGCCTTTAATTAATGCCAAAGTATTGGATGTTCTATGTTTTTAAAATTGGTTACCAGAAGAAAATGTTTTTAATACTTGTAAAAATCTCATCAATAACAGTACTACAAATCTACATTAAAAATCATATAAATCATATTAAGTATTTATTATTCTTTTATAGCCCAAGAGTGGGGAAGTAACTCCAAGCTGCCCGCTACTTTGTGAACTATTATATGAATCAGAATTTGACAGCCAACTGTGGATTATATTTGACCAGAACAAAAGACAGATGGGTTCAGGAGATGCCTATCCACATCAGGTATAAGATTGGCAGTGATTTTTGGAATTAACTGAGGCTTTCCCTGAACTAATGAATCTCTGATTTCTTATTTATGATAATTTTTGGTTTTGTGGGTTTAGGTTTGTTTTTTTTTTTAATGCTATAGTTTTGTATTTGGTTCTTTGACAACCACTGGAAGCTCAGTTAGTTGTTTTGACAGCCTCTCATTTATGTAAGTCAGCTAAATCAAGTTTTGGGATGGAGGAGTGCGTGGATGAAGCTTGCGAGCACTAGCCAGTATAGCCGCCTTTTTTTTTTTTTTTTAAAGATTTTTTTTTTTATTTATTCATTTGACAGATAGAGATCACAAGTAGGTAGAGAGACAGGCAGAGAGAGAGGAGGAAGCAGGCTCCCCGCTGAGCAGAGAGCCCGATGCGGGGCTCGATCCCAGGACCCTGGGATCATAACCTGAGCCGAAGGCAGAGGCTTTAACCCACTGAGCCACCCAGGCGCCCCACCGCTTTTTTTTTTTAAAGATTTATTTGAGGGGGTGAGCAGAGGGAGAGAGAAACTCAAGCAAACTAAGCACTGAGTTCAGAGCCCAACACAGGGCTCAGTCTTCTGACCCCGAGATCAGGTCCAAGCTGAAACCCAGAGTCAGGCGCTCACCGACAGCGCCACCCAGACACCCCTGGTGTAGCTTTTAATTTTAACTATTTCTTCTTCCTCCCCACTGCTTCCACCACATGAAGACTAAGAGCAAATCATCTAAGATGATATTAGCATCTTGAAATAATCCAGGGTCTGAACTGGATGCAAAGCATTGTATGGCAGTGCCAAGTGTTTATTAGTGTTTATTAGAACTTTCAAATTTATTTTTTCCTGAGACAGCTGTGTACTCAACACAGTGCTTGTCTGGCACTATTATATGAAAGGCAGAAAAACTTTGAATCACGTAGGTTTTTTGTTTGTTTGCTTTTAAGATTTATTTGAGAGGGAAAGTGAGTGAGTGAGAGAGAGATCACGAGCAGAGGGAGCAGAGGAAGAGGGAGAAGCAGGTTTGCCACTGAGCAGGGAGCCCATTGCAGGGCTTGATCCCAGGACCTTGGGATCCTGACGTGAGCCAAAGGCAGATACTCAACTGACTGAGCCACACAGGTGCCCCTTAATCATGCAGTTTATAGAAGTTTCATCCCTGATTAATACATTGTTACAAAGAAATGAGGTGTTTCCTGTAACATGTATAATTTTATGCCAAACAGTGAAAATAATTTGTGCAGGTTTTTTTCAGTTAACTGGTCAGGGAATGGTTTCCTTCAAGCCCCGTCACATCGCAGTACACACTGGGTCATTGCAGGGCCATGACTTTGTTGCTTTTAAAATCTCAGAGGAAACGGCATGCCGTGCTCCTGAGCAGGTTAGCTAGGAGGAGCTGAGTAGGTCTGTGCTCCTGCATCTCTGCCGGTTCCATTTTTCCCGTCTGTGATAAAGAGGTATGGCACTTTGGTTGTGACATAAAGATGACCGGTTGTGTATACACATGTGTATATATTTGTCTTAGGTGTTACATGGCACTTCAATTTTGCTAGTTTTGGTGGTGGTTTATTATTTTTTTTTTCAAAGATACTATTTATTTATTTGACAGAGAGAGACACAGAGAGGGGTAATATAAACAGGGGGAGTGGGAGCAGGAGGAGCAGGGAGCCCAGTGTGGGCCTCGATCCTAGAACCCTGGGATCATGACCTGAGCCGAAGGCAGATGCTTAATGACTGAAACACCTTGGGCACCCCTTTGGTGGTGGTTTTTACATGTTTCTGAAGACTCACGAACTAGAAGCACATTGCTTATCAGTCTTGAGCAGACACTGACTTAGCTGAGAGTATGGGAGTAGCCTGATGTGGGAAATTGAGGGCTCGGGAGCCATACCTGCCTTCAGCTCCTTTATCCTTTATTCTGCACGGGGCCTTGGACAGTTCAAGTGATGTTCCTGGACCTGCTTCCTCACCTGCACGTTCAGGCCCTTGTGTGTAGGTGTGTGCGTGTGTGAGTGCACAACACACTCTTCCTCACATAGTGTAAGTGCTCTGTACGTGGTAACTGTTCCTGTTTATCCTCTTACTATAATTTCTATTGACTTTTCTTTTTCCAAATGTTCTTTGTCTTTTTTAGTATTCTTTGAAACTGGAGAAAGGAGATTATACAATTCGACTACAGATTCGTCATGAGCAGATCAGTGATTTGGAACGTCTTAAAGATCTTCCATTCATTGTTTCTCATAGATTGTCTAATACCTTGAGCTTAGATATTCATGAAAATCATAGTCTTGCACTTCTAGGAAAGAAGAAATCAAGTAATTTGACATTACCACCCAAATATAACCAACCATTCTTTGTTACTTCCTTACCAGATGACAAGTAAGTGATAGTGTTGCTTACACTTAATGTGTATCTACTGTAATCTTTTCATGTGAGCTCATTACATTGAGCTAAGTTTATTTATGTTGTCACTTAACCATTTTAGAGTAATATTATTTCTCCCTTTGATTTTTGAAAACCAAGCTATGGGAATTATTTCAGAATGCAATTGTTTTGATGTTTTGCCCCTTGATTATCTTTCTGAGACTTTCTCTTTAGTTCCTTTTATTTCTCTTTTGAACTTTCTTATTAGAATACCTAAAGGGGCGGGACCTGGATGCTACCTTGCAGGATCCTTAACATTATCGAAGACTGAACTTGGAAAGAAAGCTGTAAGTGTCCTTTTTTCTTTAACACTGAAATTACCTATGCCAAAATTTCCATTCCTTTAAAAGATGGGAATTAATCCCACACTTAAACAACGCATAAAAGAGAAGCTCTTTCTGGGGGGAAAAAAAAATTGAGTAGATTTTTCCCAAAGGTCAATTAATATTTGATTGTATTTTAAAATATTTAGTATTTTTTTTTTCCAGGCCTAAGTACTTGGGCCCTGAACTGGTCATACCTTGCATGGCTAATAATATACTTGAGCTCCCTTCGAAACATGTAGGTCCAGATTAAACTTGGCTTAAACGAATGGGATGTTTGAAGTTACAACATTTTATGGAATTTTAACCAATATAATATTGTGGATATAAAAATAAGTCGGATCTTGGGTTACTTCTAGAAAACCAGTCAAAACATTTCTAATGAGCAGTATTTTTCTCACTTGTACAGACCTTTCTCTTAGTTGGAATTTTGCATAATTGTGTAGATAATTAGGAGATACTTCTTTTGGCATTGCCTTTTATTTTGTAGCTTTAAAATTACGCCATTAAAAACATGTTTCTTGTTGTTACATATTAGAGATAAACATTACAACTGGATAGGTAGTTATTTTAACTTTTCCATCTGTTTTCATTGCAAGTTTATTATGAGAATAGTGTTAATGTGGGTCTGTCACGTTCTGTCACACGCTAGCTCAATGCGGATAGAAGTTGTCGTTCTTACAGTTTTACATTTCTCCTTAGCATCAGATCTTCCATAGTGGTCTCCTACCTGATGTTGGAATCATAAATGCCCTTACCAAGATGGAATAGATTTCTTGCATCTTAACAAGTATACTTCTTGCCACTATTGAGCCAGAGGTCACTTACCGCTGTCTTAGAGGCGTAACTTAGGAATTCTGTGCTTTGGAAAAATGGTTTGCCCTGACATTTCTTGAGTGTCATTTCAGTCGATACTGCAGTTGACCCATGAATAACACGGGTTTGAACTGCGCTGTCAACTTATATGTGGGGTCTTCTTTCCAGTAGATACAGTAGCGTACTGTAAATACATTTTCTCTTCCTTGTGATTTTCTCAATAACATTTTCTCTAGCTTACTGTTAATCTACAAATATATATGAAATAATATGTTACTTGACTGTGTATGTATTGTTACGGCTTCCAGGCAACAGTAGGCTGTTTGTAGCTAAGTTTTGGGGGAGTCTGTACAAGGATTTTCAACTGGGTGGGACAGTAGTGTCCCCAGCCCCTGTGTTGTCTAGGGGTCAACTGTACTTATTTATAGATACACTTTAGTGTCATTTGAAGTTAGTCAGTAGTCAACGACACTGGAATTCATAGACGCAAGGATTTAAGAAGTCCTGGTCTTTTTTTGTAGGCCTTACTTCCTGGGCAGCAGGGCTGCTTCCAGCTGTGGGCTCCCTGGATGGGGAGATGGGGAGATGGGGTTCTCACCCAGATAACTCTTCTCAGGTGTCTACTTCTTTGTGACGGTTATGACAGAAAAGCATTGTCACTAAAAGTGCATTTTTAGCAAGTCAGAGGTAGTTACTACTTCCTACTGTTGTTACAGAGGCGTAAACTATACAAGAATGGGATTAACTGGAGTTGCTATTTACCAGGTGACTACTTACCGGGTAGATTTTCTTGAGAGAGAGCAAAACCTAAAGGCATAGAGTTTATTGCACTTGTCAGCACCTTGTTTGTTTAATCTTATCTCATACTGTGCGTTTCTCACCGGTTTGGTAGTTGGGAAGGTGAGTGTTGTTTCACTTCCTCTGCCTTTCATGGTCACCTTGAATACGATGATGCCTGGGCATGTATGATTGTTGTGACTTCCCTGAAATCAGACTCTGGACTGTCAGCTAAAATTTAGTGTTTTTAAAAGCTTTTTGATAACTAACAGATTTTGCTGTGCTCAATTTTTTAAATACAGAGTTGAAAACATTTGCCCTCAGGAATAACCTATTTGATTACATTTTTATTAAAATGAAAGTGGCAATGTCGCTTTCTTTAAAAGCCTGCCATTTTGATCGTAGACCTGACCCTTCTTACGGAGACAAATGCATGTGGGACATAAACTGGAAGACAATTAGACAGACGGTGTCTCCATCCCGTGTAGATTGTGCATGTTTTCTTACAGAATGTCCTTCTAACTCCCAGGGGCAGTCTGCAGCCAAACGACAAGGAAAATTTAAAAAGGTACTGATTGTCAGTTCTTGAAAAAGATGTCTTAAAGCCTTATTTGCATATTAGTTAAACTTTTTTTCTGTCACCTATTATAAATCTTTAAAAACATCTCTCCCTTAGTTTCCTTTCTTTAAGTTCTGCAGTATAGTGCTTTTAGCTTGTCGGTGTTGACGTACTGCTTTCCTGAAGTTTTTTTCCTGCCATAAACTGCTGGAAGGACCCCTGTTTTACGTGTGTCTAGAAAAAAAATTTAATGCTATTCATTTCTTAGCTACAGATATGCCAAATAGTAATATTTGAAATTTTACATATCTAAAATCCTACGGAGAAATTAATGTAATTTTTTTTTAACTATATAAGCCAAAACCATTCTTTTTAAAGTCCAAAAACATTTTTTTTTGAAGATTTTTATTTATTTATTTGGCAGAGAGAGAGAGGGGGAAGCAGGCTCCCTGCTGAGCAGAGCACCCAATGCAGGGCTCGATCCCAGGACCCTGAGATCATTACCTGAGCCAAAGGCAGAGGCTTAACCCACTGAGCACCCAGGCGCCCCAAAAACATTCTTAAATTGGATGATTTGATTATTAAAATACTATGAAGGAATTTGAAAAAAAGTTTCTTCCTTGCTCTTGCGTCATCATGCTGGAGGAGCAGAGACAGAGCAGTGGGTGGTGGGAACAGAAATAAGGACTTTCCACCCCAGGTTAAAATTGACTCTAAGACTACGAACAGGCTTAAGACCATAATTTCCCTACAACTTATTAGACAATCTCTGATTGACTGAGAGAGCCAAATTTCACTCAAAACAAAAGCAGAATTCTATTTCTTAGGTACTTAGTGGAAGGGATATTGTATATATCCCTTATATATACATACTCAGCTGTCCGGCATCATTCAGCATGTTACCGATTTCTCCTGTTCAGACGAGAAGCATTGTTAAGATTTTGTGTTTTAAGGTATAAATAAAAGATAGCTCTTTCTTAATTCGCAGTGATGTGAAACTAGGGATCACCATTTTAGAACAGATGGAATGCCTTTATTAAAGAGAACTTCTGTAATGTCTGTATTGTTATGTAATGGTAAACACTTTATTCAAACAAAATGCCCCACTGGGAATCATCTTTCCAGTTAAAGGAATATCTGCTTCACTGTGGGCTGAACATTGTGGCCTGTTTCTGGGCCATGTACATTCATTTAATGAAATATAACCAGCTTTAACATGAAAACAAAATAAAGTAGTAAATGTCATTCATCAGACTCATAAAACAAATTTCTTTTTATTTATAGATTGTTTATCTTTGGGTCATCCTGAAAATAGCTTGAAAGCCACTGCTTTAGAAAATGAAGAAAAGGTTTTCTAGGAGCCCATTAAAAATAGAAGGTGCTTATCACAAAAGCATAGCTGGGGTTTTTTCTTCCTATTGTATATTTTGGGGTTGATCTTTTGGGGAGTTTTGGTGGATTTTGTTTGGATCAGGTTGTATAAGATAGGAGACTATTAAGTGAATAAGAAAGTTATTATTTGATGGTTAGGAAAGCTTTATATATAACAAACTTGCACAACTAGAGTTACCTCTTCTCAGTTCTCCTGGTCTTACAGTCTCATTACCAAAAAGATCTATATATTAATTTATTGCCAGAACAAAATACCAACCAGCTTTTGGTGCATAATCCTCAATGGGTTTGTCCTTTGGGTCTCAGTGACTTTTCATTTGGAAAATGCAGGTTACCTTTTTTAAGTGGATTTTCATATGAAAGAATATAGTTACTTTTAACAGATGATAAATAGCATTCCAGTATGATTTTGATCTTTAAAATAGCTGTTTTAGTTTGTATAAAGATATTAAAGTTTTGAATTTAGTTAATAATTTTAGAACTAAGGAAATTATAATTTTTGAACCAAAATTTAAATGGCAGTATGTTATCCAAAGAACAATTATGAGTTTTGCAGGTAGATTTGACTTTCAAGGATATTGTTCAGACACTGTCAAAATACTTGGTGAATAGCGGAAATAATATGTTTTTTAGAAAAACTTACTGTTAAGTATCTACTATAGAGAACTTCAGCATTTCTGATCCGAAGATTGCTCTTGACTCGCTTTTTAAATCGTAATCAAGGTTGCTCAAGACTTAATGGTACAAAATGATTTCCATTAAATTAACCCGATACTAAGTCCTTGAGAAGCGAGTTGAAAAAATACTGACCAAAAAAACAGGCGGACATGATAAAACAAAAAAAACCTCCATTTTTCTTTTGATTAGGAGTTAAAATTACCATGTTTGTAATTTTGAATAGTAGTAAGGTTACTGTCCTCACATATTTTTAGGATTATAGTAACACTTATAATTGCTAATTTGAGGTACTTAATATATAAAATGCTGATCACAAAACCTTGATTTCCACCCCTAAGATCATTCATCACAAACTCTCCCTGTCTCTTATGCTTTTAATTTTTAGTGATAGTTTATGATTATCATGGTACAGGTTTTCTTTCTGTATATAGGTCTTTCTTAGAGTTTATTGTTAATCATAAATTAAGTTTAATGGATTGCTTATTTTAAATTCAGTTCTGTTTTCTCTCTTCTGTACTCAAACATAATAGCAAATGCCTTACCTTTGAGCTTCAGAAGAGGCATTGCCTCACAACAGAGACTTCCTTCCCATCCTGAAAGTTGCCTCTCTCCCTAATCAGTCAAGGAGGCGAGGGAACTAAGGGAGGTTCACGTTAGGTTAGAATCAGCATGGACTGTGGGGATTCCTCCTCCAGGCAGGTGGCATCCTTACGCAAGTACAGTGGAAGTACGGGACTGTGTGAACAGAGGGTAAATGTTGGGGGCTGTCTCTGCTCCTCGAATTCTTCAGTATATTATCTTTGCTGCACAGATGATACTGAAACGATCTGTTCCCGTAAGAGCTTCGTGGTTCTTTAGCAACTCTGATTTTGCAGACGCTTTTCACCCCAGCAGTGCCCACCTAGAGAAGTGAACTCAAGAGGAAGGAAGACGGATGGGTAGCAGGGTCCTAAGGAGCTTTTCCAAGCAGAACCCTACTGCTTTTGCCCCGTCCCATGCTGCACATGCGACCTTGGCTTGCAGGCGCCCTGGCTCCTGGCCTCAGACAGAGCATGGTGCTGAGATGGCTCAAAGTGGGTTTGTGTGGTTCTGTCACATGAGAGGTTTTATGGGCGCTTTACCTGCGTCATACTGAAGGAACAGTTACTGTTTGATGGTGGAATGTTAGAACTACTGCATCAGTGGTTCCTTATATTTGCTATTGTAATTATACCCCAAAATAAAATATAGTTGTGAAAATTGTTAACATGGGCATATGCACATTGTATTTACACCTAAAAATCCTGTTTAGGGCAAGGTGGGGCTTGCAATATTATTTTTTTGTCTCCACCTGTATAAAGTTTTTTTCTGAAATTACTATGATTAGAAAAATAAAAGTTTTGGTAACATATCTTTCCCCAATTCTAGAAATGTTAATTTAAACAAAAAAAAGGTTTTAATTAAGCATTTTTAATATAAACTTGAAGCTAGAATTGGTAAATTGACTTTGTCTTTTAATTAAGGGCGGCTGGTTATTGTGCCAGAACCAGAGCTAGCCAGTCTGATACAGGATTTCCTCTCCCAGACACTGCCTTAGTTTTTGCAAGTGGAGACTTACGTGCTTTAATAGAATAGATCAAAATAGACGTAATTAGGTATAAATACACATTTCTCTGCCCTTTTCAAAGCAGAACTTCTCAAAGGTGCTATCTATGCTGCTTTACTTCCTGTTCTCCGTGCCTCTCTTTCTCGGGCGGCCCTCACCCCCACTGTCCACAGAGACTGCACGTCTCTCGTCGGGGGGACCAGCCACTGCTGCACAGTTCTGCGACCGTGTCCTCCTGCCCCTGGCACCACCTCCGCTGTTGTCACTGGTTGATCACTCCTCTTTCGCCCTGCTGGCTTGTCCAAGGAGCCCCTCTGGTGTCCGTCTCCTTCACTCCCCAGCATTCTCTGAGACTGCGGAATGCTTTGGCTCAAAGCCTGGGCTTCCTCCTCCCCTCCCCCGTCCTGCCTGGTTTCATTTGTCCCCTCGTTTTAAACATCATCAGCAGGCAGTGTCGACTCTGCCTTCATGGATTTCTAGATCCATCCATCTCCTCCTCTTGTACAGCCTGTTCTTAAGTCAGAGCAGTGTTGGGAATCCAGGCTCACTTCCTCACTTGTCTTCCTCCTCCTCGCCTTCTGCCCTCTACCGTCCATTCTCCAAATTGTAGGAAGAATTATTAAAAACAAACCAACATTGTTCATCCATATGGGATGCAGAGTCATGAAACAAAAAGCAGAAATCTTGAATCATGTTCACTGCCTTGCCTACAACTCCCCTGCATTTAGAATAAAATCTGTATTTTGGTCCGATGTTCTCAGCCCCGCCCCCTGTGGTTGCTGCCAACGTGCCCAGTGCGTCCAGACGCGCTTGCCGGGTACTCAAGCGCAGGGCTTTGCATGTGCCCATCTGCCTCTTCACACGCTTCCTCTCCTCAGTTTGGTTAATTAAGGCCGCGGATGCTCATTCACTTAGGTCGTGGAGGTTCACTTAGGTCGCCTATTCCCTGTTCTGCGGGAATTCCCAGCACCCCTTTGTCCGCATTGTTCCCCACCTCAGTAGCCACCCTCTGTCCCTGCATTCCGTTCTGCTTCCTGCACATCCCGCGGTGTCTTCTGAGACCCTGCACTACCTGGATGTTGTCTGTCTTCCCCCACTAGGACATGTTCCCCGGGGGCAAGAGAGGGCCTTGTCTGCTTGGCTCTCTTCACCTCTTAGAGCATTACCTGGCATGTCTCAGGCGCTCAGAATTGAATTGAATTGATTGAATGAAGAAATTTCCCTTTAAATTTATATAGAAAAGAGGATCTTTTTTAAAATTCTAAGTTATTTCCTTCCTTTCTCAAGTAGAACAAGTGAAAGCTTGGTAGTAGTCTTTGGTAGGTAGTACTTTCTGTAATCCAGTGTGGCAAGTAAAGCTAAGAATACTGCATACACTCACGGAGGAAAGTCTGTTCTTACCTCCACTATTTTATTTTTTTAAGATTTTATTTTTAAGTAATCTCTACACCCAGTGTGGGGCTGGAACTCACAACTCCCAGATCAGGAGTCACACACTCCACTGACTGAGCCAGCCAGATGCCGCTTACATAAATCTTTATTTTGAAGAGGATTTAAAAGCATCAGTACTTTAAAGTTTGGGAGAAAATTCCTTTGATCACAGATTGGGATTTTTCATGTGTTGTAGCCCTTAGGATCTGGAATATGATGTAGCACAACTCAGGGCAGCCTGTGTTCTGAGATACTCAGTAATGAAGATGATTTTAAAATATGTAAAATTAAGCGTGTTAATCTGAGACTCTCTCCACATTCATAGGATGTGATCCCTGTTCATTACTACCTAATACCTCCACCAACAAAGACTAAGAACGGCAACAAAGACAAAGAAAAAGATTCAGAAAAGGAGAAAGATTTAAAAGAAGAGTTTACTGAAGCGTTACGAGATCTTAAAATTCAGTGGATGACAAAGTAAGTTTTAGTAGATTTTCGGCCTCTATTTACTTTTATTTTCCCAGTTAAAGCAGTGTGGTGTGTATGTGCATGGACTGTATTCAGAATGTTAACAGTGGGTGGTAGGGTTACAGGGGTTTTTATTTTAACCACTTAATTCTGATTTGCTCTTGGAAGAGAATTTTACTAGAAAGCATAAAGAAAAAAATAAAAATCACCTTTTTGCCTACTCTCCAGAGGTAATCATTGTCCTATGATTATTTCTCTGTAGTTATGCATGTAGCAGTGTGAATGATGTTGTGTCCTAGTTTTCCAATTACTATGTGATTTTTGGCATTTAATAGTTCTTATAATTAGGTCATTTAATAGTCCTTTAAAATACCATTTTAATGACTATGTGGTTTGCCGTCCTGTTAAGGAAATGTAACGCGCTTAAATACTCTATTTGACATTCACGTTTATATCTTTTCTCTGTGGTGCTGTGATGGACATTTTTACACATGTAGTTTCTTTAAATATCCATCAGATCACATCTTAAAAGTATAATTATTGAGAATCAGTATTATTAACACTTAAAAATTGCCTTGCTATGTTTTGACATATTGCCTTCTAGAGGGAATATCACAATTTCTACTCCCTCCAGTGGTGTATGGCAGAGCCTGTGACGCCGTGGAATTGGAAACGAGGCCTTGCTGATAGATGGCGAAAAAAGAAAAAGCCATTATCGTGGTCTTAAGTTGCATTTCTTAAGTTACGAAATTTGAGGCTTTTAAAAACTGTCACCACATTCTTGTCAGCTGAACATGTCCTGTATTTTCTATTGGGACATCAGATTTTTCATTTAACTTTTTAACATAAAAGATATTAATGCTTTGCTGTACTTGTACACATTTTCCCTCAGCTTATTTTTTGACTTTTAGCTTACTTTTTACATGGTAGAAATTTATTCTCTGTAGTCATAGGGGTTGCTTTTTCCATTTGTGTTACACGGTATTTCTGTCACCACCGCGTTCCTATGGGAGTCCTCGTCAGCTGAACGGGTGCGTCCTTGCAGTCCTTAGCTGTTCTAGACTAGAACAGACGTCATTGTGTCATGAAAATAATTCCCAGGGATTGAGCAGTTCCAGGGTCCTTCTACATTCAGGCTGACCTTTGCACTTAAAACTAGGCTGTATCTCCACCAGAATCCAGAGTCTGTAAGTCAGTCTCTGATCGATGGTAGGGTGTCGTAAACAGCTGAAAATACAGTGTAAATCCTTCAAAGGCGAAATGGCAGAGGTTGACTTCTAGCACGGCAGCGTGAGGAGTCCCAGGGGCCCACTTCTCTGGAAACTAGTGAAAATCTTTTTTTTTTTTTTTTTTTTTTTAATCAGCCTTTTAAAACCTCCGGAGTTGATGTAAGGGCATACAGCAAAAGATGAAGAAACATCTGTTCAGGAACATCTGTAGTTCAGGGAGAAAAGTGGGAGTCTGTGGTACTTGAGCCCAGGCCGCTCCCTGCTTCCCCACTGCAGCTCAGGGACCAGGCCGCTTGCGGCCGGAACACGGGGCGCCCCTCGGTTCCTGGCCAGAGGACTCTCTTCCAGGGACGAGCTGCCGTGCATGTGGGAGCCTCACGCTGAGACCTCTGGAGTGATGCGCGGAGGTTTGGGGTTGAGGGGAGCAGAGGGCCTGCCTTGGGTATGGCACTGCTGAGACCACTAGGGCCCCTGTCACCCTAGCCCAGGAAGTGGTGGTTTCAGGGCAGGCAAGGGAGGCCTGGAAGAGCCTGGGCTACTGCTCCCCTCACCCATGTCGTCAGCTTAATCAGCTTCCCCATTCAGGAACATGGAATGTCTCTTCCTTCATCTGAAACTTCAGATTTTTCAGAAAAGGATACCTTTTTCTTAAAAATTATAGACATTTCTAGAGCTTTTCATCTTTCTTGCTATTTGATTGTTTTTTCCTCCTCTTTATACATTTATACCTGGCATATATGAAAACTTGATGCTTCCAGTTTGATTTTTTTTTCCTAGGTTAAGCATATTTATATTACTTGCAAATAATGATAATCCTTGTCAGTAAAGAGACTTGTATTTCAGACTGATGCTTTATGTTATGGGCTGGAACTTCAAAGCAATGTTAAATAATAGGGAAGACGGAAATTGTTTTCTTTCTAACAGAAACGAAATATAACATTTCTCTCTTTCTTACATACATAGGCTGGATTCTAGTGACATTTATAATGAATTGAAAGAAACGTATCCTAATTATCTTCCTCTGTATGTTGCAAGACTTCATCAGTTGGACGCTGAAAAGGTGGGACATGTTCATTCTTAATATTTGAGTATTTCGTTTTGTTTGTAACATTAGATAAAGTTTATACATTGAATAAAAGTGCGACCTTATATTTGTCTTGTGTCCTTGCCAAACGCAAACATTCTGTCAAACTGAATGTTCTGTTAGCTATTCTCATTAAGGTAAATATAGAACTTAGCTATTACCATGAGTTCAGCTTAGAATTCCCGCTCCTATTTTTGGTCAGTGGGAGGAGTAGCAGGGAAGATATACCCAGGGTTGCTTTTCTGACATTCACCTCAGGGCAGGGGTCCTGGCCTGCAGCAGGTGTAAACACCTGCCGCAGAGGAACAACTCCTACTTTGCATTAACTTTGTTACTGATGCTAATTTTCAAGAATTGGCCATCATTCCAAACTGTCTTAACAGCTCTCATTAGTAATGTTGGCCAGTAAGGAAGCGCAAGCCATAAACAATTAGAAATGATCCGGGTTTCAGAGTGAACTTGAAGGTTGAAAGGAAACCTCCAAGACTCACGAGGGGAGCATCGCAAGCACCGCGGTGATCGTAGTTAGACTCCGCTGGGTCTATTCTTGTCTGCTCCCATCTTTGTGGTTTTAATAATAAACTAGGGAGAATGTTCATCTGCAGGTGCTTTTTTCCCTCCTGTTTTCATGTGGCGTGTGACTGGAGTAATCTAGCCAGTCGGGTTTCTAAGATGCCCAGAAAAGGAGTTGCCTTGGTAGAAAACACTGCATTTCTGGGAACCTTTATCTGGCTTACCCTCACCATCTAGTATCAATGGGGAATGTGTCTTGGCTATTTTCCCATCAGAGTTCAGGTTTTCTGGTGATGCTGATGTTGTGGCCGTCACAGTAGGGGCAGCACAGAGCACCCTGGGCTGCGAGCAGACTGCCCTGCCCCCTCTGCTGGGTTGTGACTGTCATGGTTGGGATGACAGAAATGAAGGTACTTTGGTGTACTCATTGATACATCCATTTCTTTTCTTTCTTTTTTTTTTAAGATTGTATTTATTTATTTGACAGAGAGAGACACAGCGAGAGAGGGAACACAAGCAGGGGAAGTGGGAGAGGGAGAAGCAGGCTTCCAGCTGAGCAGAGAGCCCGATGCGGGGCTCAATCCTAGGACCCCGGGATCACAACTTGAGCCAAAGGCAGACGCTTAACGACAGTCACCCAGGCGCCCCGAAACATCCATTTCTTATTTCTTCTTTTTTTCCTCCCTAGGAGCGGATGAAAAGACTTAATGAAATTGTTGAAGCTGCAGATGCTGTTATTTCTCATATAGACCAAACGGCCCTAGCGGTTTATATGGCCATGAAGACTGACCCCAGGCCCGATGCAGCTACTATAAAAAAGTACCTAACCAGTAAATAATCTTTCTTGCATCTCATTCTTAGTTACTTTTTAAAATTAATGAGAATATTCTTCTATTCCGGCTTGTTCTGTCCCGGGAGTTATCAGTATTTGGATGTTCCACCCTTAGATATTTCATGATAGTTTTCTTAGTTGTTTGAGATGAAGCAGAAGAGAAGAAGCTTGCTTTCTCGGCCGCCAGGTCCATTGTGTGGAGAGACTTGAGTAGCTGTGATCAAACAGTCCCACCCCTTGGGGATTTGTGGGAGCTGGACGTACGGAGAAGGCAAAAAAGATTAATTTCTCAATTGTTCATTGACCAATAGCATGAAAAGCCCAGATTTAGTTTGTAAGGTCCGGCAACACAAATAGAAATAAAGTCAGGTTGAAACCGTCACCTAGCACCTTGAGTTAGGAACCGGTGTCACGGTATTGCGGGGATGAGGGGAAGGGGGTTGTGGTTGAGCTTTAAGAAACGCAGCGCAGACGTGGAGCAGAGCGGTGTTGCTGGGCACAGGTGGGCGAGCCTGTGGCTCCGCACGTAGTGTGACAGTCCCTCAGCCACCGGAGCCTCCGCCTTCCTTGAATTCTCAGGACCGTATCGCGGGAGCGCTCCCGAGAGCAGCTTTCCCTCCTGCCCCTGGTTTATTTTCACTCAGAGGCCTTCACCTTCGAGGGTAGAAACATCACGTCCTCTTGGAGCTGCTACAGCCATTCCCTCGGCCTCAGTCAGGTGCTGCTCTGTGGAGTCCTTGATTCTGAGCCGCTGAAGCTCCAGGTGTCGTGTTGCTCGTCCTAGCACCGCAGCTCTTGGGAATCTGCAAGTAGTAGTTTTCCAGCAGAATGAAATTATTCAGATTGGCTTGTTGGCATGACCTGCACCCTCCCCCACCCTCTGAGGGAATCATTCAAACGTGGCTGTTTTGTTGTTGTCCACTTCTGACACGCCAGTTACGTGCAAGGAATTATTTGGGATATTTTGAGTATATTATCTCATTTAAACTGAACCTTCTATATAACGTGCCAAGTAGGGGGGGCATTTTTACCCGCTGGCTGCTGAAGAGCAAACAGGAGAGCCGGATTCAGGCCGGGTCTGTCCCAGCTGGGGCTTTCCTTTCTTGTAAGCAGCCCCTTGCGTTCCAGCCCATCTTGAGAGGATTCCCCTGCCTCATTTCTTTCTCATAGACAAATAGGGCATCCGCTCCGCCTTGCCCGTCGTCGTGCTGTCCTTCGTGTCAGAGGGGGCAGAGACCCCTCTCCGAGGCCAACCTCTATCTCAGCCTGAGTCTTCCTCTCCATGGCTGCCCTCCGCTGACAAGCCCCTTTCTCCCGGTCTTCAAGGTCTACGCCTCAACCCACAGTCATTTTCATCCCATCTCCTGTCCCCGGGGGGCCCCTGGTTTCTCGCTGGACCAGTCTACACCGCTCTTCCTTCCTGAATTCCATTCCGTGTTAATCCCGTTGCAGGAGGAGGAGTCCGGGCTTGATCGCCCATGAGAAACTCATGCCGGAAACTGTGGCCTTTCTGAGGCTGCCTTGACCTCACGGCGGCCTCTGCTAGTAGCTGCCGCATCCCTTCTAGCTCTCTTATTTCTTAGTTTGTGAAATTAGTATCCTCTCTTCAGACTCCCCTGTCTAGGAAGTAACATTAGAAATGTCGGTAAATGTGAAGGTCCGTCTAGCCCTGCTGGTATTCTGGCTTGTCTTTCCTAAGTCTTCTAGCCTCAGAGGAGGTTCTTAATTCCGGGTTAAAGTGAGCCGCAGACCACGACGAGCTGTGTTGTCAATCTTACTAGTCCCCTTTTCCCTCACAGTTCTTCTCCCAAACCCTGACTCCAGTGGCTGTCGAAAAATAACAGTAACATAGGGTCCTGGCTTTAAAGATTATGGCTGCAGAGACGGTCAGAGACGCTGGGATAAAGCTAGAAAGGGGCTGTGGAACACGTGAGAATGCCGAGAGAAGCTACTTCGGCTTGGGCCGCACTGGAGCGGTTTGTCTGCACTTACAGTGACGGTGTTTGCCGCGGGCCTGCCTTTGGCCCAGCCGGCGTGGGCTCGGCTGTCTGTGCTGGGCAGAAGGCCCCGTGCAGGCCTGGAGCTGCTGTGCTGGGGCGAGGTGTTCTCGGGGGCCTGGCGTTCGCTGGAGGCGGCGTCCGCTGACCAGGAGCAGCCATGGAGCGTCTGTTTCTCGCTTCCGTGCAAAGCTGCTTTTCCTCTAGTCGCTCGTGCATCAGAAGTTCTGACGGCCGCTTTGTACTCTCAAATGTGATAGTAGCTTTTGTACGTGATCTAGTATCGAGTTTCCGTTAAACTGAACTGCAGTTTATTTAGGCCATTAAAGTATCTGATTGAGGCTCTTCCTAAAATACAGCTATTACCACTTTGATCAGTACCTCTAACTAGATTTGATTCGGATGTTTACTGAGCAAACACTGTAGGTAAAGCATCACTGAGAGGATGAAAAAAATGGAACAGGACACGGTCTGCTCTTGGGAAGCGCGTGCTCTGATGCGGAAGGTGAAGGTGCTGGCTGGGATGTGATGAAGAGTTACGATAAATATTTTAAATTGTGAAAGCCTGTAGGAAGAGCTGATTTCATTTGACTGGGAGAGCCTCGTGGATTGGTAAAATATTTGATCTGAGCTGATCCGTTCTGAGTTAGATGAGGGTAGGGAAGGAATATTCCAGATATGTGGAATGTAGGTTATTGGATCCGAGAACTGGGTTCCGGGGTTTGGCAGGTAGTTGGATGGAGGACTGGCACGAACAGCACGCTTATGTCACCCTCTAAGTTCTGTGCCCGGCCGGCCCTTCTCCGGGCAGCTCGGACCAGTCAGCTGCGGTGACTGATCGCGCCTGCCTTGCCAGGCCACTTCTGTTCCAAGGCCCCGCCGTCTTCCTCACAGAATGGGGACAATAAAATTGTGTCCAGCTCCTCGGGTTTATGCTGTAATGTGTAAGTTAAGTACTGCTAAGACATTTCAGAAGGTGGCTGGCGTCTAAAAGGTGGGGTGGGGTGGGGTGGGAGAGTGCTCAGTAAATGAGAAGCTGTGCACATGTCCTTCAACTCAGAAATTCTTTTGTTCCTGAGTCCAAAGTAACCAAGCAGTTCCCTGACACGTTTCCCCCAAAAGAGAATGAAATTGGTTCTTTCAAGCTTTGAAACTCTTTGCTGAAAATCTCACGCCTCTTTTTTGGCCTAAATTTATCTACGTTGCAAACGTATTAAGGTGGGTAATTTTGTTGGGTTGTAACAAGTTGTTGTTTTCTCATTTTCATTATCTTTTGTACAAATTGTTGGTTTTGTAGCGCCAGCAGATTTCATGTGTGCATTTTCCAGTCCCGAGTCCTTCAGAGTCATTCGTACCGTTAGTCCGTTCACCCGTGTCCGAGTGCCCGTGGCACCTTCTCCGCACTTGTAATCCGCATTGTCTCCACACGTGTGGGACATGAGTTGGACAAAATGCCTCAGATAAGCAAGTGTCCTAACGAGTAACACTGTCCCTTGGAGGCAGGTTGTGACTGCGTTTCATTCAGCAGTGAGGTCCTGAGCGTCTGTCCCGTGCCAGGCATTTGTCTGGGCACTTGGGATACATCAGAACACAGATTCCTGCCCTGTTGCAAGGCGGTTTTTCCATAGCGATTAAGAGCAGGGATTCTAGAAGCAGACTCTACCTGGATCTGCTGCTTCCTGACCGTTGGACCTCGGACAAATCTGTGTGTGCCTCAACTTCCTCCTTTGCAAATGGCGATGATTAATAGTATCTTACTCAGAACTGTCTTGACTGTAAATGAGTTGATATGTAAAAGTGCTAGAGCAGTTTCTCGCACGGAGGAAGCATCTTACAGTGTTTGCTCTGTTTGTAAGTGAAAGTTACATTCACTGCTGAAAGACCTTGTCTACATCGGTGCGTAAATGTGTGATGATTGCTCTTTATGAGAAATCTAAGTACTTTCTAAAAGACGCTGTTCTGAGGAAGAGGTACTTAGCTGACGGAATTGAGAGCTGAACACACTTTCCCTTCTTTTGCTTTATGGCATTCTGTTCCAGCCACATACGGCTGTCCTAACGCATTTAATCTGTATGTGTGAGGTAGTGGCTCATTTGGTGTTTGTTACAAATAAGGAATCTTATTTGATGTACGATAATATTTCTGCATTGTAAATCTGAGGCAAAGAATGCATGAGTTTGTTAGTTTCAGACAAGTCTACTTCTTAAGGAATTTTACCGATCTGGGTGTTGCTTTTTGATTTGGCGCACAGTGACATGGACAAACAGAAGTCTACCCTCGTGGACGCTCTTTGTAGAAAAGGATGCGCCCTCGCCGACCACCTTCTTCATGCCCAAGATCAAGATGGGGCTGTTTCAAGCGATACCGAAGGAAGAGAGGAGGAAAGAGAAAATACTCTGGATTCTGTGATGGAAACTTTTTGGGAAACTACAAAATGGACTGATCTTTTTGACAATAAGGTAATCTTTGTGCTTCTTGCTCTGGCACAGTTCTTGGGGGTTACTTCACAAACCTCCTTTGTGCCCCATTGCCTGCTCTTTACTGTTTCCCAGCTCCCTGGCCAGAAGAGGAAGAAAATATATGGAGTGTGGCTAAGCTGGGCTCTGAAGAAGACATTGTGTTTAGTGAGATCTCCTTTGTCTTACCTGTTTTAGAACCATTTTACTATCATTTTCTCTGTCTGCACAGTGGCTCTTTAGCCAAACTAATTTGGAAAACAGTTTGAGAATGTGTGTAGTGGCCTTTTGGTTAAGCCGGTTATGTATGAAGCTAGAATTAAGAACATCTAGAAATTGCGTTTATGCCTTCCCATATCTGTTTATGTACTGATTTGTTGGGGGAGAGGGGGGCATTCTGGTTACTTTAGATGTTATTTTTCTCAGAGCTCTTTGACTTTTAAATAATTATCATTTGGATTTGTAGCTCATCAGTTTTCAGACTCAGTTTAGAAAAGGGAACATTGACGAACTTTTTGGATTTGGGTTATATAAAAATGTCAAATCTCTTTTAGCTCTCTACTATAATTCTTACAGTAGGGATTATGTAAGTACAAGTTTTTGTCAATCTTCCTTTCTTCTGAAGATAAAGAAAATAGAATTCTCCTAACCCAGCATAAGCGATTAGTTTTGTCTTACAGACAGATGCTTGTTTTCTAGATGAACTACGATAATTTGTAGTAAAGACCTCTGAGAAGCGAAAAAAGGTTTCCTGTATGCTTGAGGTTTTCCCACTGCAGTGTAGTCATGCTCATGCTGAAGAAAGTGAGTTAGGGTCAGATTCCGCTTATACGATATAATTTTTTAATTTTAATTTTTTTTTTTTTTTTACTTTATCCCCCTTTGCAGTTTTGGTAATTTATAATGACTCTTTATAGTTTTGTACTTCTATCCTTATTTACATTTTTATGATCACTTATGTTAGCTCTCCTTTGCATAAAGAGGTGTTTGGTATAGAATCCAAGAGCTAGTGATTTATCACACTTTAATTTTCCCCCCACAGATAGGCTGATTGGTGCAATATTCAGCTTTTGTTCTTTCAAGACATCTTTAAAATTTGCTTGAAGTAAAATGTTTATTTTAAAAGCTGCACTTCTATTACGGCCTTAATTTTTTCATTATTAAAGCTATAAACCATAAAATGTAAATATTTCATAGATAAGCCTTATCTTGTTTTACATTATAGGTTTTAACATTTGCATACAAGCATGCATTAGTACATAAATTGTATGGGAGAAGCCTTAAATTTGCAACTAAACTTGTGGAAGAAAAACCAACAAAAGAAAACTGGAAAAATTGTATTCAAGTAAGTGGTATTAAATTTTCACTGTTACATGTCACCTCGGTATCACGTAGTGATCAGATAGCTAAAAGCCTTATTGTAGTGACTTAGCGATCCTGACTTTTCAATGACTGATTCCTCTTCTCATTCATGTAATGCGAATTATCAAATAAAAGCATGAGAGACAACCAGTAAGCTCCTTACATTTTTTAAACTTTTCTTATTATTAAATTTTTAAAATTCCTGTCCAGAGAGCCTCAACTTAGCCTCAAATGTTTTCGACATAGGCAAAAAGTACATTAGGAAGTTTTAGAATTACAGTCAGAAGGCTGAGTTTTCTTTCTGAAGGAGACAGAAATCATTCCTTTCAAATACATGTTGGCTCAATTCTAAAATGTTTGAACTTTTAGAGTTTATATTTGATTTTATTCTTCATTTGAAATGATAGGCCATTTTGTGATTTTTACACCATCCCTTATTACATGCAGAGAAATTCTGTGGTTGATGTTAGAAACACTAGATAAGAAATTCTGGTCTCTCTGTACAAGTTAATTGTCAAGTATAAAAATTTAATGAAGCCACAGAAATCATCGTAGCCTCATCTTGTCTCTGGACGCGCATAGTTTGTGCCTAAAGGGCATATGACCTTGGGTGTGCAGCTCGGTCATGCCACATGTGGCCAAGGTCTGGTCTCTGTATTTAAGGTTATTCTTTGGATGTAAAAGTAAACAGTAAATTCCTGGGGAAATATTTTCCAATTAGAGTAAACTCTAGGTTATCTTCCCTCTTAGACCTTTCCTGTGTACCTGCACCGGTCCGTTCAGATTGTAAGACATTTTAAATTAGCGTCTTCAGATCTTTGAAAAGGTTAAGAGAACTCTTTCTGGAACTAATTGTTAATGTGTATAGTGTGATTCTCATCATGTCGACTGTGATCTGTGAACTCTTACATTGGTAAAACCAGTGATTGCCCCAGATGTTCCTATCAGGGGGTTTTGTAATTTGTGTCCCCTCCACTCTGTTCCTGTCCTGTCTGTTCTTCACACCACAGCTGGAAAAGAGGGCTTGAAGACACCTCCTGGTGAAGCCCCATCACATTAAGTCTGGATTAAAATCCAGACTCCTTCCTTGGCCCATAAGGCCCCACAGGATCTGGCTCCTGCGTTTCTACCCAGCTGCATCCCTTGTCACACTTCCCAGACTGACTCTGCTTCCCTCACACGTGCCGCCTCTGCTCGGCTGAAACAGCCACCGTGCCCCTTCCTGCCCTTTTCTGCCAGGAACCTAACTAGTCCAGCTGTATGGAGAGCTCGTCCCGTCCCCAATTTTCATAGAAGGTTTCTTCTTTTCCAAATTACCCCATAAATATCACCTCTCCGGAGAGCCTGTTCTTGACCATCTCATTTCCTAATGGCTCTGGTGTCTCATCAGGTTTTATTCTTATTGTATACTTGATGTATACAGCTTAATTACATACTCATTTGTTCATCTGTTCATTGATTAGCTTATTTCTTCTTTGGTTCCCCTGAATAGAACACAACTGTCCTGCAAGTGGGAAGTGAGTTTGTTCAATGCTGTTTTCCCGATGTCTGGAAGTGTTTGGCTTCCAGTCAGAAAGAACAAAAGAAAGAAAAGAAAGAAAGAAAAAGAGAAAGAAAGGCAACTGGTTTGATAGGAAGAAAGGGAGCAAGTTAGGCAGAAGGAAGAAAGAAAGGAAAACAGAAAGGTTGGTAGAAAGACAGGAGAGAAGGAAGGTTGGCCGGAATGGTCATAATCGCATGTAGAGGTTGGTTGGTAGGAAAGTGGGTAGGTTAGTTGATGGTAAGGAAGATCAGGTGGTAGGAAGTGTGGTTGGTGGGTGGGTTGGATGGAAGGAAAGTTTTGCATGCTACCACTTTATTATTCTTAAATGCAGAATTTACCCTGAATATTGAGCTTAAAAAATCTGTTCTTTAATAATACGTTTTTGTGTTTCGTTATAGCTGATGAAGTTGCTTGGATGGACCCATTGTGCGTCTTTTACTGAAAACTGGCTCCCCATCATGTATCCTCCTGATTATTGTGTATTCTAAAATAGGAACCAAGACTTTAAATTTTAAAAAAGAAAGTTTTATAGTGAATGGATATAAAAACAAATTTGTGGCATTTTTAGTCTAATGCATGTTTTGATCCGCTCTCAAATACTGATTATTAAAATGATGTGTATTTATCAGAGAATTTGCTGGCGTGTGGCTTAATACATGTAAGTCTAGACCGCTGACATCATGGTGTTTTTTTAATGCCTCCATCGCTGGCAGCGGCCTTGCCCTGACTGCCGGCACCAAGGACTTCCGGTTGGGTTGCAGCTGATACATGCATGATCAGTTTTGAACAGTGACTTTTAACTGCAAACCTGTAAAATTCTATTTTTTATTTTATAAATGAACAGGGTTTTAACATGCTCTACTTTAATTTTTTCAATTGTATGAAGGCCTTAAAAAGCTACATTAAGCGTAGCTAAAATTATTTATTGGACTAAAAAGGAACACAACTTCCATTTCCAGATTTTACTTTTTTTTCTTTTATCTTTTTTTTTTTTTTTTTTTTTTTTTTTTTTGGCAAAAGTTTACACTCAATTAAGGGTAAAAAATAAAACCGGCACAAATAAATGTGTGGCAGTTGCTGGAGCGTAACTGCTTCACTAAATCTAAATCCTCATCTTGGCGTTATTTCAGGTCAATCATTTTTAACATCCTCTTGACATGCAGAGCATCAGAATGAACTAATAATACATGTATAAGTGCCAGACAGCTAAATCTTTATCAGGTATTGTAAAGATACACATATGGTATGTTTATTAAAGTTGAAATAATGTAAAACACGTGAATAAATGTGCAAAACCAAGATCACAGTATATACCATATGCATTCTGATACCTTAATTTTTTTTACAAATAATAAAAGTGAATATTGAAGCTTCTTAAAGTTGGTCTTAATTTTTCATAAATAAGATATGGGGTTAGAACAGAAATAATATATTAAATCAATAGACAAAAAATTCAGTGTGAGGTAATTTATTTTATATTTCCTATGGGCATGCAATTATTTGAATATATTTGCCAGTTCTTATGTGATTAACTTTTGTGTATGTTTTTGGCTTTTTATTTTTTTTTTTTCTGGCTACTATACTTGCTTCTCTCATCCTTCCTCCATAAAATAAAAAGACACACATAGAAATATTGAAAGCCTCTACTCACTGACAGCAAACCTGTTTGTATGTGTGTATGATTTTCAAATCTTGTTCCCTTAGAATTTGCTGTTATAAAAGACAGGGAGGTCTTTTATAACAGCAAATTCTAAGGGAACAAGATTTGAAAACCATACACACAAGATTTATCTAGACTCTCATAACTGTTTTTTGTGTTAGTTGACCCCTTTATATGATAAAAACATTAGAGTCTTTATGAAAAAATAGATACGTATGCCAGCATTTTGCATACAGTTTCTGAGCATTCTAGAATTTAAAACCCGTCCGTGAACAACCACACGTATGTTCTCTCACAAACACACATACTTTCATCCTCGGTCATGCAGGTTCCCATATATACATGTTCATCCAGTCAGGAAATTGAGAGGGTTAGAAAAGGGTAGGACGACTGACTGACTGGTTGGTTATTAATTATAGAATCTGTTTCATAACGCAGGTTTTGCCATTCCTAGTGAGTGCCGCCTGCTCACACAGAGCTCCTCGGGCAGCCACAGGTGAAAGCTTGGGTCCTTCTTAGGTTCTTCATGAGGATGTGTAGCCCTAGGATGTGCGTGGCCTTCTGGATGTCAGGTTTCAAAGGCCCTGTGAACGTCTCATTTCCCAGCTTTTCCTTTTAAGCCTTTGGATTAGCCCCAACTGTTCACCATCTTGGGTAGCCACAAAATTGCACAATTGCCTGTAATCATCTAGACAAACGCTCCTTCGGGAAAAGGCCCCTCAGCCTGAGAGAGAGCTGAGTCTAGTAAGATGAAGATGGCCTTGCCCATGAGGTTTTCTAGGGAACAACCATTACAAGCTTGGGAGGAGCTCCCACTCCTGTTGGGCTCCCTCCAGTGACTGCCAGGCTGGGGGATTTCCAGGCAATTGGTGGAGCTGGAGATGGGATGGAACAGAACAGTTGGGAACGTCCGAGTGTGCTGTTCTTACTGAGGTCCGGCCATCTTACTTGAGTCAACTCACCTCAGCTTGCTCTAGGCCTTTGGTAGTTCCCACACTTCTTCTTCTTTTCTTTTTTAAGATTTTACTTATTTATTTCACAGAGAGAGAGAGAGTACAAGCAGGGGGAGCAGCAGGCGGAGGGGAGAGGGGGAAGTAGGTTCCCCGCCAAGCAGGGAGCCCAATATGGGGCTTGATCCCAGGACCCTGGGGTCACGACCCGAGCCAAAGGCAGCCCTGTAACCAACTGAGCCACCCAGGTGCCCCAGTTCCCACACTTCTGAAAAGAGTTGCCTTTGAGAATTTTTGCCAGTTTTCTCATTACTCTTTAGGAAGTAGAAAATCTTCACAAGTGCTTTTTCACTGACACACCGCGTCCCGCATTTACTAGGACATCACACTTTCTCTTAAGCGCATGAATGGAGCATCCAATTTTAACATAAATTTAAGGTTAGAAACTTTCTGGTAGTACATTTATTTTGAAAGACTGTCTTCTGAGTTAGGTGAAGATACAGTTAATTCTAGGATCCGTCAAATACGACTTATATAAAAACATTGCTCCAGAGCTCGCTGATTTCTTACTTTCTACGTCAGGTTTTGGTCTTTGTGCTAAATTCTTTAATGTGGAAGAAGAATTCAGCCGCTGGTGGATATTGGAGACACTCTTCAAGACCAGTGTGGAGCTCCAGGTGCAGGGAGCAGCTGGGCCCTCCCCACAGGCCAGCTGGTGGCTCCCTGCGTGTATGGGATGCCGTGAGTCAGTGGCCTCCCGCTCCTCCTCTCTCGTACTGAAAAGCAAACAAGTGAGCTGTGTTGTGTTTTCAGGAGGAGGTGGTAAATAATGGGGCTTTTTAAATAGTACAGTTGGTAAAGCATGAATATTTTCAGGCAGGTTTTTTGTTTTGTTTTAAAGGCTGAAGAAGCCACTTCCCGGTTCTCGGTTGTAAGAAAAACTTCTCTAATTACTAATTGTCTCTTCTGGGACTAACGTCTTCCACAGATGGTAAAATTTTGGAATGAATATTGGTGACTTTGCTGTGGATGTTGCATATACATCTACAGCCTGGCAAAATCTGCTTTGATCTAGAAAGATCGGCTCTGTCAGTGTAACACGTGGTGAGAAGCCCTGACTTGGCGGCTGTCTTGTCAGCCTCTGCTTTTTTTTTTTTTTTATTAACATAGAATGTATTATTTGCCCCAGGGTTAGAGGTCAGTGAATAATCAGGCTTACACACTTCACAGCACTCACCATAGCACATACTCTCCCCAGTGTCCATAATCCAGGCGCCCTCTCCCGACCCCCCGACCCCCCAGCAACCCTCAGTTTGTTTCCTGAGATTGAGTCTCTTATGGTTTGTCTCCCTTCCCAGTCCCTTCTTGTTTCATTTTTTCCCTCCCTAACCCCCCGACCCCCAGCCCTGCCTCTCCAGTTCCTCATATCAGAGAGATCATATGATCATTATCTTTCTCTGATTTATTTCACTCAGCATAATATCCTCTAGTTCCATCCACGTCGTTGCAAATGGCAAGATTTCGTTTCTTTTGATGGCTGCATAGTATTCCAGTGTGTGTGTGTGTGTGTGTGTGTGTGTGTGTGTTCACATCTTTATCCATTCATCTGATGATGGGCATCTAAGTTCTTTTCATAGTTTGGCTATTCTCAGCCTCTGCTTCTGTCCTTATCATGCTGCCTCCATGATGACAGCTGTACCTGAATAGGCTCTAGAAGGAAGTGTCCTCAATAAAATCATTCCTGTTAATATTGGTTGTAAAATAGTACTCAAAAAAGCCAGGGACAAGGGTGCCTGGCTGGCTCGGGTTGGTTAAGCTTCTGCCTTCAGCTCAGGTCACGATCCCAGAGTCTTGGGATGGGACCCCACATCCAGGCTCCGTGCTCAGCGGGAAGCCTGCTTCTCTCTCAGCCCCTCCCCCCTCTGTTCTCTCTCTCTCTCTCTCGTGTGCATGGTCTCTCTCTCTCAAACAAATAAAATCTTTAAAAAAAAAAAAAGGAAAGAAAACCAGGGACAGTTTTCCTGTTTCCAATAATAGCGGCCAATTTTTGTACCACATCTACTGAAGATAACTGAACGAAGTAGGTACTTCTTACAGAAACATTCGAGATGGTACAGAGCGTGTGCTCGGCACAGGTCTCTGGCGCCTTTCCCATGACAGCTCCCCAGTTGTCATCAGCAGGAGCTTTGCCATCATGGGATCTGTCACCCCTCCCTCGGATAACTTGTCTTTGCCCTGGAAAAGCACAGCCTGGTCCGCTCCTTTCCACTTAGTCCCTCTCCTCCTTGCCCACTCCGGCGATCGGATGTCTGGGTTGCCAATCTGGGTCTCTGCTCTTTCGTCCTGGCTCAGGCCCTGATGTGTCCCATCATTAGACCTTCATGGGTCTCATCCAGAAAATTCAGGCAGTATATTCAGTGTGTCTGTTCCAACCCCAAATTGACTGAATCTGAATTAACTTGAGCCTTCCTCTGCAGTGTTCCGTTCTCTGCTCTCAGTGGCCCCGCATTAAAAGGTATGTTTTTGTCTTTCTCTGTAGGATCTAAGAGAAGCCTGCAGAGATGGAAAGGAGGGATCCTTTTCATTCCCCCAATCTTCAAAAACACTCTTGAACAGAGACTTCCTTAAGGAATAAGAAAGTAAGAATAAGGTCTGAACTTTATAAGTCTGAACATGGTTAACAAGAGGGAAAAAACTGCATTAGTCCTAACTGAAGCAGGAGGCTAGGAAGGAAGGGGGAGGTGGAAGTACTGCTCTCCGATGAAGCACCCGGAGTGTCTCAGCCACAGTAACGGCCTTCCCGGAGTCCAAGGGCGGGCGGCAGATGGGGCGAAGGGCAGAGACAGTCTACGGCGCTGCGCACTGCCTGGCAGCAGGCCAGCTGCACCCTCCCCCGAAGGTCTCTTGTCCGTGTCGCTTAGAACCCCTGCTTTTGTGAGAGGATTCCAAAAACTCAATAAGCAAGTGTATAATTTATTGAAGCCATGTCTTCTCAAGGGTCAAACATGAATAATTACAGTTCCAGGATCAAAGACAGATGTCCAAGACTGCCTGCATTTCCAGTCATCACATGAAAGTTCTAGAATCGGATTATGCCAAGTCCTATCCAAAATGTGAGTAGACTATAAAGCAGCTGGAAATATCTTCTATCATTTTCATCTTATTTGTGATTCTAAAAGGTACTAACCTATATGCCTCAATGATCTACCAAGCTACCTCAAAACTTGGTGGCTTCTAGCAACATTTCTTTTCACTCATGAGTCCAACTTGGCTGGAGTTTGGTCCAAGCTGAGCTTGGTCTGGGTGGTCCCAAAGCTGAGTCATTAAAATGTACAATTTACAGGAAAGACAGGGTGGAGGGACATCTTGAAAGATACTCTGGGAACACTGTCAACATAGCACAGTTGGCAGAAGTGCTACAGGACGGACAGCTCAGATTCTTCAGCAGATAAATGACCACAGGGAAAAGCAAGAGGGAGGGAGAAGCTGCAGGTTGAAAGAGACTCCAGACACATGCTGGCCAACCAGTGAGCCCAACGTGGACCTCACCTGGGGCCCGATTCTGACAAACTCTAAAACTAATGTCATGGCATTTAAGAGACAAATGGGAATTGGAACCCTGGCTTTTAAAAAATATTAATATGGGGCGCCTGGGTGGCTCAGTGGGTTAAAGCCTCTGCCTTCGGCTCAGGTCATGATCTCAGCGTTCTGGGATCAAGCCCCGCATCGGGCTCTCTGCTCAGCGGAGACCCTGCTTCCCCCTCCCTCTCTCTCTCTGTCTGCCTCTCTGTCTACTTGTAATCTCTGTCAAATAAATAAATAAAATATTTTAAAAAATAATAATAAAAATAAAAAATATTAATATGTAATACTAAATTACTTAGTATAAAATTTCATATTACATAAAACATTTTTAGGGTGATTATTATGGTTATGTGTCATATATATATATATATATATATATATATATATATGAGCCAAATCTACAGAAAAAAGTATATCTATTATTTCCTTCAAATTAACACAGATTTGGAGAAGTAGGTGGAGGTATAGATAAAATAAGATTTGCCAGGAGTTTAAAATCCATGGCGGGGGTGGGGGGTGGTTCATGATTTTTTCCTCTACTTACTTCAGCAGCATTATTGAACTGTAGTTGCTGCACAATAAACTGCACATGTTTTAAGGGTACGATTCATCTACCTTCAATATATGTAAACTTTCCTATAAAAGTTTGAAGACAAAGAGTCTGCATGATTGTAATCAATCTGGCTTTTCTAAAAGGGCAGACCTGTGTCCATTTAGAACATAATGAGATAAGCATATGATCATCATATCCTTCTGTCCCGGAAATGTGAAAGAAATCCACTTATAAGTCTAAGAAGAGATTTAAGGGTCAGGCCCTGTGCTCTAATGATTCACTGAGCTTTCTATATTGACATTGGACAACCTTGCTAAACTCTTGAGTTCCAGTAATGCCACTGTAGCTTTTCCACAGTCCCAGGGGTCAGCAAACCAGAGCCCCCACCATGTAATCCAATCCATAGCCAGTTTTTTGCAGGGTCCACAAGCTAAGAGTAGGTCTTGAATTTTTGTAATGGGCTGTAAATAGGAATATAATACACATATTGTATAGAAACAGTATGTGGCCTGAAGATATGGATTAGCTGGCCCTTACGCAAAAGGTTTGCTGACCCTGGCTTACATTCAACAGTCTTATCATCCACAAATAGTGTCCCTTTTCTTGCATTCTAAATGTGCACAATTTATTCCTTTGCTTTCCCACATTGGCCAAAGCTTGAAGTATAATGCTGAGAAATGGTGGTAACTGAATTATTTATTGTTTTCCCCTATGAGAGAAGAAGCTTTTAACATTTTATAATCATGATGCTTTAGATTTTTTGTAGCCTTCCTTTATCAGAACAAAAAAAAATTCCATTCTTTCCTACTTTTCTAGAAATTTTAATCATAAATCTGTGGGAGAAAAACAGACAATCCAGAAATCTAACTTGAAATGATCCCAACAATTCATTGGCATGGAAGCAGGGTATTTGTACAGTGGATTCTCCTAGGAGGTTCTGAAGACAACATCCTTGACAATTTCCATATTCCAGTACCTTTCCTGTATTTTTCACTTTTAGTCCATGTTACTGTTTTCTGTCACTCAGTAGCCTCTCCTTTTGCTACAGCTAAAATCTGTGTGAGTAGATTCTTCAAACTTAAGACTGAAGAACGCTTTCAAGCTTACTTTCAAAAAGCATGTGACCAACGTATAGTACTGACAAATTTGCAGCAGAAAGAACAAGGGCGAAATCCACTTGTTTATGAATTTATTCACGTAAAGTCTGCTAAACAATTGAGACTTTTTGGAAGCCAACACAGCTACTTTTAAGTTTTCATATTACTCTTTGTAGATGTTTAGATTAACCAGATAATCCTAAGCAGGTTATTTTAGAAAGCTGCCATGCTACGAAATGTTTGTTCTTGGCATACGTGGTCGTTACGCACTACCTTCCCCATCTCAAAAAAGTCCTTTGTTAACAGTATGATTTCTAACACTGCTCAAAAGACACACTGATGTTTCGAAAGGCACTCTGTTTAATCTAATCCCATTTTAATATTCCTTTGAAAATTTTGACTGATGACTCTGGAAATTCAGCCAAGAGTGTTGTGTCAAAAACTTGCTTGAATTTATCTAGGAATTCGTAATCGGTGCTGAACCTGAATTTGTTTGCCCAAAGCAATACTGTCCCTGGCTGACAAAGGTACGCCATGGTGGCGAGCAGCTTGTCCAGGAAGTAGTGGTGGTAGACCACGTCCGAGGCCAGAACATAGTCGTAGTAAAACGTGGACCTGGGGAAGTGCTGCTCCAGGCTCTCTCCCCAGACCAGCTCTCTCACTTCTGGCAGGTGCGCTGCGCGCTTTGACGTGTTCTTCAGAAGATTGTATTGCAGGTTTCCTAGGACATCAGGCAAATCCGTTGCTGTGACCTGAGCTCCTAAGAGATAGAGAGAAAAATTGTATTTATTATCTGGAAACGTGCAGGCAGCATAGTGGACACAGACGCTCAGGGAGTCACAAGATACGGGACTGGGCTTCTCAGCTTTGTCCGAATTGACATGTGGGCTGGGCATCCTTGACCCAATCCTGCTGGATAACTTCCCGTGGGAGCCCTGCCCTGTGAGCTGTCCGATGTTAGACAGTGTCCCAAGTCTCTCCCCCATGACTCCACCCCCAGCTCGTGGCGGTCACAAATATCTCTAGATGTGGCCAAATGTCCTTTATGGGGCAAAATCACCTTTGGTTGAGAACCACTGAAATCGAATAATGTTATCATTTTTTAAGAAACAGTTGAGTGGAGTTGGGAGATTTCGGGATAATTAGCTGCTTAACAATTCATCATGTTTTTCTTTGTAAAACTCTTTATCCGAAGATTGGATCTGTTTTGTAGCACTGCCTGTCTCCAGCCTAGGTTTGTTCATTGTTAGGCATTTTAAAGCTAGTGACAGGAGTTCACAAAGCAGACCAGCCCATTTCTAGACTGGCTATGCTAGAAGTGCTGTGATAGTGTAGGCACAAGTGCGCCTCATCTGTACCCACCTCTTGCTCACAACCTGCATCTGGTGTGTAAATCTGCCTTTACCTCGGATTAACTCACTTATTTTTCTTCAAAATGTTAGTTATAATATTCACAACGAAAACCAGGAGACAGCATAACGTAGCTGTTTACAACAGGAGAGTCACAGCTCCAGAATTTCAGCTTCCTCAGTCCCTGCTGGGCCAGACAGGTCTCCTAGCCGCTCTCTCACGTGTGATTATCTTATTTTTGGGCCAACAGTACTAATTCCTAGCTCATGACACTTTGGGCAATTCCATGAGTGAAATCATGGCCAAGCACCCGCGTCGCAGCAGGCCAGACGGAAAGCTGTCAAAGCCAGCGTGTTCTGAAACAAAGTCAGGAGTAAAGAGACAAACCTAAAATACTGGCCACAGTGGAGACGAGGCCTGGTCCAGCACCAATCTCGAGAATCTTCGCATCTCGGAGATTCAGTTCCTCTGTATGTTCCTCCAAATACTGGCACAAAGCCGTAGCCTAAAACAAAATATTTGCAGTTGTCACCTGAGCATTGGAACACTGGAAAACAGTGGCGACCCGAGCCCCGCTTCCCTACTCCAAGCGGAATACTACAAGAGATGTTAATAGTAGTTGCCGTTTATTGAGGGGCTCATGAGAACTTATGCCCTCAGTGCCCGATGCGGACCTCTGGCGTAGGAAAGGCATGATCCACAGCAGAGGAACTGGAGACACAGACTCGCTAACTCGCCTCTAGCCGAAGGCCCTGGGTTGGGGTCCAGGAAGAGGAAGGTGCCTTCGGCTCTTCCAAGTCCAGGAAGGAGGCCTGAGAGCAGCAGCCTCTTGCTCTGGTTTGGTCTCACCGGCTTCCAGAACACAGCTGCTTCCAGAACACAGCTGCTTCCAGAACAC